>NC_139251.1:6426407-6941407 GCF_977018435.1 Lepisma saccharinum | reverse complement strand
ATATATATATATATATATATATATATATATATATATATAAATTTGGGTCTGGCCCCTCCCTCAAAGAAATCTTGCGTACGCGACTGGTCTACGTCAATTAAAGGAATGTGGAAGAATTTAAAAGAAATAAGAAAGACCGGAACGACTGTTGCTCTACTTTAAAAATTGTTGTTCTTTGAGGAAGAAAAATAAGAAGGATTTACTCCAGCAGCTTAACAGTGTCCCACGAGACTCTCTTGACTAATACTGTCAAATGTGAAGTGATTTTATGAATAAAATTTTCCGCCTGTTTACGTCTAACGTTGTGCAGATTTGGTAGTTCGCAAACGGTGTAATTATTTCGTGTTACCTTACGCAACAGCAAATACATTTCATAAGACTGTGCCGAACACGAGACTTGCGTCAGTAAGCAAGCATTTCGTCTGTTGCAGTATCACAGGAAAAGAATATCGTCCTGCAATGTTCAAGCCTCTAGATATTTTCCATTAATAATGTCTAATCACAATAATAAGTTAGAAGAAATAACTCGCATTTTCACAACTACCAATATTCTCGTTTTTCTTCATCACTTCAAAAATTATTTCTCGAAGATATCTGCTATACTACAAGAAATCGCCATCGGGGAGGCCTTTTCTCTTGCTCACTTCGCTCGAAATATGTGATTGTTTTCTGTAATGCATTGTAAATTACCAGATAGAGAATACGACCAAATATGTACATACTTGAGACTGTTGCTACTAAGCAGTTTTGTTTTAAATGTGAACAATTATTTTGAGGAAAAGGGGCGTCGTGCACATTTCAGAGACAATTTATATAATTTTTGCTTTTGGTTTATTATTGTGGATGCATTAGGAGGTATTCTGTGCTGAAATATCCCTTGTAAGATCAGTTGCTGTAACCAAGTAAGTGTATTCTAATCTGTAGCCAATGTGGAAGGGCTCAGGCGTGCAGACGAGAATGTGTCCTTTTTGTTTTGTGGTAATTTATTTATTTAGGTAGTTCCGAATAACAGAGAAGTTAATTGATCGAAATTTTAGAATCTTTCGGTGTAAATGGTGTACGTTTAAACTCAGTCATGATCAGAATTTTATTTTAGCGTGCAATTTTCGTCAACTAAGCAAGAATATTTCATTGGTGTCCAATCTATGTTAATCGACAGAACAACAATTGATTGATTGAGTTGGTGTTTTAAGTTCAGTTTATGCACAGTAAGGGTAATGGGGACTGGACCTACAGTTTAAAGTGGGATCCGAAGCACTATGTGCTTTCACCGGGAATCGAACCGGGAACCCCTTGATTACAAGGTGACGACGCTACCACTGCGCTATCTGGGAGGCATGCACAACAACAATTAAAAATTATAAACACAAATTTAATATACAACCGGGAATATATTTTATGCTATATTAAGAAGCTGAACAATTAGTATGGATGTAAATGAACCCAATTTTGAAAGAAGTTCCTTATGAAAATATGAACGTAATTATTGATTATTATCAGGACTCGGATTTTGATGACCTAAAAATATCTGAAAAATGATCTATAAAATAACCTAAAAAATGATTTAAAAATTTTGTATTTATTTCAGGGTATGGCAATTTGTACGGCATAGTTCTTATTTCTGTAACGTTAGAACTGAAATTTGAAGGTGTAGCCTATGTGAATATTAAGTATAAAAATCTGTAAAAATCTTAACTTATTTATAATTATTGCAGTAAGTAATGTCGAGCAGCATGTTGCTTTGTTCCTACAATCACGTCGCGATAGATTTTTATTTTCATTGTTTCAGACATAAAGGCGATAAATATCAGTTTCTGGCTAAAAATGAGTGAGTGAAACGTAGTGCAATTACATTACTCTTTCTTTTTTCTTTTTCTTTGAAATTACGCCAAAGAAAGACCAGAAAAAGAAGTTAGGCGCAAAAAATTATAGAAAAACGAGGGAACTTGAAAAAATGACCTTAAAGTTATAAAATAGAAAATACGAGGAAAAAATGCACAATAAAATTCACATTTGTATAATCAGAGCTTCATGTTCAGGATTTTAATACTTAAGAGTTATGCATACTACATAAGGAAGAAAGGATGACATGTCATCAAAATCCGGGCTCTGATTATTATATACGTACATGATCAGTGGGGTGGATGGTATACTGGTAATTACCAGTAGTTCTATCGTGGCTCGCATGTAGTGGAGCGTGAAGTTTAAACCGGAGTACAGAAGTGATGTGTATATATATAAATTTTATAGTTAGGTTAAGTTGTGAAATATCTAGAGCCCAGGACTTTACGTCCTATAAAACTGTAAAATATGCATGTAATTATATCATAAAAAAATAAAAATATGTCGTGAAAAATTAAGAATATGTCATGAAAAATTAAAGCTATGTCAGGAAAATGTAGAAATATTCCCAGTAAATACAAAAATATGCACAGCAGTACTTTCGAATTTGTCATTACACGGGATGTCAGTATCTTCCAGGGAAGATCGAATAGGGTGGTGGTGGGTATTAAATGAAGTCAGAATCCCTTTAACCGAAGAATGTACGTAGTGGTAAAATACTGAAAACTGCAATTATCCTAAGTTTCATTTACTATTATGTCAGATTTAAATCTTCATAAAGGTACGAAGAATAAATTATAAATAACCGATTATATGCAAGACAATTACGAAATTACACATAAATATGTCATATTACAAGTAAATTGAAGAAATATGTTGTAAAAACGCTAAATTGGTAAAATATGTCAAAATATGCCTTATGAAGTTCGCCTATTTCGGCTGATTTTCATCAGATACCCCAGTATTCGATCCGATGCCAAATAAAAAAATGTTATAAAAAATCCCGGGCCTTATAGTCATAACCAATGATGCAGTTAGGTTACGCTGAGTGGTAATCAGTGAAATGTAGACCCCATACCCCCGATAAGTGGTGTGCGGTTTCTAAAGTCCCCCGAAGAGTTTCTGAGTGAATAGTCGAGGCAAATAAGTACAGATTGTTTGCAACGACGAGCAGTGTTGGTCTTTCGAGGGAACCGAGCTGGTGCGTTCGTTGTGCGTCGTTACTTGTTGAACAATGGCGCCCATATAGTGGGGCTACCTACCTATACCCTGTCTCAGCTAACTCTGGAGCAAGGACGCGCACAGCGTCAGAGAAGCGAGGGAAATCAATTGGCCAGAGCGAAGCAGTAGACACTGATGAGAAGGCTGGTAACTTCAGTCGCCTTCCCCCACTCCACGCAATTCCGTTCATCTCACGTGTTCATTGGTGGAGCCGTCTCGCGTCGCTACTTGCGCAGAGACTTGTTTTCGTTTGCCTGCTCCACAGTTAGCTGGGACGGAGTATACTCGTTGCAAGATATTCATATATTAAGGAAATAAATTGTGCGGGGTATCTATGACAGATATATAAGGTTATCTATCATCTTGATTATTAATGTACTCGAATATTGCCATTATCTTGTAATCGGCTTGCTGTTTATGAAACTCTTGCACACTGTTGAATTGGTGTCAAACTGGGGGGGGGGGGTTCAGTTTACTTCTTTTTTTTAACAAGGCTTAGTGCGGGGATAAAGTAGCAAAAATTGGAGGTGACTGCCCCCTCCCGCCTCCCCTGATCGTTGTTACTGCATACATAATTTATCTGAAAGGCCCGAGATGAAATGTAGCTACATGGAAATTTTGCTACAAGCTAGAGGGATATTACAAAACTACAACTACAGCTAAAGCTACATTTTTAAACATGTACCGCCGCTACAACTACAGATTTTGTACCCAGCTACAAGTAACGCGCTATATCCAACCACTGTGTATATTACGGTGGAGTGAAAATGGGCTATTTTTTTTTTTTTTTTAATTTCAATTAGCTAGATATGTCAAAAGGTGCCAATAGATCAATATAACACTGTGTAAAAATTTCAAGACTTTTGAACAATATTTTGATCGCCCTTCGCAACCTTTTATTTTACAATACTAAGCGACATTACAACTATTTAACGATATAGTCAGTCAATAGTGACTATTAGTCAGTTTAGTCACCTTAAAACTCAGTTAATGCAATCAAATGCCACAAACAGTTACAAGGTGAAGTGAGAGAAGTCACGTTTCGACTCTAACATCGGCATTAGCTGTCGAGAAGCGATGTGTGCACGGATGAAGCCATCTCGCGATTTCTGTCCACAAACAGCTTTTACTGCCTCGGTCACCAGCTTCACGTGTCTTTCCACAGCCTGTGTGTGGTTGGGGAATTTTGAGAAGGCGAGAGTTGGAGTCACCTCCGTCGTGATGAGATCCCTGAGCTCAGTGTCCGTCATTGCCTTGATTACGGGAGGATCCGAGATAGGGCAGATGGCCCAGTCGATCACGTCGAAGTAATCCACAGCGTCGAAGTTGAGTTTTGCGGGAACCTTAAACCTCCATATTTGTCCACTGGGGTCTGCTGCAGCTCTGGCCTTCATCACTCGTCGCCGGACCAGCTCACGTATGTGTGGTCGATGGTCCGTCATCATGGCCAGGAGCAGATTCTCCGGGTGAGCGAAGTATGCATTGCGATGAATGACGGGGTCAACGATCTTCTTGTGCTTAGGGCTGAGGTATCGTCACTTGACGAGCATCTGGTGAAGGTGCCTAGCTCCATCTTTGCAAGGCCAGTGGGCTTTTACGGCGAACCACGTTGGAGCTTTTGTGTTCTTCCGTGAGGGTTTTTCTGTGTTACTTGTTGTCGTCGCCAAGAACTTGTGTCAAAGTTTGATCCTTGTGGCCATCAAAGAGTTCGTAAATGCGTATGTAAAAAAATAAACGTAGTTACTCATGGGTACAGAAACAAATGCAATATATACAGGTAAAGGTAAAGTTCAAGTATCCTGTGCATGGCACCTTGCCAAGGAGGCACATTTAGGGTAGGGCCCTACATATTTTCGATGTCGGCCATCTTGGAGGTGATGTGATCAGCACCACGCTGCGGCCTTCTTTATCCCCCCCATTCGGATACCATTTGATTTGAGGCTGGGTGGGCTCTAGAGCCTCTTTATTCCGACCTTTGATCACCCACCCTGGGTTTCCCGCGTGGCAGTCAGACTAGAATCAAGTCAGGCTAGAATTTTACAAGAAATATGCAGAAAAAAGTCTGCATGATTGTAAGAAATGTATCATTTTCCAGGTGTGAGAAAACAGTGTCATATACATCACATCATACATTTCCTTTTGAAAAAACTGAGTTGTATTCATTATGGCGGACTTCCGCATGGAACACACTAATGTGGTTCCCCCCTAAGCCTAACTAGTTTCTATCATGACCAATTGTACCCAGCCTAACTCCTTTAGTTTTTATAGGGAATGTTAAGGGACTTTTGAATCACCCTCTATGCCCTTATATGTGACTTTGTCAACATGAGGTCAATAATTACACACCCATACATTATGCGTGAGTGTGTGTGTGTGTGTGTGTGTGCGCGCGCGTGTGTGTTGTGTGTGTAGAGGTAGGTAGGTAGGTAGAGGGGGGGGGCTTTGGTAATATTTTGCGGGGGGGGGCAAGATTCGTACATCCGGCACTGATATATCATATACGAATGATAGGTTGAAAGTTGTACCTGAAAATCAAACACTTCCTGTGTCACTGGACAAGTTCATTCATTACTCATATTAGCTACTGCTGTATCCGGCTTCTTTTTAAACGAACAAAGGGCCATTCTATCATCTCACCTGAACCAGCACCGTGCAAAAAAAAAAAAAAATATCGACAAAAACAAATCGGGAAAACCACCGTTGTTACCGAAAGTACTTCCAAGCATGAAGAGTCAAATTCTGCCAGTGTGACGTTGTTTATCGTGACGTCATGTCTGACCGGATTCCCCACACTCCACATGGAGCAAGGGTTTTTAGCAGCTCCCGGGCAGAAGAGGTGAGATTTCGCTTCGCAGTTTCTTCCTTCTTCCTCGTGCTGTGTCGTTGTCTTCCAATCGCCTCCCTTGGCCTTCGACGCTGCCTCCTCTCCTGCAGCCACCTCAGGTGAGAATGGCTTCAACGGCAAAGCTGGTGTTACTTCACATTGCAGGTAAAGTCTTCTTGCATTTATAATGTTTACGGTTTGGATTCTGAGTGACTATTTTGCATCTTGTTTGTGTACCGAGTACTGTTCCAAGGTCATTGCATGCCTTCTAACCAGTGTTGCCACAATCTGTAAGCACAATTTCCCTTTGCAAGGGGTAAAATTTCCCTTTTTCGCCCATTTTTTCCCTTCATCTAAATAATTAATAATAATAATAATAAATATTATCGTTGACCCATGTTCGTATGTATGTATAAAATGTTAAACAATTTAACTTTTAAATGCTGCGACGCCAGTGGTCCCGGGTTCGAATCCCAGCCTGGGCATGGCTGTTTGTGAGTGTCCATTCATAAACTTCCATCATATCATCACTCATCCCCATCTTTGCAATTAGTCAAAAGTGGCAGAAAAGTGAAGTAAAATAAACTAAATCAATAAACAATAAAAATCAATAAATCAATAATTTTAAAGGTGTTTTTTTTTTTTTTTTGAAGATTTAGATTTTATTTCTAAACCAAGCTATTTTTTTTCGTTTTGAGTTGAAAGCTAAAACTACGTTAAAGTTGGAAACTGAAGATTTCTTAAGTAAAAAGCAAAACACACAAACAGAGATTGCATTTAGGGAGGCCAATACCCCTTGCCTTCATCACACCATCAGAAGAAAATTAAAAATATTCTAGTAAGGCGCAGATGAAAGGTCACTTCCTTTAGATATTAAGAGTTTGTGTGGAAAATCACATTTTTGCCTCCCGATCAAAATTTTTAAATTCGGCGCATGTGTATACACGTTTTATTTTTAAAAAAATTATAGTACATACCTGAGTAAATGTTCTATTCTGGTAAATTTCACATACATGTATTAGGTGAAAACTTCTAAAACACAGCAAGTTTTTTTTTAATAAAATTTAATCCATTGAGTCTGAGACGTATTGTTGGTCACTTCTTGCCACTCCGCACGGTGTTTTTTCATCTTCCAATAATTCTTCAGTTTTGTAATATATTCTGGAGCTGCAGATAGTTTCATTTGCTCTTCTTGTTCTTCGATCGTCCAAGACGGACACAACCTTTCACCAAACAACCGCACTCGCACACAAAAAAACCAGTATCCAGTGAAGACTGAAGTAAAGATACTTTGCGACCAAGATAACTTTATGGTTTGCACGTGCAGTGTTGAGGCAAAATTCAGAGAACAACGAAAAGCTTTACATAAACAATACCCTCAGACTCCCCCTCCCAAACCCGGAACATAAGGGTGAATGGTCAATAACCTCCGGCCCCAAACGGTAGCCAGATGTGGACCAACCCAAATTCCACCCTTCTTCTCAGAACATAGTATACGACAATTTTTTTTTTAAAAAAAATCATTTTCAAAACTGGAATCTCTTATAATGTTTAATATAATTAATGTTGAGTCTGTCTTAAAATTTCCCTGAAAATTCGCTATTTTTAATCTAATTTCCCTTTTCCCTTTTCACTTAAAATTAGCTCCAAATTTCCCTTCAAAAAGGGAAATTTCCCTTCATGTGGCAACACTGCTTCTAACGGTTGCCTGTTCCTTCCCGAGGAAGGAAACAAAATATCCGCCACGCGTGACACTTCGTACACACAGTGGAAGGAGAACTTCATTTGCATTCATCGACACGTGTCTAGAATGCATTACGGGGGGTGGGGGGTGCGAACATAATAATAATAATAATAATAATAATAATAATAATATAAATGTTTGAATTAAAATCATTATAATGAATTTATTAAAATAATATGAATTAAAATGTGCAAATTAATTAATATTGAATTTTTATTACATGAATAGTTCAAAACACGGTGTAAGAATAGTGATATAACAGAACGCATTCATCATCTAGCTTAGTATAGTTAAGATAGCCAACATTTATATAAGAACAACTGCCTTGGGAAATGTAAAATAGGTAAAGAATAAAACATTTATTGAATAACAAAAAGGATGTTAGAACCTATTGACAAAAGTAAAGTTCCTGATTAACATTTGATGCATATTATCATAAATAACAGTGTGTATAGCCTATATGTTTTATGGTACATTAATGAAATGTCGTATTTTTCCAATGCAATCCTTGCCTTGAAATAAGTTCGGTAGATATAATCCTCCATTAAACAACAATTGGTAAATAACTATTGTATATTTTCATTATTTAATGTTAGTACTTCATAAGTATTTCGGGGGAGTCAGGACCCCTGTATTCCCCTTAAATACGTCCTTGTTCATCGATTTTTTAAATTGTTTTATTTTTTTACTATTTGCATTTCCTTTTATTTTATTCCCCCTGTATACATATATATATATCTTAATTTAGTCATGACAACAAGACCCGTGATGCTGAGGTTTGTCCATTTTCCTTTTTAATTCATTTGAGTAGTGTGTTTTGTACTATAACCATTTCGAGAAAGTATGAACCCCCCTCAAGCAGATTTGCCTACACTTAAAACAAGCTCAACATGCCCATATGAGCTTTTTGCTCAAGTGTGGAACCCTGTCTAATCCAAGATTTTTGTAAAAATGCCCTCAAAATTTTCCTGAGAAAGTATGACCCCCTCAGATTGATTTGCCTACACTTATAAAAGGCACTTCTGTGAGATTGTTGTCCATTAACTTGTCAAAAATATGCTCCTCTTGATATTTTTTTTGGCCACACTTAAAACTAGGCCAAGATACACCCACCTACACACATATATACACATACACACCCACACCCACCCACACCCACCCACACCCACACACACACACCCACACACACACACACACACACACACACACACATATTGACCTTGACCTTGACCTTGATCTTGACCCTGACGTTGACGTTGACGTTGACCCCGACGTTGACGTTGACGTTGACGTTGACGTTGACCCCGACGTTGACGTTGACGTTGACGTTGACCTTGACCTTGACCACACCCACCCACATACACACCTATACCCACCTACACCCACCCACATACACACCTACACCCACCCACACCCACCCAGATGTTTTCAATGCGGTCCGTGCTTAGGGTATATAAAGAGATTTTGTATTGCATATCAGCCAGTATTGTAAGAGCTGTTGAAGAGTAAGGTTGTATTGTTCCAGTGCTGCTTATATTTTTTAAACACAAAAATATTGCAGATTTGTATAAATTCAATTACAAATCTATTTGATTTAATTGACAACCTGTCATAGGTTTATTAAGCATAGAGTTTTGATTTGAACCCCAAGAAATTTTATATAAATACTAAAGCCAAAAATATTAACACACACACACACACACATACACACACACACACATACACACACACACACAAATCACACTGCTGAACCCAACTGATATTTTTTATTAAGCATAGAGTTTTGATTTGAACCCCAAGAAATTTTATATAAATACCAAAGCCAAAAATATTAACACACATACACACATACACACATACACACACACACAAATCACACTGCTGAACCCAACTGATATTTTTTATTAAGCATAGAATTTTGATTTGAATCCCAAGAAATTGTATATAATAAACAACAACAAAAATGCCAAGTCAAAAATTTTGTAATCAATGCAAAAAAAATATATCCAGCCCCAATTGGGCTAAGCACCAAAAGATTTGTAATCCGGACAAATACAGAACTCCCACAAAAATATGCCCCAAATGCCATGGAAAATATAGCATGGAATATTTCACATATAAACATAAAGATACTTGCTCTGCACAGTCATCAATATTGCCCCCGCAACCATCTACATCTGGTCTGAAAAGGAAGCATGAAGCACCTCTTAATGCTGGACCTGCAAAGCAGCCACGCTATGCACCCATCCATAGCAGTTTTAATGCCCAACTTAGGGATTACCGGTTTGTATCAGAGCCAAGATGTGGTATTAAGAATTTTTTGAACAATATAAATCCTGATGTGCAGGCAATTCTAAATGCACAAAATGGCCCTTATAAGCTGTCCCTCAAATTGTTTACACAATATAAGAAACCAAATGGCACAAAATTTACACAGCCCCACATAACAGAAACTGTACCTGTATATTCAAATACAAATTCAGACAGAATAATAAGCAGTTTGATGGATCAATTGAATATTAAACACTCTGAATTTGCAGCAAAAGAGTCTGGATGGAGCCTATGCGGATCTCCACACAAGTTATATGTTAATATTTCGGAATTCAGCCCATTACAAGGATCTACATATCTGCCATTACCTGCCAATATTAAAAACAAAACAGCCGTGGTTAATATAAAAAATAATGATGATAAATGCTTTTTGTGGTGTATTTTAGCTGCTTTGTTTCCAGTTTTAAGGAATCCTGAGAGAATAACTTATTACAAACAACATGAGCACAATTTTGATGAGGCAATGAAGGGTTTAGAATATCCAATGTCTATTCAGAATATTGATAAATTTGAAAAAAAGGCCAGGAATATCAATGATAAACAATTATCTATTAATGTATTTATTTGTTCCACTGGCCGTGGCAATTGCTTGATAGAACCTCTCAGAATCAGTACATTTGTTGATGATTCTGCTGTTCCGATTGATCTGCTCTTAATTGAAAAGGATGGCACATATCATTACACTCTGATACATAATCTTGAAGCTTTAGTGAGAACACAACTAGACAAATCCAATACAATATTCAAGTTGTGTAGAAGATGTTTAAGTGTATTTGATGGTAGAAAAATGGTGAAAGGGGGTTTGTAAAGTGAATGCAGAAATTGCTAAAAACAAGTTAATTGAGCATCTGAAATACTGTGGCAACTATAAACCTGTTCATATGGTGATGCCAATGCCAAGTGAAAATGCAAAATTCAATAAGTTTGAAGCCTTGTTGGAACACCCAGCATATATTGTCTGTGATTTTGAATCAAATCTCAAACCTCTTGCATTCTGCAATCCAGATCCTGAAGAATCTTCAATTACACCATACCAGCTACATGAACCTTCCAGCTTTTGTTATGTGATTGTACAGGATGGTGTTGTTACTAAAAAAGATTCATACTTGGGGCCAGATGCCATCAAAATATTTGCACATAGAATAGAAAATGAGTGCCATAACATAGCATCTAACATCTTATTAAAATCAAAACCCATGTTGCCTTTAACAGAGAAACAGATTGAAGATTTCAACAATGCAGAAAAATGCCCGGTATGTAAATCTCAATTTTCAGATACAAAAATCAAGGTGAAACACCATTCTCATACAGATGGTAAATTCAAAATGGCCCTGTGTAATAGCTGTAATATTAAGATCCTATATTTTGCCATGGAGCATCCAATTATGATTTTCATCATTTGATCAGATATGAGGGGTTTGACAAGCAGAATTTAAATATTTTAGCTGAAAATGATGAGAAATATATATCTATTAGCAAAATAATTAAAGTTAATGGTGTTCCTATTCACATAAGATTTCTTGATTCCTACAGAATTTTATCTGCTAGCCTGGCCACACTGGCCACTCAATTATCTGATGATCAATTCAAAATCACATGTGCTTTGTTTCCAAATCAGGACCTGAAATTAATTAGGCGGAAGGGTGTATATCCATATGATTATGTTACAGATTTTTCTAAATTTGATGAGTGTTCTTTGCCACCACAAGAAGAGTTTTACAGCAAAATCAGAGGATCTGGAATCACTGATGATGATTATCACCATGCCCAATTGATGTGGAACAATTTAAAATGCCAGACATTTGGTGATTATCACATGGCATATTTAAAACTTGATGTGACCCTCTTAGCTGATATACTTCAAGCATTCAGAAAATCTTCAATGCAAAATTATGAACTGGATCCAGTGTATTTTTACAGTGCCCCAGGCCTAGCATGGGCTGCAATGTTTTTAAACACTAACATACAATTGGATCTTATCCAAGATCAAGACATGTATCTGTTTATGGAGCAATGTATAAGAGGAGGCATGGTGCAATGTTCTCAGAGATATGCCAGAGCAAATAACAAATATATTGCTGATTATGATCCAGAATTGCCATCAAATTATATACTGTATATGGATGCAAACAGCCTGTATGGTTATGCCATGATGGATAAACTGCCATATGCTGGGCTTGAATGGGTTGAAGATTTTAATATTGAGGATCTTCAGGACTTTGATGACAGTAATTATGGCCTCTTCTTAGAGATTGATCTGACAATTCCTGATGATTTACACAACAAATTTTCTGATCTGCCCCCAATTCCTGAGGTTAAGTGCTCAATTGGCTCTAAACAGAAGAAATTGATGATGACACTGGAGCCAAAACAGGGCTATGTCATATATTATAAAAACCTCCAGTTCCTGATGCATCATGGTGTTCAAGTGACCAAAATTGGAAAAGTTTTGAGGTTCAGGCACTTAAAATGGTTGAAGCCATATATTGATACAAATACAGAGCTTCGAACATCTGCAATGAGCCAATTTGATAAGGCCTTGTTTAAATTGTTGGTAAATTCTCTATATGGCAAAACAATTGAAAATGTCAGAAAACATACCGATGTTAAAATAATTACTGACCCCAGCCAGAGCAAAAAATTGGTTGCAAAGCCTAATTTCAATTATAGAAGAATTTATGATGAAAATATGGCACTTTTCAACATGAAAAAAACAAAGATTAAGTTTGATAAACCTATTTATGTAGGGGCTGTGATATTGGAATTGGCCAAATTACATATGTTAAAATTGTTTTATGATGTGTTGAAACCATTTTATGGTGATTGTGTAAAATTGATGTACATGGACACGGATAGTTTTGTTCTTGATATTCACACAGAAGATGTTTATCAAGATATTTCCCAGCCTGAATTGCTTGAATATTTTAATACCATACAAAAATTCAACCCCACAACAAAAAAGTGCCTGGCAAGTTAAAAGATGAGACACTTGGTGATGTTATTGTGGCATTTGCTGGGTTAAGAGCCAAGATGTACAGTTTTGAGACATGTAGTGGTGCTGTTGCCAAAAAAGCCAAGGGCATTGGCAGAGTAACTGTTGAAAAAGAGCTTGAATTTGAAGATGATAAAATTTGCCTCAAATCATGCAGCACAATCAAAGCATCAGAATCCAGAATTCAGGGTATGGATCACTTATTGACTAGCAATATTGTAAGAAAAGTGGCTCTGGACTCACATGATGATAAGAGATGCATTTTATCATGTGGCATACATACTCTACCATGGGGTCATTGTGATTTGAAAAATGGCAATCAATGCCCAATCACAGAGCATGATTTGAAATAAATAAACATGCCTATGAACTTATTTGGGTTCAAAAAACAAGGTATTATGGACCTGCCAACACCACAACCCTCTTCTGATATAATATCTAAACTGAGTGACTTGTTAATTATTCATCTGAACAGCATACTTACAGACATTGATGATAAAACAGGCAAAACATTGTACATATTTAACAATAATTTAAATCATTACCAATTACCTGTAGGTCGGCAATTGCAATTTATTACAACCCCTGAGGGTGATGTTAAAATTTCAGTAGGGAGAAATATGTATAGAATTAAGCACTCAAACATGGTTTCTGGCACTGTTTATACTGTTTCTGCTGGTGATTGCTTATATATTGAGGTCCCGGGATCTTATGATAAGCTTATACCCTTTTTTATAGAATTAAGAATCAGATACTCTATAATAAATAACCACTAAACAAAATGCCTAATGATATTTTTGGCCATGCAAGACATGAAGATCACAGTGATGAGATTTTGATGCTTGATGTCAGAGTCAAGAAATTAAGAAGTGATTTACAAGCTTTACAAACTACACTCAATGCCAGTCTTCAATTAGAAATTACAAATTTGCAATCACAATGCATGGACCCTCTTCTTAAAATTGATTCTGAACTCAAATTGCTGCTTCAGAAATATACTGACCTGGCCACATTAGATAATTTTCAAAGTTTAGAAGAAGCTGTAGCAGCTCTTCAAGCTAAATTTAAGACCCAGGCCACCAATTCTGAGCAATTGAAACAGCAATTGGAAGAGCAGATTAATAATGTCCATGCACAGCTCCAAACAATTGTAAAAAGCATAAAATCACAAGAAGATTTTGATCTAGTGATTTCCACTCTAAAAGAACAGATTCAATCACTCCAAATACCTAATCTGGATCCTCTGAACAATGCCATAGCCGAGGTTAAAGAAAAAATTGAGACACTTGAAAATTTTATGAACAATTTGCCATCTTCTGATGCTTTGAGTGCAATAACTCGGAGTGTAGCAAATATTAAGCTGCAACTTGAAACATATGAAGAATTTGGAAAAATTCAAAGCACCATAACCCATCTTGAAGGTACAATAGCAGCAATGCAAAGTGATTTGGCAAATGTACAAGAATCCCGATTGCCTGGGATTGTAGACACACTTATCAGTGTCCAGCAACAAATCACAAAGCTTGA
The DNA here is from genome assembly GCF_977018435.1 of Lepisma saccharinum. Classification (NCBI taxonomy): domain Eukaryota; kingdom Metazoa; phylum Arthropoda; class Insecta; order Zygentoma; family Lepismatidae; genus Lepisma; species Lepisma saccharinum. Next base: position 6,926,926 of record NC_139251.1, on the reverse strand, counting down.
AAACCTCAACACTGAATCTGAGCTATCCCATTTTCATTACTTGATAGATGATATCCAAACAAAACTTGAAATTTTACAACAATCCACACCCACTCAGGCAGATATAGCCCTGCTCCAAAATGCTATGCAAAATGTGGCTGATGCTTCTGAATTACACAATATAAAATTGGCACTTGAATTTTTGCAAAATACAGTATCAAATTTGCCTACATCACAGGAACTTAAAAATATAAAGAGGGCAGTGAATCGCATATTGAAATCAGAAGATATCAAGAATATCCAGGCAGAGATCAAACATCTCACTCAGACAGTGGCCACTCTTCCAACCAATCAACATATTAATGAACTGCATGCCGTGTTTGAGGATATCAGAAGACAGGTCCATGATCTTACTGCTCAAAATTCAAAATTGGCAGTTGTTGAAAATTTGCAACAAATTGTAGCTAATATCAAGCAACAGCTAGGGACCATGGAATCCAATGAAGCAAATGCTCTGTCTGTTTTTGCCACCCAGCTTCAAGAAATTGTGCAACAATACAAGAAACTTGTTGTGGACATAAAAATCAAGCCAGGCCATGATGATGTTGTTAGGACGATCAATGAGCATCTTGAATCTGTAACAAGCAGATTGCTCACAGCAGAAAAGGAAATAACAGGCATAATCGAGAATCCAAAACATACAGTAATTCTTGAATTGTACAGCATCCCCAACAAAGAATATGATTCTCCATTTACACCAGGTGGCAAAATATATATGCTGTCCCCTGCACAATTTTATTACCAATTTTTTGTTGGGGGCACATTGAGACCAATCAAGATCAAATATTGGCTTCAACCACAGGCACACCACTACCCTACCTTATCAATAACAAATGCTGATAACAAAGTGAAAATCACCAGTGTAGAATTAGAGGATTTTACAGATCCCAATACATTAGAAACATCTTATGTTGAAGATGATGGCTCTTTGGAATTTAAAATACAAATAGGGGACAAATTATATTTAGAAAATCCTGCAGTATCAGCTGCTGAACACCCCATAGTTGCAATATTCTTGTTTACATATTATGTCTAGAAAAATTATTGTTGATGAATTACACAGACAGGCCAGACATAATTTTAAGAGACTCCCAGTAGTCACAAAGGGCATAGATGATTTATGGTAAAGCGACTTGATTGAAATGGCAAGTGGACAGCTGAAAAACTTAGACAAAATCAACAAGGGCTACAAGTATCTACTCACTGTAATAGACACATTTTCAAAATTTGCCTGGGCTGTGCCACTCAAATCCAAGACTGGAACATGTGTTACAGAAGCCATCAGAACAATCATCAATCAGAGTGGAAGATCACCGCGCTATTTGCAAACAGATAATGGCAAAGAATTTTATAATTCAGTGTTTCAACAATTTATTAAAAGCCAGGCAATAAAACATTATTCGAGTTACAGTGACCTCAAGGCCTCAATTGTAGAGAGATTCAACAGAACCTTAAAAAATCTTATGTATAAACAATTTACTCTCCAAGGTAATTATAAATGGATTAATATTCTTCCAGAACTTCTACATAAATATAACAACTCGGTCCATTCCACAATCAACATGAAACCCTCTGAAGTAACTTCATCTGATGAGCAAAAATTGATCAGCACTGTTTATTATCCTAGATACCAGCCAACAACAAGAAAGGCCAAATACAGGGTGGGTGATCAAGTAAGAATCAGCAAATATAAGCACTTATTCAAAAGAGGCTTTACAAGAAACTGGAGCACTGAATTATTTACAGTGGTTCAAGTTAAACCCGGGACCCTTAACACATATATAATAAAAGACCACCGAGGAGAAATTCTCAAAGGCAGGTTCTATGAACAAGAGCTCAGCAAAACTAAACAGCCTGACACATATCTCATAGAAAAAATCATCCGCAGAAAGGGCAACAAGTTATTTGTCAAATGGCTAGGACTCCCAGAACACAGCTGGATCGATGCAAACAAAATAATAATATGAGCACCTGGGATGTTATAAAGAGGCTGCCAGAACCTGAACAACAGAATAAGAGAAATGGCAACTTGCTGCCTGATAATATTAGGTGTCTTATTGTTGGGCCATCTGCTTGTGGTAAAACTACACTAATGATTGATAATTTTTTATTGGCACCCAACTGGTTAGACTGGAAAAACAGGCACTTGTATATTTTTCTAAGAGCTTGGAACAATTAAAATATCAGCAGCTGATGAAGCTATATGATGGATTGGATATTGCCACTTTTGAACCAGATGTTAAGCCACTCCATGAATGTCTCAATAATTCTGTTGCTGTGTTTGATGACATTATATTGGATAATCAAAACAAGGTTAGAAATTTTTTTACACAGGGCCGGCACAAAAACATAGATTGTTTCTACCTGGCACAGACTTTTTCAAAAATACCCAAGCAACTGATCCGAGACAACAGCAATTTTATATGTGTGTTTCATCAAGACCATACCAACCTCAAACACATACATGATGAATATGTAGGTGGGGACCTGAGCTACAATGATTTTTCCAAGTTTTGCAGTAAGTGCTGGAACCAGAAGAGTTATGGGTTTGTCATAATTGATATGACAAGAACACCCAATAGTGGCAAATACAGAAATAAAATCAACAATTTTCTAGACATTGAAACATAAATAAATAACCATGAAAAGGCCAATAATTGATGATCATAAATTAAGAGATTATCTTGTAAAAAGATTTAAGGGATGGAAATCAGAGAACCGGGGAATTTATGAAAAACACAAACAAACAGAACAGCCCATAATTGATGCTATTGGTGAATTAGGTAAAAATATCAAAACTGTTACAGAGCAAAATCAAAATTTGATCACAGAGCTTGTACCTGTAGCTGCAAGGAACATATTAGATTATCCATTCACCCCACTTTCCAGTATTCATACACCTAGTCCTATTGCTCCTCGAAGAATTGAAGCTACTCAGGATCCTATTGAATTGGGTCTTCTTGCTCAAAAATATTTAACCACACCTAAAGACAATAAAGATGAGGTGTTTGGCTTATATGCTGACACAGAGCGTGATGGTAGCATCATACATAGAATTGGCAATTTCAGAGTAACATTTATGGGAGATGATCTGATTGTATATTCAGAATCTCATCTTGGAGAAAAAGGTGCTTTTGTTAAGTACCCCGGAACACCTGGATTGTGGGAACTGATGACTAGGAAAAGGCCTGGCAGCTATACAGATCAAGATTATGAATATTACAAAGAAATATTAATAAAATCAGATGCTCTATACCAGAACAATGATCCCACACAAAAAAGAGTCAAGTCTAGCAGTGGGGCAAAATACAATAATTTAATCAAGCCCATATGGTCACTGATCACGACTGGCAGTGGAATCAAACAATACAACACCCTGCCTAAAGAATTTGTGTGGGTTGATGATGTCAGGAAACTTGTAGATAGGTTATTGGTGATAGCTGGGGAAGAAAATGCTGGGAACCACAATTTTTACAATGAAAAGGTTGGAATTATGGACATGATAAGCACAAAATTGTCTAATTTTATAGCGAATGAAACTAAGGGGATTGGATATCTTATAAAAATTATTAATACTCTACCCCCTAAATTTTGGAATATTTCTGAGGGTCGGGGCCTTGTTAATGACATTATAAACAAGCTGCCATTTGAACTACACATTCCAGGTTATCAGTATTGTGGTCCCGGTACAAAATTGGACCATAGATTAAACAGAGGTGATCCTGGTGTTAATCCCCTAGATGCTGCTTGTAGAGACCATGACATAGCATACAACACACATTCCGATCTTGACAAGAGACATGTTGCAGACAAGAAATTAGAAGAGGCTGCATTTGGTAGATTTGTAAGCAAAGATGCTTCTTTAAGTGAAAAAATAGCAGCATTGGGAACCACCATAGCTATGAGCACCAAACAAAAACTGGGGTGGGGGTTGTGAATATGTATATAATAAACCTACAATGAAGGCCAAGGGTGTTATGTATCAAATACCTTATGCAGGTCTCAAATCTCTTGGGCCTATTTATAGCCTTTTGACCAAAAAGCAGCGCAAGAAAATAAATTCTTGTATTGCAAAAGGACATGGTATGAAATTGTTACTTAGTACCCCCCAATTAAAAAAATTACAGCAATCAAGAAAAAAATCACATGTGGGGGGATTCATATTTACCATCCCTGCCATCTTAGCTGCTCTCGGGGCTGTTGGGAGCTTGGCTGGGGGATCAGCTGCCATAGCAAAAACAGTAATAGATGCCAAGAAGAATAGGGCAGAATTAGATGAGCAGAAGCGCCGCAACCTGGCCATGGAGAAACAAGGCAAAGGTGTTAAGAGAGCCATGAATAAGTTTAAAGAAACAAGAGCCGCTTACAAACCAAGATATTGAAGCTTTAATCAAGCCAGTGGGCATCAAACATTTTAGAGGTGTGTACATGTCTGATTCTTTGCCAGAACAACCACTCAACAAAGAGTGTGGCATTGTTAATTTGGATAAGTACAAAAATCAGGGCACTCACTGGATCTGTTATCTTAAATATTTAAAAAATGAGGCATTTGTGTTTGATTCATTTGGAGGTGTTCCACCTGAAAATTTAATAAAATATCTAAAATCACCTAATCTTTATTACAATAATGCCCGTGTTCAAAATTTCAAAGATGTTAATTGCGGACATTTGTGTTTATCTGTTCTTAGATATATGTCTCAAATAAATAAACCATCAATTGAAAATTTTCAAAAAGCCTTGTGGTATTTAAAACATCATGGGGGTATTCCATCTCACCAGCCAAAATTCAATATTGAAACTCAAATTACATGATGACATAGTGTATCCCAAAACAATAGCTCTCAGAGCATTTTATGGCATGTACTTGATCCCTAATATTACACACCACAACAACAAAATTGCAGTAGGGGATCAAAAAATTGTCATCACTCCAGGGCAATATAATCTGTCCACTCTAAATGCTCAATTACCCAGAGGTGTAGTTTTAAGTCAAAATTCTGTCACTCACAGAGTAGAAATTGTATCTGCTACAGAAACAGTGGATCTGGGTACTATAGGAGAGCTGTTAGGCTTTGAGAACAACACAAAACTTGAACCAGGCATCAAACACACTGCTATGAATATACCCAAATTCTTAGCCATAGAGACTCTGAATATTCACTGTAATGTGGCAGAGGGTATGATCACCAAATCAAATAGCATAGGCACTCACAAACAAACCGGCATCATTGCAACATTCAAACCTAATTCTGAATTCATGGAGCCAATCATCTACAATCCATCCCCAACATTATATTTTCCTGTGTGCCATAATAGAATAGATTATATTGAATTGATGGTCACTAATGAAAAAGAAGAATTAGTTGATTTTGCTGGAGCCACAACAACTGCTATCATAGAGATTAATATTTAAATAAAAATACATACAAGAAAAAATGGAAAATATTGAGAGTTATGAGCTACAATCATTCCCCCCAAACAGGAGGACATTTGCAAATTTAAATCAACCCAACACAGAGATTGAGGTTGATCTTGATGTAGGGGATGGCTTTATACACCCCCACAGAGCAGATTTATACATCAAATTTGATGTTGTAAAGCTCGATGGTACCGATTATCCGGCAAATTCAAATATAAGACTTGTAGACAATTTTGTGCCGCATCTATTCTCTGAAATTGAGATCAGAAAGCATGGCGTTGTTATAAACAGAGTGATTTTCCCGGCATTACCTCCACAGCTTTGGCCACATTAAAATTATCCAAAACCGAGGCTTCTTACTACAAAATAGGTGGATTTGAGGCTGGTGATAAGATATTATCTAAAAACCACACAGTGCTGTTCCCCATGCGCCTATTGCCAGGATTCTTTTCAGATTACAAAGATATTATGTGGAAGGGTGGTTTAAGAATCACATTTAGAAGAGCTGCCAATGATAATAATGCTTTGATGAGGTACAGTGCAATAAACTCTACAGGGGAAGCTCTGCCTGATACCCTACCTGATGAGGGCAAATGCATTATTCAGACTATGGAGCTAAGAATCCCAGTTGTTGAATATGAAGCCAGTTATGCTCTTAAATACAAAGCTGATATAATAAAAAATCCACAAATTTCTCTACAATTTTATACATATCAATGTGTACAGAAGCCCGCAACTGGTACATATTATGAGTTTGATGCTACAAATTCATTCTCCAGTATACAATATGACATGCTTGATTTTGTGGTGGTATTGTTTCAGACTGGAAGGCACAATAATCAGGAAAAAAATTCAAGCAAATTTGATAACTGCAACATCAAGAACATTTATCTTAAAAATGGCAGAAATGAGGTATTTCGTAGAGAAAATTACAATTTAGACATGTCCAAGGATGATTTCCTCAAATTATATGAGGCATTTACAGCATTCAAGAGGGTCACTACTGGCAATACTGACATGTATTACACACCAGATGAATTCAAAGCACAGAGACCCATGTTTGTAATTAACACTTCAAAAAGAAAACAAGTTGTGGTGAATGACAGGACAAACATTAAAATTATCTGTGAATTCCATGAGGCATTACCTGATGACACCATATGTAGTGTTATTCTTATAGGTGAAAAATCATATGTTTATGATGTAAGAAATGAGAGAGTCACGGAGCAATTCTAGAGGGGCTCTGCATATTATATTGTTTTAATATTAGATAAACAAATTGAAGCTGGTATCCAATTGAACTTAAACCGGAAGTAAATATGTATGTGTGTGTGTGTGTGTGTGTGTGTGTGTGGGTGTGAGTGGGTGTATCTTGGCCTAGTTTTAAGTGTGGCCAAAAAAATATCAAGAGGAGCATATTTTTGACAAGTTTATGGACAACAATCTCACAGAAGTGCCTTTTATAAGTGTAGGCAAATCAATCTGAGGGGGGATCATACTTTCTCAGGAAAATTTTGAGGGCATTTTTACAAAAATCTTGGATTAGACAGGGTTCCACACTTGAGCAAAAAGCTCATATGGGCATGTTGAGCTTGTTTTAAGTGTAGGCAAATCTGCTTGAGGGGGGTTCATACTTTCTCGAAATGGTTATAGTACAAAACACACTACTCATTTGCTTCAAAATATAGGTTTAATTAATGTCTTAAATTACTTTCACGTTGTTTCCGGCCCGTAAATAAGTTTTTGTGCACATAAGTGAACATTTTAATCTTGCGTGTTGACCAGCGCTTCAAGTGGAAATACGAGGATGCTTGTTCAAACCTTGGTTTAACATTGCGACAATAAGACAGGGAGGGAGCTGCTCTGCAAAAATGTTGCTAGCTGGGAGACATCATCCCCCTCACATGTCGAGCATTGGTCTTGCCTAAAAATGCCTATTTGCTATTTATTGTATTTTGAGTCCACTTTATGCACAGAAAGGCTACTCGGGACCGGACCTACAGTTTATGGTGAGATCCATTGAACGACGACGATGGCGACGACGTTACCACTACGCCATCTGGGAGGCCCTTTTGGTTTTTTTGTGTACTCCCGTACCTTCCTAAGGTGATACCATAGATCAACCCCTATAAGTTGCTCTATGGCGATACTGAAGGTGCCTGAGCAGGATTTTTCCCCTTGTTGCTAATCTGTGGTACTTGCGGATGTATTTATATGTAACAACCGAATGTTTCAAGACTAGTTCTACAAGTTCCCCCTGACTGGAAAATTTTTAAATAGCACATTCCTCCCGATTTCCTTCGATAGTTTTGTTCTCTCCAAGGGTTTATCTAGGGTGACCACACGTCCTCTCTTTTATCCGGACATGTCCTCCTTTTTTGGTTGTCTGTCCGGCGTCCGGGTGGATTTTTAGAAATCTGCAAATGTTCTCCTTTTTTTGGAAAGAGTATAGCATCGACCATAGCAAATGTGCTGCATAGAGATGCTTCCACACATAAGGATCACCATTTAAGGCATATCCCTTGGGGCACGTTAAGTATTCGAGCAATGCTCACCTAGCATCTGGAAGCTGAACCACTTTGCCGACTGAATCATTGGTATTATTCTAACTCGTTGCTCTCCCCCCTCCCACCTGATTGATTGATTTGGTTTATATAGGGCTAGGTGGGAGAACATCCACAGGTTGAACCTCGCGCTAAAATAAAGACATTTTGAATTTTACTTCGCTTTTCTGCCACTTTTGGCTAACCGTGAAGATGAGCGATGATAGGGTGATTTTAATGAAGTGACACAAAGAACACCCATGCCCGAGCCGGGATTCGAACCCGGAACCCCTGGCGTCTTAGCACGCTGTGATAACCACTCCGACACGGAGCCACTTTGTTTTCGAATCATACGTACGCGATACAGAAGCGCGTAGTGAGATATTTTGATTATGTAATTATTTATTTTTTTGAAATAACGAAGCGAGAGTGTAAATTCCACAACGATGTCGCAAGTAAATAAACGCTAATATGAGGTAAATTGGAAGGTGACTCTCACTTTTCCCTGTCGTCGAAAAAATGCGCGAAATGTTCGCGGTATTAAAATTTAAATTCGTGTTTTTTTGTTACATTTGCATTCTCTGATAGGGATATTACATTCTAATATCCAAGAATTGGAAAATGAGAAAAATTCTGTGCTTCAAATTATATAGTTATTGTTGTGAAGTGTTAAAGAATAGGTTGGGAGGTTGCTTTATTTGCTTAAAGGTAAGAGGAAATTATTGGAAAAGATCATCTGAGAAGTATTTGTGAGCAAATTCTTGGAAACATTGTTTATATTGATTAAATTATGAGTAATAGCAAATACTGTATGTTTTCATTTTTTGCGTTGTCCTCCTTGTTATGATTTTGTCCTCCTCTTTCATCATCTTCTGTCCTCATTTTTTTAATGCATGTGTCGCGTCACCCTAGGTTTATCCAGAATTTTCAATCTGGAGGGGGTAGTTAGTATTTAGGTGGTGTAAGGGTAAATTTGGAGCCGACATTACCATAAATTGAAGCTTTGTGAAAATTTTTATGGAAATGTTGAGTCAATTTGGGAGGGGGTAGGGTGTTAGGGGTTGTTGTCTCTCACCATGGACGTGCGGTCTAAGGCATCAGGCTTCGGTCGTTAAATTTTGATTGTGTGTCTGGCGTAGACTGACAGACAATCCCATCAAGATCCTTTATATCAAGCCAAGTTAGTATTAAATGTTTTTGGCCACTCAACTTCTTTCTGAGAAATTGATAGATATGGAATGGTTGGAATTGTTGACTGGTATGTACAGTGGGATCCATGAGTATTACCGTGCAAATTGTCCATCACCATGTCCGTGCACTATATTTGACCCAATAAGAGCTTCAAGAATTAAAAGAAAACTCAAAACAAGCTGTTGACAACTTCTGCACCAGCATACATAAAAATGCATCGCTTAAAAACTCACAATATGCAAGAAAAAAATTAATAAAAATAGTCATGGACAATTTGCAGGGTAATACTCATGGATCCCACTGTACAAAGTACCTTGTAAGTAAAGCAGTTCCGGATGTACGAACCGAAACTATAGCTCAGTTTCTAATAGACCATGTTTTCCTTGTATTTGGTATTCCAAAATATCTTTATCTTTATCGAGCGAGTGCGCATACATCTCGCATTTTTCAGGAATTGTCCAACATCTTGGGTGTAAATCTGAAATTTGCTGCTACTCACCTCCACAACAGAATAGGAAATGTCGAACGTAGTCATCAGTACGTTCAAAATGTAATGAAGTACTACATCAAGGAAAAACATGCCTTGTGGAGCGAGTACCTTCCAAGCGTAGTCTTTGCTCATAATATAAATGAGTCCAGTTCTACCCAAATGTCACCCTTTGAGGCATTGTTCGGCTATGTTCCCCGCATCGCCACAGACGCAGCGCTTGATACTCCTTGTCAAAATACGGAAAACCTTCAAAGAATCGAAAAACTCAAAGTTTCGAGAGAAACCGCCGTTAAAAATTCAAAACGGCGTTTTCAAACCAACAAACGATACGTAGACAAAAAACACAAAGAGGAAGATTGGTTCTGAAGTTCTCATTTTTGACCCTGTTGTCCATAAAGGAAAATCCAAGTCATTTTCCAGGACTTATTTTGGGCCTGGAACAATAATAGGTAAACCACATTGCAATATTTGTTCTATTCAGTGGAAAGATGAGAAAGGTGAATTACATACAGATGACATCAGTATTACTCGCTTGAAAAAGTATTACCCCCCTAGGAACACAACAAACGTTTCCATGGTCATGGATTCGAGTCCCGATGGTAGCAAAGTTCACGTAGTTGAAGGTTCCATCGCCTCACAGGAAGCTGACGTCTTAGTCAGTGCAAGCGAGGGATCTCTCCTTCCATCCGGAAAAGAATTGTTGCATTTCCACGATCGTGACGATCAACAGTCCCACGTGGAACGTGCTGAAACCACAGATGTGCAGGTTACATCCGCTCCTACCGCAAACGCTAACTACACATTTCACGTTGTTTCTCCCAATCAGCAAGACTCGGAGGTTCTTAAGAAAACCTTCACAAACTGCTTAGAACTGCTAGTCGCGCTGAAACAAAGAAGCATGGCATTCCCCCTCCTGACCACTACGCCACACAACTTTGACGTGACAGCGTCAGCTGTTATTGCGATCGCTTCAGTTCGAGAATTCCTTGCAAAATACAATGACCAAATAGATGCCATAACATTCTGCGTTGACACTCAAGAAGACTGGGAGATATTTGCGAAAGAAATCGAAAGCCTTTCTGAGTAGTATAACAAAGCTTCAAACCACATTTTCCATCCCAAATTATATACAGGATGTACACCAAATGTCATTCTGATGTTGATATAGTTAACATACTCTTGTAACATCACATCACGTTCATGATGCAGACTTGACACTTGTTTATGACCAAGAATGTACAGTTTCACTGCTATACCTTGGACACATATCAACATTAAGCAAGCTAAGCTTCTAATAATAATCCCTTTACGCGTTAAAAGTAATGCTTGCGATTTAAGGTCGATCAAGTAAGGTAGCTTATCCAATTAAGCAGTTACACGCGTTTCCTTGCCTTCAGTACAGATTCTATAGTTCGTACGAACAAACAATGTACATTATTTATAGACGATCGTCCTTTTACACATCATGTACTTGTTTATTACCCCCCGAAAATACGAAAGAAATGTTCAAGAAAGGAAATAAATGGCATACAATAATACTGTAAGAAATTACTAGTACAGGAGACATTGCATATATGTCAGATTTAAAAAGGGATTAGTTGCAATTATTATAATTGCTCATGTTATTTATACCTTTGTTATTACCATACGCAAGATTTTAACTCCAGTTGTAATTTTAATGTGATAAGGATAATTATGTGCACATAAAACAGTTACATACCATACCATAGCTACACACTCAGGACAGTCCCGAAATTCACGAATTGCCGAATCATTTGTCAAGCTGCTCCAATTAGGTGCGGGGCAGTTCAAAGCTACAACAGCATCCGTAAAATATTCCCAGGCAATGGGGAACTACAGGCCCATTGGCAAATGGTTTTGCAATTTGGCAATAATTCAACCCACCCCCTACAAATTCCAGTCCCTTTTTCGCAGTTTTATTACACACACACCCACACTGGTAACACTTAGCTACACAGAAAAACAATTTGTGTGTACATAATTGCCTTTTATAAATAGCTATGCATATTACTATATAGACTACTCAGTGGCATTTTCAATTAAATACTCATAATTATTATTTTCTCTTCGTAGATTCAACGGGTTTATGACTGTAAACATGGAATTTACACCGCATCAACCTTTTCTCTTTTTAACAATAGCGTCGATATTTCAAATAACATGGTGCACTGAGGACTTCCAAATTGTCTCAGGCCTTTACCTAAAACCGCTGTCTGAAGCTCTGACGTATGATTACGTCATTCCACTCACTTATAAGGTCACACTGCAACTCCCCCCTCTTCAGAAGTTTGACACTAACCTACGCAACGTCACGTGCAACGCTACATACAGAACTCACCCTCACTGTGTATCAGTGGCGTGCGGTGACATTTAAACTAGGGTACGCAACATGGGCCAACCGAAATGAATTATGGGGGCCAGAACCCCCCCTTCCCCTCCCTGGCCATCATGTTATTCAGAAAACTTTTTTCTACAATTTTATAATGGGAAATTTTTCATCCTTGTATCAATATCCAAATGTAACGAGGTAAAATATATGTATGATATTTTATATTCGCAAATATATTCTGATAGTAGCTACGTAGAGTCCAACAATTCAACTTTGATTATTTCCGTCATGCAGTGCGATGAACAGTGAACGGGAAGGAAATGGCACAATCATTTTCCGTCCTTTCAAATTTCATGTAATAAATTTGATAAATCTCAGTATCATCCACACCTTTCGCAGAGGAAACCAACGAATAAGGCCAACAATAAAGTTTCACTGTTTTTCTACTGTCAATCACTCTGTAGAGATATTTTTTCTTCTTCTCAAAAATCAAAATGCCTAATATACTGCTTACCATCCTTCACAACTCCTGCCTGAAACAATTTTTCCAAATCAGGAGCAGACCTTCCATTTCGGATTGTTTACACTTTTTTCGTAAATTCCGAAAATCCCTTCTCCAGTATGTCATCAATAACTCCCGGTCCCCCTATTTTATCACTTCACAGCATCGACAAACAATAGAGATCCTGTAATGTAAATAATATGAACGAAATAGCGTCGTCGCCTTGTAATCAAGGGGTCCTGGGTTCGATACCCGGTGGAGGCACATAGTGGTTCGGATCCCACGTTAAACTGTAGGTCCAGTCCCGATTAGCCTTACTGTGCATAAAGTGGACTTAAAACACCAAATCAATCCAATCCAATATGAACGAAACACTAGCTGCAAATTTCACACGACAGAAGAAAGCAAAAGTCAACATCCCACGGTACGTTGTGTCCGGTCCGCTATGCCCGAAAACCACGCGTTCTTGTGGACGAATGAATCGGAGTTGCCAGTCGACAAAAGTATTTTGTAGAAGGGAGATAATTAAGGACAAGTAGAAAATACGTCAACATACATCCCAGAACACTTCAAAAGCTAAACTACCGTACATTACTTTGCAATGTCTGGCAGGAGGGAGGGGGGGGGGCTCATTCGAATCCCATTGTAAGCATTGTGTTTTATTATGTTTTTCTTTTATCATTCATTCATATCGTCGGGTCAACAATCAACACCCATGCTATGGAACTCAAAGGAAATGTTGATCCCGAAAGGAGATAAACAGATACTCTCATACTCTGAGAATTGTGCGAAACTTGCAAATTGTTCACATATTTCCCCCTCGACACAGTGACAGTCCATTCTGGTCCTCACCTCCCTATACGAAAAAAAAACTTGCTAGTGTAACTTTAACCTCACATAAATATTTTATATGTGATAGTTTACGCGTATATTAAATATGATCTTCCACCACTATATATTCTTGCCCTCCTCTCTGATTCCTGTATCACTTTTTATAATGTATTTTTATTGCAACCCAACAGTGATCTATCTACGCGTGGCTGATAAATGCTAGTAAGCTAAGCATTCCAGAAGAAAAATATATTGACTACTGTCAACACTGCATACGCTGTCAAAATCTTGGGCACCCTAGAACCGGGAAAGAAGTGAGAGAGAGGGTAAGCGCGGGCAGACCCGAACACGTGGCCGGGGCTGATATGAGCCAATGGGGTTACCTTCCGAATTTCTAGGGTACCAAGCAGAAGAAACAGCGTCTTTCTGCGGAAATCGGCAAGAACGCGGATCGGGTGGGTGCCGAAGTCACAATCTGGATCATTCGGGACTGACTTCAAGAAGGCAGCAGCGTGTTCGTGCGGAAATCGGAATTTCTTGCAGTGGAACTGCTTTCGGAGCGATAATAATTGTTGAATTTTCATGTTCGGGGAAGACGAAAAAAAGTTTATTTTTTCTTACTGTGTTGTGGGTACGCAGTGCGTACCTTGCGTATCCTGAATGCACGCCGCTGCTGTGTATGGGCTCACCGCCTGCACGACGTGCGAACTCATTTATTTAATCAGACAGACTTAATGCTCACGTACTATAAAGATACGGAACACTTAACAACCAACTCTTCTACTTCACACGTACGTACTAAACGTACCATTTTTAGTTTTGTTTCCTCCTTCGCAAGCTTCTGTTGCGATTTCGCCACAAAATCTCAATTAGATACGAGTAATATTCGCACCTCCCAACAAAATGTAGAGCAAAACATTTTGGCAGTAAGACAACAACTTACGAATAATCACGTTTTTATTCAGTTTCGGCTTTGGATGAACAACAATCAAAATTCATGGCAAATTTTAAACTACTTGAAGAACAGGATAACCTACAATTTCAGGGTTTACTTTTAGAGGAAACCACAACATTAATGCAAATTTCTCAAATCCTTCAAATCCAACGTTTTCAAAGTACTTCAAAATCGTGCCGCATGGGATATTTGGATAGCGAAAGCATCCCTCTGAAGACGCTCCTCCATTATCTCCGTAATGTAGAAGCAAATATTCTTCACGATGGATACGAATTAGCCATTCCATTAGAACTGATCGAAATTTATTACGGCACGCCCTTGGCAACATGTCAAATAACGAATGACCACATATTTGTAACAGTAAACGTTCCAATCAAAAGAAAAGGCTCCTCTTACAAACTATATGAAGTGGTTCCAGTACCGTTCAAAAATCAAAATCAAACCTGTATTATAAATTATGTTCCTTCATTCGTGGCTATAAATGATGAACAGTCGATAATTGTCATTCAAGGCACTCAATTGGATAAATGCCAAATTCATCGGGAGAGACTCTGCAAATTGCCTACCTTTGTTTCATCGCATTACGGTTTTGCTGCTTGCGTCCGGCAAGTGATTAACTCAACTACCGTTCGAGACTCTTTACATGAGTGCGCTTACGCTTGCAAAAATTCCACCCTTACGGAAATTCTGCAAGTGGACAGAACAGAATTTATAATAACATTCCCCCCTCCGGTAGTGACCGTCCACCTTCCAAACGATTCGGCTCTAGAATATCCCATGACCACTCACGAACAGGACGGAGCGGTCAAAATGTCACTCCCATGTAATTCTAAAGTAAGCGTCACCGAATTCATTTCAATTCATCCAGTCTATCCCTGCGTTGCACGGCACCACCCTAAATTTAAAACTGTCCATCTCGTTCCTTCGGCTTGGACGAAGATTCACGAAATGGCATTAGGCAACTTGGTAACATTATCGTATGAGGGAAACGGATTCCTTCAAATTTAATTCAAATTTACAGGAGAAAGTACTTACGGAAATCATTTTCTTTAGCGTTGTGGAAGTTCCTGAATGTAGATTTGATCCATTTTAATGTGAATGCGTGTTGTTTTCTGCGAAAATCTCTGTCCGACACGCTGTTTCTGCTTCCGCCATTTGCTTTCTGCACGAGAGTGCAATGTTCCGTGTGTTAAGATGATGAAACCCCGTAGCCAGTGTTTCAGCCTCGCCGTGTTTTCACTAGAACATGACGTGTCGAGTATTTGTAATATTTATTTTAACTATGCTTGCCTAACCTAACTTAACCTAACCTAACCTTACGGAAAATGTTTTTTGGGGCTAACGTGAATGGTTTTTGGGGCTAACGTCAATGCTTTTTGGGGCTAACGTGAATGGTTTTTGGGGCTAACGTCAATGCTTTTTGGGGCTAACGTGAATGGTTTTTGGGGCTAACGTCAATGGTTTGTGGGGCTAACGTCAATGGTTTGTGAGGCTAACGTCAATGGTTTGCGACGTATTAGCATAATTTCAAATCCGGGCACGAAAGTAGATATTTTCCGGTGAACGAGGTTGCAACACTGCATAAATCGACAAAACACTCTCAGAACGCCCCCTAAACCAGTACGCTATCACGGCCATAATGTGTTACAGATTCGAAACAACAATTAACAGTAAGTACTCGTAAATCTAAGAAATAGACATTGATATGCATTATTTCACTTTAGGAAATGTTCCACATTCGAAAATAACACGTTAGCAATGTAAAGAAGTCCGAAATATACAGTATGATTCGTAGGTGTTTCCCTCATACGATAATAGTACCGGCAACTTGTACAAACTTAACAACGACTTCAACATTTCACACATCCTGAAACAAGATTGGCAAATGGAAATTTCCTCATTGGATATCCCGACCTTTCAGGTCACCCCCATCCCCGAGTATAAGCCATTTTATAAACACAGCGACGTACCTATTTACACGCTCTATATTTGGAACCTGGCTCTCACATTTGCATTATTATTTATAACAGGTTTGCGCAAGAAACTACTCGCTTTATGCTTCATACAGCGAGCTCAAGTCTTTGATTTGGAATCTCCAACACATCTTGTTTCTGCTTCCGCGTTGGTCCTTCCTATTCTTATCTTATGTGTCATTTTTCTATTGTACGCTGTCCTGAAATGCCCATGTCTTTACTTTGGTGTCATTGCTCTAAAAACAGGTCACCGACTAAGCGACTCGTATTTCTAGACCCAGAGCACTTCCACCGCTGCCCCCAGTACCTACTGTGTCCACCGCTGTTCCCTCGAACCCAGCACCTCAGCCTCCTACTTGCAACGACGCTTCTTCATATCAAGTTCCTCGCAACCCCCCCCCCCCCCCCCAGGCCAGATATTCCGCATACGCCGACATAGATTCAATCATGTTCGACACCCAATAAATAATACCTTTTCCTTACCCTAATTGCCTTTGTTTACGCCAGCACGAGCCCAACCGGACAAGCAACAGCAGCTTGCCACCAGTGCAGTCAACGTCCGTGACACGAGTTTCCCGAGAGTCACGCATCCATGTCTGGACTATCTACCAACGCTCCAGTGCAGTTGTCTGGAGACCCAGTGGCCAATTATCCTCCAGGATCAGACCTTGAAAGTGTATTCCAAATTATGGTGCTACGTATCCCCACGAGGAACCGAAACCAGAACCCTCCGATTACCAGTCAGAACTGAACTCTTGGCTCTGCAGCAGAAGATGCCATATTATCAGCAGTATGCCGTGGAAAGACTTATTTCACCTTGGACAGAAGATGTTCAGCAGTGACAAGCCCACGCACCTAGGGCTTGACCATTGACCCCCCCCCCCCCAATGTCAATCATATCAGTGTCCTACATCGAATATCCAGTCATCCCTTACCCAGAGACAGGACTCGGCAAGGGATCCCTAGATCGCCAGAGATCAACAGACCCACTTGACCGGACCATCTTCGGATAGACTTTCGCTCCACCAGAGGTATACAGAGGGAGCTTTTCCGAACCAACAGCCGGTCACGTAGTGTGGCATTCTTAGGTGTCAGTTACCAGTGTTGTGAGCTTTGAACGTGACAAACGAAGATGATCTACAAGTGTGTTTATGCAGAGGTGCAGACTATGACGTCACAAGGTCGTGCGTCTGAGTTCGGAGACCTGCCGACTCAGCATTCTCCACACAATGACATAACTTCTCTTCATTTGGCTCTCCTTCTGGTTTCAAACGAACAACCTCCGACAGGGACTGCAGCGAGGTTATGTTTCGCACAGTGGTGATTCCAAAATAAAACAAAGAAAACCACTTAGTGGTTCCTATATGTTCCAGTAATCTAATGCTGTGTTCAAATTATCTATGGGTATTACTCCAAAAGGACAATTTCAACGGAGAATACACAGTATTCTATAGTATAATGATTTAAACATTTATCAAAGTTTTATGTTCTGCTATTCATTATGTAAGGGTGTAGGTGTATATTATTATTTTTTTTAAATTTACTATTCTGTATATGCAAATGAACCTTGCTATGGCTTCCCCCCATATCAAGGTTCCTCAGGGGGGGAGTGTAGATGGCTAGGGATGCGGGTGCAGAACGTTTGCTCTCTGGTGTACTCCACGTCCAGTTTCCTCCGTCTCCTGGAATGCTCTGACTTGCAGAGGAGAATTCCACAGTTAACGGAGGTTGCAAAGTGCAGCGGAACTGGCTGCTATTTAAGCAAAGGGTGCCTTGTCACCAGGCCTTATTTCAGTTGTAATCAGTTGGTGGATCATTGATAGTAGCAGCCATTGCCGCCGTCAGGAAGCAGAGGTAAGTGCTGGCGCATCCCTCAGCCACCTACCCTTCTCCTCCTACTCTCATTTGTTTAGCTCAGTAAACTAAACTCCATCTGACCTTATGTCATTTCTCCCGAAGTAAGTGCTCTATCGATATGGTAAAGTAGACGATTTAAGATATACACTTATCATCACCTAGCAAATCCACACACAAACCTCTTCTGTCATTCGTTTTGCAGATTGTCCATTTCCTGGTTCAGCTCGAGACAATTCAGATGCCTTATCAAAGCTGCACTGAAGCACGCAGTGTTTCTAACCCACTTCGCCGTGAGGTCTACTATTACCTTTGCCGTTGTTTGTATTAGGGATGGTCAAACGGATCCGGATCCGAAAAATCCGGATCCAAAAGTTCCGGATCCGGATCCCAAAATTCCGGATCTGGATCCGGATCCGATAGTTCCGGATCTGGATCCGGATCCGAAAGTTCCGGATCTGGATCCGGATCCGAAAATTCCGGATCTGGATCCGGATCCGATAGTTCCGGATCTGGATCCGGATCCGATAGTTCCGGATCTGGATCCGAAAGTTCCGGATCCGGATCCGAAAGTTTCGGATCTTGATCCGGATCCGGATCCGAGAGTTTCGTATCTCAATCCCATTATAATATTACCACACCTTAAAAGGTATTATGATCTTCGATTGCCTGACCACAAACCTACGTAATGCAGCAATGAATGTAGGCGTTGATGCATCATTTACCGCTTCCAAGTGAATTGCCTTTGTTGTAAGACACACAAAAAGAGCGTCGTATCCTTTGGTGATTTTTGAAGACCTGGGTTGGCAACTCTTAATCGAAAATTGGCCGCTTTAATCTACACCTGTATTTGCAAATACTCGACATGGGTTGACGCGAGGAACTAGCAAAGTACCCATAAGTTGAGTTGTTGTGAACTGTTTTTCCTTAAAACATTGTTTGCATTTAAATACATTTTTTCTGATTAATTCCCGCCCTGGTACAATCCAGAAACGTTGCTGTAGGACAGCAAGAAGCAATTGTGGTCCCCCATGTAAATGTTTCAAATGTTCATGTTTCACAATGAGCTCTATAAGTTTATGTACACGAGGTAACACAATGGGATGTTTCTTGTCAATTTTCATTTGTGCATTGTGTAAACATCCACCTACTCTCAGAATTTCATCCTTGTCTAGGAAGGGAGTCAAACTTAGTAATGGGTTGTTCGAAGTCAAACGATTCCTTTCTTTCAAATGCTTCAATTCTGTAGATCTATGTCACACAGAGGTATTAGCTCCATTTGGTGACGAAAAATTCAATGACTATCGTGTTTGAAACATACTGCTCAAAACAAGATGGCGGCCAGCAGTAGAAAGTTTTAACATCGAGCTCCGAATTCGTTCGGCCTTTCTCTGATCTCGGTTTACATCTTTGTTGTGATACTTTGCACGAGTGTTAGCTATTACTTGTGAACAGTGTGGACGGAAAAAACGAAAGACTTCATGCGTGGAAGTGCAGTGAGAGATGTTTTGTTGTTTCAGCTGCAGGAGTCTCTCCGACGCTTTTCTCCGCCTCGCCGAGGGAGAACCGTGCAACGGACAGCGGCCAAGGTAAGCACCCGCCTCGCAGCTCTTGAACGTTCTCTTCCTTGCGCTGTTGCGTGCTGTTCCCAGGCCACAGGCCGATGGAAAACAAGTTTAGTGTGTACTATCAGAATGCCCAGAGTATCAAAAATAAGCTCATTGACTGCACTATAGAAATGGAAAATTTTATGGAACAATATTACATTGCAATAACTGAAAGGTGGCTCACTATCTACAGTAAAGACAGAGGATCAAGGGGCGAAGGAGTGGTGCTTTGTGTAAACAACAAGTGGAAAATTGTGGTTCGTAGTGATCTGAATCGTAATTGTGAAATTCTGTGGGTGGAAGTGCTTCTCGGGAAAAGAAGCAAACTATTCATCGGTTGTTTTTGCAGGCCACACAAAACTTGCCCCGATGCAGTTTTGGAGGCCTGTTACGATTTTCTTTTGTCGGCATCCTCTGTGGGCGATGTAATTCTTTTCGGGGACTTCAATCTCTCAATTACATGGACAGACTGCACGTACGGCTTTGTAAAAGACAAGAACGACACGTACATTATGGATCACTTCATACACGGTCTCGGACCTCAACAGCACAATATTTACAATACACGTGAAGACAATAATCTGGATTACATTCTCTCCTCACTCCCTTCAGGTCACATCACGCCTTCGAGAAACCTGATCCCTTTGGACTACGAATCTCTGGACTCTGCATTCTGGATCTCTGACCACCTGAAGACTAAACGACCTCCCACCCCCGGACGGCAATACCTTGTTTGGCCCAAAGCAGCCTGGGGTGACATCCGTTCGGCCCTGAATTCCATCCCCTGGACGATACTGGAAAGTGGAAGTGTGTTCGAAGAGTGTGACGTTTTGAGAGATGTGATTCACTCAGTGATAAAAGACTACGTTCCACTCAAGAAAAAATAATCTTGCAAATTCCCTTCTTGGTTTGACCCTGAATTTCTACTTATCCTTCGCAACCGGAAGAAGGCCTGGGATATGTGGAAAATAATTCCCATGAAAACACACGAAAAACTTTCACGGATTTACGACGCCACTCTAAACAACTGCATAAACTGAAATACATAAACAGAGAATACATTGGCAATATCAAACGAAATTAAATCCAATCCCAAACGCTTTTGGTCACTCATTAACTCAAGGAGGCAATACCTTACAAAGTAAAAAGGACTCAGTATACGCAGACGGCTCTGACAGAGCGGATATTTTTAACTGTTTCTTTCACTAAAAATACAGTATCAAATACACCGGCTTCTACTCTTCCCAACGTCACCCCAGTTTGCTGTCACTCTCTAACATCTCTCTCCAGGTCTCCAGAAGAAGTGCAATATATCCTATCTTCAATGCCTGAAAAGCGTGCTAATGGTTCTGTTGAAATCACTTCTATTGGCCTAAACACCACTGTTTCATCTCTCTCTATCGCCTTCTCCATTTTATTAAACAGGTGCTTGAATGAGGGCACATTCCCAGATTCATGGAAAAACGCTAATGTGGTGACGGTATACAAATATGGAGACAAGGGTGCCGTTGCTTCTTAGCACCGCTTTCTATCTCCTGTGAAAAGATAATAAAGGACCGACTCTACAAATTTACTTCTCCTTACATAAATACAGTTTTGACTTCATAGACCACAATTACTTGCTACATAAATTATCTAATCGATTCAATATTCATGGAAAATGTCTCTCTGCTCAAACATTACTTCCAGAATAGACAACAAAAAGTTGTACTTTCCGGAATCTCCTCTTCTTATGAAGCTGTTTCTTGTGGTGTGCCCCAAAGCAGTGTTCTTGGACCTCTTCTCTTCCTGTATCTTGATGACCTTCCAGAATATCTTTCCGACTCTTGTAAAAACCTCGTTTTGTTTGCCGACGATTGCAAAATTTACAGTAAAATATCAAATTTCAGTGACGTGGTACTTCTGCAAAAGAATTTGGACTCCCTGATTAAGTGGTGCGAAATGTGGAACTTAAAACTTAACCCTCAAAAATGTACTACAATGATATTCTTCTTAAAGAAAAACACATTATACACAAAATACTTCATACATAATAATTGTGTACAAAGAGTTACAACACAAAAGTACCTGTAAGTCATATTTGATAAGAAACTAGCATATTCTTCTGAAGATTTCAAATATCCACCTACCTCACGAGAGACATAAATTGGCAAAACAGGTATTTCTTCATAAAATAATTAATGGTCCATCAGAAGTGACCGCCTTCTTCGGGAAATTAACTTTCGAGTACCATTTAAAAAAACAGGAAGCACTCAATTTTTCGCTACTCAGAATCCAAGGTTAAGACTCATCCTGCGTTCCTTGCTCTACAGACTACCCAGCCAATTCAACATGTTAACAGGTTAAATTGACATTCTTGATAATCAGACACGTTTTAAGAGGCTATTATACAAAAACGTGCATGGGTCTTTATATGACGTAATTTTTTGTTTATGTTATTATTTTTTTGTTATTTTTATTGTTCTTTTTCTACTGTTTACATTCCAATGTAAAATGGCTAACGCTGTATTTGGAATTCTTGTTAAATAAATAAAGAAATAAATACTTTGTGTCAATTTCCCTCCCTTCAAATCCATCATGTATTTTCAAAGTATCCTTCTACATCTTTCAACACTCCCAGAAGGTGAAGAAGCATCATACGAGATTAGTCGGAAAAGCCAATAATAGCCAATAGAGGAAAAGCACTATTTGATATGGCAATAGAATATCCTGCTTATGGTCTGTTGAGAGTATCAAATGAATTAAAGAAATGCGGCGTACTTGTATCTCGTGGTGGGGCTAGATCAATAGCGCTAAGGAATGAACTGAATAATTTCAAGAAACGGCTAATAGCATTGGAGACAAAAATAGCTCACCGCCAAATAGTATTCACCCTAAGATATGACCCTATTCACCGAAACTCTTGAGGGTGAATAGGCTCATGCAGAGTTGTCTAAATGGTGTGGGCAAATATTAAGAGAACTTAAGAAATTATTAGTTACTGGAAATTATAGTTCAAGGATCTCTTTATTACCGCATTACCTATAATTTTAAATTTGAATGAAGTTATTGGAAATATTTTTATTATTTGATTTTTGATCCGATTTACATTAAGTTATTTATATATGTCCTTCCTGCAGTGGTATCGTCCTGCTCGCTGCTGCAGTTTGAGTGCAAGAATGGACGATGCATTGAGTGCAACTACCTCTGCGACGACGTTGACGACTGTGGCGATAACAGCGACGAAGGAACCGAAATTTGCAGTAAGTGTTTTCTTTTCTGGCAAGTCATGATTTCCCACTAATTATATTTACATTCTTAAATGTCAAAGTGAACCAACTCCATTGTTAATTATATATTTATTTTGCAATAAGTATGTTTTTAGAATGTGTATGAGTGGAAGTATTTACGAGGGTAAGTCATTAAATAGCAGGATGTTTTTCTAAACTAAATAAAAATTTATGCACAACCGAAATTTGTATTTCGGGACTCGAAATGGTTCCTTGGCAACACGTCATAAAGGTGCGCAGTAGCTCGTGCAACATGGTCGCTTCACTGTTGACTTTCACCGTAGAAGAGCAACGAAGTGTTATTCGTATTTTGTGGTCAGAGGGAGTGAAACGTTCTGATATCTACATCAGAACGAATGTTCAGTACCAGTGGCGTAAATAACACCTCCGCAACCCTCGCGGTTTGGGGGGCGCACGACCTTCGGGTGCGCAGTAAGAATGATAGATTAAGAAAGACCGACAGGGTTCCCAGACGTTTTCCTTTCCACGTTAAAATATATTTTCAACAAGCATATTATAGTTTTATGCCTCTACAACTGCAGACAGAAAATGTTAATCACTAGAAAAGTAGAAAGCAGATTGGAAGAAAACCTTCTTTAGCTGAGTAGTTCAAGTCAATGATTACGTCGCCGAATGATGGACGACAGGCAAGGAAATGCGTTGGCGTTCTCGACCCATTGAATTGTTTGAAGTCAAGATTTTCTACCGTGCTTTAGATAATCTAGAAAGTCGAGTAAAAAATAAATTTCAGAGTATGAAACAAATCAAAGAAAGCTTCACCTTCATAAGTTCCACCGCTCTCATGGAACATACCTACAGACAGTTAGTGGTATCCGATACTAATTTCTGGGAGAAATATGAAGATCATGTATCTTGCACTAGAGCAACAGGAACTAATAACTTAACTCGGTCAGTTAGTGTCAACTGAAATTAAAAGAAGAAGCACGTCGAAGATCAGTGAAGTTTCAGAATTCCTCTTGATAGAAAACAAAATTCTGGCTAGTGTCATTCCTGACGTATGCACTTGTTATATTCTGTATTTGATTTGACCCTATCTGTGACGTCTTCGTCACACCTGAGAGCTCGTTTTCGAAGCTAAAATTGATATAAAAAATATTTGAGAACACAATGGCAAGAGTCAGATTGAGTGGACTGGCGCTGTTTAGCATCGAAACGGATCGGGCTCGAAAACTGGGCTTGACCAAACTAGCTGCTTCCATCAAAACACGCAGAGGATTGGTAAAAGGCATTTAACAATATCGTATTTTTTTGTAGTAACAGTGTATTTAGAAAGTGTATTAACAGCGTATTATACTTATATAATCGCAGTATATAATTTTGTATAGTTTGTCTTTCTTCTTAACTTTTCGTACCAGTTTTTACTGTAGGTTGATTCAAGTTACATGTATGCATTTTCATATTTGTATGTACATGATATAAATGTAGGCGTGAATTAATATTTTAGAAATAAAACTTTTTTTAAAAAAAATGGTAGGGTCACAACTGAAAGTAGGGGCAGATCCTATATGTTACGCTTCTGTTCAGTACGGAGACAATGTTTTAGTCAGGGGAGATTGTAGTAAATTATCAGATATGCTGGTCGTTCTGCTGTTTCACTGCCTCAGTTGTCACTCAAACTGGCCTCCAATTCCGGTGTTTGTCACTAACATTTCGTCTACTGCTTTTAAAAACGGATCTATGAATCCATTCCTACAATCTCTCGTGTCTTAAACAATTGTCTCCGTACAGAACCTTCATTCTGCTGTAGATGACAGAAAGTTTCACTCCCTCTGAGGGCAGAAAACGAATAACACTTCGTTGCTCTTCTACGGTGAAAGTCAGCAGTGAAGCGACCATGTTGCACGAGCTACTGCTCAGGCGCATACTGCTCGATCGTCACGACACCTTTATGACGTGTTGCTAAGGAACCATTTTGAGTCCCGAAATACAAATTTTGGTTGTGCATAAATCTTCATGAAGTTTAGAAAAAAAATCCTCTTATTTCATGACATCTCCTCGTATTAGAACCACAATGTATGACAGGTTAGACATTCTTCTAGCGTATGTGCAAGTAGCCTACATTGAACTCAACTGTGCAAATTATACTAAAAAAGAACATTGTCATGTCACCTTTCCATTATGTCTGTTGAAAATATTGACATCATGCAGTGGGCACATCTATCTGCCCTTTCGCACCGGGAAAAATAATTACATATTTTTTTGTTTTTTAATACGCATGTGTGAAGGTGAGGGAGGGGTTCTGAAAATATGTTATTGGACATGAGGAATCCAAATCTGCAATTATTTTTATGATTGGTTGATGATTAGCTTGGTAAATTGAGGTTCTTTTGAAATGCACGAAAAAGAAGCCAAGAACTCGCATAATAGTTTTCTTGTATGTACGCATTGCTGGCATTGTAGAATTATTTTCCTGTAGTTTACGGTTATTACAAACATAAGAAAACTGTTTCTCTTTGTGACGTTTCAGGAGAACACACGCTCCCTTCATCAGACATTTATTTTCATTTTGATTAAAGATACAGTTATAACAATGGTTAGTAATTTTTTAAACAAAAAGAATCCATTATATAATGGATGTTGTCAATGTTACATTGTTGTAAAATAGCAATTTAACTGTGAAAAGAAGCAGTCTGTTTTATTTTTATTTAAAATTATGAATCCCAAATATCATCAGGTAATTCAAATTCATCATTGTTTTCACAAAGTCTCTTGATGTTTTCTGTTACATTAAATTTTAAAGATGGTGGCTTACTCCATTTGTGAAAAAGAAAACTCCATACTGGATCTATGTTACCATTTTCATTATGTAATTTATTCCAGTGTTCCTCTGCAATGAACGAAGCTTCCCAGACATTCAACTCAGTGTTTCCCGTTAATCATTTTAAAACCCTTCTCTTTTTAATCAAATGCTTCTCTTTGATGATGTGAGTTGACAAACCTGTTCTTGGGTTTAGATTTATAATGTCCAAATCGTGTTCGTGCCATCTTATTTCCATTTTCCTTGCTGTTTGTCCAACATAATCTTTTGAACATGAACAACTTATATTATATATTCCTGTGGTTTCCACATCTGGTAGAGAGTTTCTCATTTTAAATTCATTAAATGTACATTCCAAACTTCTTGGTGATTTAAAAATGAATTAGTAGTTGTGGTGTGCTTGTATGTGGGTTTGTCTTGTGTAGTAGGTATGCTGTCTAGTGTGGTTGGGATTATCTTGTGTAGTAGTTATGCTGTCTAATGTATTTCTGTTTGTCTTGTTTAGTATCGGTGGTGTGTATGTATGTGTCTTGTGTTGTAGTTGTGCTGTCTAGTATGTTTGTGTAGTAGTTGTGCTGTCTAGTATGTTTGTTTTGTCTTGCGTAGTAGTTGTGCTGTCTAATTTGTTTGTGTTTGTCTTGTGTAGTACTTGTGGTGTGTAGTTTGTTATGTTTATATTTTGTAGTAGTTGTGGTGTGTTTGTGTTTATATTGTGTTATAGTTGTGATGTGTTTGTGTGTGTCTTGTGTAGTAGTTATGCTGTCTAATGTGTTTGTGTTCGTCTTGTGTAGTAAATGTGCTGTCTAATGTGTTTGTGTTTGTCTTATGTAGTAGTTCCTCCATTCATATTGGGGGTTAGGCGTAGAGCTGACAACTCTGCACTGTAAAAAAAATGTCAAGAAACAGCAATATAAGGCCATGGATGTTCCCAAGGTAAAATATTCCGGAGGTAAAATAGTGCCCCGTTCGGATCTCCGGGTGGGGACTACTTTGGGAGGTCCCTGGACTAAGGATAAGATCTACATTAGGAATAAGGATATTAAATTAGGCACCTGGAATGTTCTGAGCCTTTACCGGCCTGGGGCATTTCAGTGTACAGTTAATGAGATAGTTAAGTATAAATTAGATGTAGTAGCTGTCCAGGAAGTTAGGTGGCCAGGAGAAGGGAATTGTAAAACTAAAAATTATACTTTTTTCTATGGTGGTACTGAAAATCATAATTTTGGAACAGGCTTTTTCATAAATAATAGAATTATCTCAGCTCTTAAAACAGTAGAATTTATTAATGATAGGATATCATATGCAGTTTTACAGGGTAGGTGGTGTAAAATTATTATAATAAACATACATGCACCAACGGAAGATAAAGATGATAATGCTAAAGATGATTTTTATACAGAGTTAGAACAGGTCTTTGATAAATTTTCTCAGTATGATATGAAAATTCTGTTAGGTGACTGTAATGCACAGATTGGCAAAGAAGAGACATTTAAACCCACGATTGGTAAAGAAAGTCTTCATGAATTAAGTAATGATAATGGTATAAGATTGATTACTTTTGCAACCTCAAAGAATTTAATTGTGAAAAGTACCACTTTTAAACATAAAGATATCCATAAATATACCTGGTCTTCTCCAGATGGTAAAACTCATAATCAGATAGATCATATTCTGATTGATAAGAGAAGGCATACTAGTATAATTTACGTTCGTACACATAGAGGTGCTGACTGTGCCAGTGACCATTATTTAGTAATTGCTAAATTAAGAGAAAGACTCTCAGTGATAAATCATAAGCAACAAAATCCAAAAGTTCTAAAATTTGATACAGTAAAGTTTACTGATGAAAGAATTAAGAAATATTACCAAATTAAACTGTCAAATAGATTTGATGTTTTGCAGGATTTAAATGATGATGAAAATATAAATGAAACAGACGTAAATATGAATTGGGAGCACATACGTAATGCAATAGAATCAGCAGCTAAAGAAAGTATAGGATACCATAAACCGAGAAAAAGTAAGCCATGGTTTGATAATGAATGTCATAATTTAATAGAAATAAGAAATCAGGCTAGACTTAGGTGTTTAAATAACTCTGATGATAAAAATCTAAAAAATAATAATTGAATAAAGCGAGAAGTTAACCGCACGTTTAGAAGTAAAAAAAGAGATTACTTGAAAAGCAAAATTAACGAAATTGAAACAAACAGCAAAAATAAAAATATCAGAGATTTATATAAAGGTGTAAATGAGTTTAGAGAGGGGTGGCAACCTAAAGTAAACTTGATAAAAGATAAAGACGGTGATTTTCTAGCTGACCCAAGCGATATTCTAATTAGATGGAAGAACTACTTTAATGACCTTTTAAATGTCCATGTAAGAGATAAATCAGAAGTAAATGAAGTCCACACACCAGAACCTTTAGTTCCAGAACCTAGCTTGACCGAAGTTAAAGATGCTATTAAAAGGCTAAAGAATAACAACGCACCTGGCATTGATTTAATACCAGCTGAGTTAATTAAATGTGGTGGAAATTCGTTAATATGTCAAATTCATAAATTAATTTGTTTAATATGGAATAAAGAAGAAATCCCTCAACAGTGGAAAGAATCCATAATTGTTCCTGTGTTTAAAAAAGGTGATAAAATGAACTGCAATAATTACCGTGGATTTTCTCTACTCTCAACAACATATAAAATATTATCTAACATTCTTTTAACAAGACTAACCCCATATGCTAATGAAATTATGGGTGATTATCACTGTGGATTTAAACGTAACAGATCAACTACAGATCAACTTTTTCACATCAGACAGACACTTGAAAAAAAGTGGGAATATAATCAAAATGTCCATCAGCTACTCATTGATTTAAAAAAAGCATATGATTCGGTCAAAAGAGATAAATTATATAATATATTAGTAGAGTTTGGAATACCTAAGAAGCTTGTTAGTATGATAAAAATATGCATCAGTGAAACAGAAAGTAAAATTCGTGTGGGTATTAATGTGTCTGACAAATTTACAATTCATGATGGATTAAAACAAGGAGATGCATTATCTCCATTGCTCTTTAATTTTGCCTTAGAATATGCTGTTAGGAAGGTAAAAGAAACTAAAGAAGGACTAAAATTAAATGGTGTGACTCAGTTGTTAGCATATGCAGATGATGTAGACTTACTGGGGGATGATATGAATACAATTAAGAATAATGCTAAAATATTTTTCAAAACTGCTAAAGAGATAGGTTTGGAAGTTAACAAAGAGAAAACTAAATATATGCTTACAGGCCGAAACCAAGTGTTAGGTAATAATCAAAATCTAATTATTGATAACAATTCGTTTGAACCAGTTTCCAAATTCAAATACTTAGGAGTAATATTAATAAATGAAAATTATATTAAAAAGGAAATAAAAAGTAGGCTTAATTCAGGAAATGCACGTTACTTCTCTCTTCATAAACTTTTGTCTTCTCGTTTAATATCTAAGAAACTAAAAGTTAAAATATACGAAACAGTAATTTTGCCTGTAGTATTATATGGATGTGAAACTTGGTCCCTTACATTGAAAGAGGAACATAAATTGAGAGTATTTGAAAATAAGATCCTTAGGAAAATCTTTGGACCTAAAAGGAATGAGGAGACAGGTGAGTGGAGAAGGTTACATAATTTAGAACTACATAATTTGTATTCATGTCCAGATATTATTAGAATGATTAAATCAAGAAGACTTAGGAGGGCAGGCCATGTGGCACGAATGGGAGAGGAAAGAGGAGTTTACAGGATTCTTGTTGGGATACCTGATGGTAAGAGACCTGTAGGAAGACCAAGACGAAGATGGAGGGACAACGTTGAAATGGACCTAAAGGAAATCGGTAGGGATGGAAAAGGGTATATAGAACTTTCTCAAGATAGGGACAGATGGAAGGCCTGTGTTGCTGCAGCCATGAACCTTCGGGTTTAAGAAGGCTAGGGAGTTAATTAGTTAGTTATGTGTGAAGGTGATTGCTATTTTATCTACAGTATTGAATCACAGCAGCAAAACACTCTCCATGAGCTTCACAACAGCAGTTAACTATACTTTGCATACATGCGGAAGTATAAATATTCGCCCCGAGGCGTAACATATTAAATTTGCAACATATTAAATTGCAAGTAGAACCAAGACGAACCAACTTCACGGTAAATTTCCCGATAGTGCAAGGGCTGCCGCTGCAAGGTTGGTTGAACACAGCGATGAATTTTTGAAAGACATGGAAAATGTATGCAGAAAAGATACGAGGGGAAATATAAAATTATCCGCACTATCACCATAACATAACTTTCTTTAAGCTGGCCACATTGCCTTCATCGCTTACGTGGCCGAGGTTTCATATTAATCGCTACATTTTTCTTTCTTTTGTAACAGAATAAACATAGCCGCTCCACTAGCATTCGCTGAAGACAGTGTGGCCAATCTAAAGATTGATTGATTGATTGATTTAGTGTTTTAAATCCACTTTATGCAGAGTGAGGCTAATCGGTACTGGACCTACAATTTTAAGTCCACGCTACCACTGCACCATCGGGGAGGCCAATCTGGAATATTGTGGCAATGACATTCCCCCCCATGCAATTTTATATAGTTAACCTTGGAAATAACAATATCACTAAATCAATAAAATAATATTTATTTATAAAATAATATCAAGAAAATAATATTTATTTTAGGCAATATTTACTTTTGACGACAATTATTTGAAGCTCTTGTGACATAACATAATAAAGTATATTTCAAAATCGTTTGCAAGTTAAGAGATTACTGTTATTTCCTTTTAAGATTTTTGGTTGTTTGCCAGAATTGTTTAACATTTCTTTTATAGTTATCTTCCGTTTTTCTTCCAAAATCTTCCCCAGCTTCCATCTTTGCTTGTTTTTCTGCCTCCTTGGCACTACTTCTTATTTGTACATGTTCCTTCCAGTTATTTTCTGACTTATTTCCCAGATACTTTTTCCAAGCTTCTTTAATCTTTTTTAATTTCTTCTTAATAGTATTGCGCCACATTTTTTTTGTTCTTTACTATTGTCCACACACCTCTTTTGCTTTGTTCAGCAGAGTTGTTCTTAACAAATTCCTCTTTTCCAATATATTTTCCCCATTAATTTCTTCCTCTCTTATGCTCAATTCTTCTGTCACTCTTCTTTCAAATTCTCATCTTTTATCTGGGATTAGTAGTTGGGTTACTTTCAATTTTGTCTATCTTTCTCTATTCTGTTTTCTTGGTTCTTTAAATTCCGTCTTCATAATAAGTAGTCTACGTTCACTGCTCAGTTCTGCAATTCTACTGTTATATCCTGACATCCTGTACGGGATATCTCATTGTCCTGGTGTATGTAAAGTAATCTATTGTACTTCTAGCTACCATATTTCCGACTTTAAAAGTTATCTTGTTGATCTGCTTTTGTATTCCCAAGTTGCTATCTATACCAAAGTTTATCATTCACTCTCCATTTGTGTAACAACTATAGCCAAGATCAAGAATATGTGGAGCTCCTTTACCAGCTACCTCCGCATCACACCACATGCCTTTTTACCTTACTCATGCTCAAAAGTTAATATTGAAGTTAAGCTCATTGGTAAATGTATAACCTGTACTTCAAATTGTAACATTAAATACAACACACGAGGGTATAACATCGGAATTATATGCTTGTTCTTTTTATAAAACTCTTTATTATGTTCTTATTTTTCCAGGTTCTCCAACGCCTGAAATTGGAATGTGGATTTCAGGTTTGTTCATTTTATATGTTAAAATGTAACAATTTATTATACTCTTTTACTCATTGACAGAAGTGTTCAGAAAGCGAAGAAGTAAATGTGAAGATATACTGTGCTAATATTTTTAAGGTTTTAACTTGTTGTTTTGAGTAGGCAAGGTATGGAATTGCCGGAATAAATACATTTGTAGTTACTGCTTTGTCTTGATGATGTGTTGCTATAATTGGCGACAATAATAATAAGGATACGGGTATGATGATAATAATGAAGATTAACCAGCAACGATTCCGACAGTTTGCAATGATTTTCCCATAGTTGTAAGGAGTATTTGGAAGTACTTTAGAATAACGAAAATGATTGTGGGAGTAAATTCGAAGCTTGGGTAAACTAGTTAGCACATTTACTAGCTACACTTCGTATTAACCAGAGAAATTATTGTTTCAAAAGACTGTCACGCGAGAGGCCCGGGTTCGATTTCCGGGGTGGGTGATCAAAGATCGGAATTCTTCCCGCCTTGTCCCCCCATAAATTGGCTCTGAGGTTCAAACAACCTGAAATCATTGGGTATCTGGTGGCAACCCAGGGGGGGGGGGGGTAAAGGCGGCCTCTTCCCACCCTATGCACGTGACGTAGATGGCAGCAGCTGTCCGTACCAAGACGGCTGTCTGCAAAGGATCTTATAGAACTTAAGAATATCGTTCCCCTGACAAGACTCATCTACCATGATAAATTTAGAATTACACAATCGAAACTTGGTCAGATTAAACTTTGAAGTACGTAGGTTAGGAAATGTCCCAATTGAGGAAGTGCCAAGTGAGGACTTGTGATGAAAATTCCAAATTACAGAACTGATCTGTTCGGTGGATTAATTGAGTGTAAATTAATTGATCTTCCCAAATCAGAAAACCCTATACATATAAGATGCTTTAGCCATCACATTGAATATCAATCAACTTTTATTTGTCTTTTATGAAAATATGCCAATGAAACCGAAGGCTACTTAGTGACTTGCTTCATGTTCGCTTGCTTTGAGCATTAAAAAACAAATGTTTTGTAATTTGAAACGAAGAAAGCTTTTTTTAGGCAGACCAATGACATATACAGGGTGGCCACGAATTAAAGGGTACCATTTGTTACTGTAACTTTTGTATTAGTTGAGATAGTATTCTTCTATCCTTTTTATCTTTCTTTACAACTATGTAACATATACCTGACATATCGAAAGAAGTGGATGTCGTTTAGAATGGCAGCAAGTCGCCTAAATATTGAGCAGCGTGTCAAATGTGTACGTGTATTTACCACTACCAATAACGTGTAGCTGAAGTTCACCGACGAATGCTGCAGAAATGTGGACCTCCAGCACTTAAAAGTTACACTATCTCAAGAATCAACAAGTGTTTCAATCCTTATAAACTAAAAAGCCACGAACAGATAGAAGGAAAGCCGATTACGTCTCTTGATTTAAATGGAGCTCAAATTGATAATTATGTGGAAAACCGATAAAATTGTCATTGTGATGTCTAAGCTACTATCTTCAGAAAATAAAAAAGTTGCCAATTTTATAAATATTCTCTCATTGCTAAACGTAATTGATGATCAAAGCGGGCCTCTTAATTTATGACCATCCTGTATATTGTCTTTAAAAGAGAAGAAAACCTTGATAACAATTATGACGAAAGAAACACAACTGCCCCTGGTAATTATTGCAGAGAGTGTCCCTAGTTCAGGATAGTAAATGCGACTTCTCTTGCACAATAGGAGCAATGAATTGTCTGCTGTATAAATAACACTACACATTCTACCTTCAATATGACGAAATTGTTTAAGTAAGTCATAACGTAATATGACAATTTTACTTATTTATTTATTTAAGTCTTGGATTATACTGCTGTAAAACAGTATACATGCCTTATACAGCAGATTATGATGATATATCACATATGCACAATATACACAATAAAAAACTTCAACAAAAGTACTACATGATAAAAATATAGTCAGAATACCAATTTCGTTAAAATAAAAGAATTACAAATTTTAAAAATTCAATGAAATCACTTATACCAAAACACACGTTAATAGTAAACTTATACATGTTATTATCATAATAAAAGGTTACTAGGCTCCAGTGGATTATGGTATTGGGATATAAGTAAATTAAAATACCTATTATATCTAAAAGAAGAACTGGCAGAAATTTCAGAGCAGATAGTGACGAATCTTTAGTGTAATTTTAGATAATAAATATGGTACATCAAGTTTTCCATTAATTTATTTGTAAATTAAATTGTAATTGGTAGCATATCTTCTTTTCAAAGGGCACGAAATATTAAGTTTGTCTAACAATTTATAATATTCATAATAAAATGTAAAAAGTCTGAATTTAAAGTACAATAATTAAACAAATGTTTTCTGTACATTTTCGAGAATGATTTTAATCTTATCATTACATGCAAAATTCCAATTTGCTGTAATGTATTCCAAAATAGGCCTTACATACACAGTAAATGACTGATGTAACAAGAGTAGATCGCTTGAATTTGACCATTTGTAGATTAAGTGGCTGCATTTCTATCTAGCTTTTCTTACAATTTTATATACATGATCTTTAAAATCAAGCCTCATGTCTAGAACGACAACCAAATATTTGATAACTTCAACTCTTTTACTGCACATGAGTCTAATTTATAATTATGACTGCGCCACTGAGCCCCCTGGCTCCGCCCCTGGCTCCGGAGGGGAGAGGAAGGACAAGTTTTCGAGATGTTTTCATCGTTACCGCATTTTACCTTGAAACGGTACATAAATATTGCACATTTTGATATGTTTTCTTCACGTGTGTGTGATTCGTGTACAACCAACGGCAATAAAAGTAGGACACCTAGAATCTGAATGCGTCACGTGTGTTGCCTAACTTTACAGCAATAAGTGGATTTTAGTAACAAATTCTCAATGGCAACTTCTACCACCGCCGTAGAGTTAGGCAACACACATAACGCCTTTGAGGAAAGCGAGTTTTTCAGGATCTAGGGGTCTCATTTTTATTGCCGCTGACTGTACATATATTTCCATTTTCAAATGAAGCAGGTTCAATATTGTGCTTGATGGGGGGCCTTTCCAATTCACCTGTAATACATATGGACGTAATAATTTAATATTGATAGCTTCTTGACTGAAAGGAATAGAACAACAAAGACACTTTTTATCATTATTTCTGCTGAGTGTGATGTAGATATTTTACTTGTAGGAATTGCTCGTCGAAAATTGTGTTTAAGAGAGTCTGGCGATAACACTTTCTGAAGGGTGAGGATGGAAATTTCGAGGGCATTCTTTCTTCTCTTAATACGAGGGTCATACAATAAGTTCGTGCCCTGAACTATTTACAGTAGCGATATTGAAAAATTCCTTCCACCACTTTTCGACATAGTCCCCTCCTAGTGCCAGACACTTTCGTCATAGTTTCTCTAACGCTGGAATTCCACTGGAATAAAATGTTCTCTCTTGTTCCTCTAACCCCCCCTCCACTGCATCAATGATGTCAGAATCATTGTCACATTTCTCACTTCCTTTAGTTTAAGAGAACAGGTATTGCTTGGTCCCTTGGTGCCAGATCTGGGAAACAATGTAGTCAGTCTATGGGCCAGCCAAGAAGTCGGTATAATTTGGGGGTACTAATTTTGCTTTATTTCATAGTTATATGGGTGCGTAAGGATACCAAAAACCATGCTTGTCATCTCAAAGTGGTAGCTAATAGAAATGACGGTCATTCCAAGGTGGCAGATGTTGACATTTGAAAAAATGACTATATCTCTGAAACCAACGGCCCGATCTCAATTAACTTTTTTTAAATGAAAGCCTGATATATGTTCAGTATTTAATGTTGTCTTTAGTTTTTCGATAGGATCAACTGTTAAGTACTTAATCACGGATTAGTAAAAAACATTCGTATGTTTTACTATTAATTTTATATTTATCAATAATTTATTAATAATATAGGCATCTGAGAAGAAAATGTTCCAAAAAACATTGTAGCGCAGACGCTTTTCTTTAATTCAACATATTACATTTGTTAGTTTTCACTAAGAATTCAGATAAAACAAATGAATTATGTAGTGTGTGCATCGAATTCTTCTAGCAGCATGTGTGCTTAGTCCTATTCAATTACACGTATTGTAACTGCTATTGACTATTGGATAGTACATTATTGTTATATGCATGCAATAACATTTAATAATAATCATAATGATTGATATTAGTATTATTATTAATATTAATAATAATGATAATAGTTTTGTTGTTGTAGTATTAACTAGCTATTAATTTTGTTTAATTGTTACCGATGTTCATAGAATAATGTTATTGATTGATTGAAATTCAAATTTTGTATGCGTCAGCACTTACACTATTTTCACCCGTCATATTATATGAGGCCAAGTCCCTTACAATGTATAAAAATCACCATGCATGTCTGGAAGATCTCCTTACCCAGGGAAATAACCGAGGCGGTACTGGAACACTCAACACATATATTCCTATGAGCAATACACAGGAGACCATGCATAAAACCATACAAAGGCAGCAACCCCGATGGCTTAGTGTAACGTCATCGTCTTGTGATCAAGGGGACCCTGGTTCGATACCCTGTGGTGGCACAAAGTGTAGGTCCACTCCGGATTTTCCTATCTGTGCATCAAGTGCACTTAAAAAGAAAATCTCAAATTAAACAACACTACAAAGGATTGTGCTGGCTGTAGGTTCAGACTCCAGAGCCTCGTTGGTCTGCAAGACTGCAGTTGCTGAGGTGAAGTACGTGGAAAGGAGGTTAACATTTGGGAGTGTTCAGAAGAACATCATAACATACGTGTATACTCGTTATTAGTTATTACAGCCGAAATGTCTGCTTTAAAGAAATTATAAATCTGTAAAAACAGAAGACGGACCAAAAAAGTTATTCTATATGTGGGGGAAATGCATTCACCAAAACACGTAGACTGTTTTGTACAGTGCTGCCGTGATCAGAAATTTTGATTGAGAATAAAGATGCATGATTTTTCGGATTAAAAATTTCGTCGCATGTGTCGAGCCAATTTTACCAATATCAAGTCCTTAAGTAAACTAGAAACAGATGCTTCATCCTCCCATTTGTTTTCTGAAAGTGGTCCTCGCTCATCAAAGCATGCTGAGAAACGTTTGAAACGGACACTCACACATGAACACATCGTATACATCAAGAATTGTGTTTCGTGTGACAAGGAAAGGAAATACAATAGAATATTAAGATCAAGGGAAACACTTATTCAAGTTCCTGAGCTTCGAATTGATAAGAAATGGCGTGGGACTGCAAATGAGAGGAGAGAGGAAAAATCATCGCAATCAAATCACCGGAAATCTTAGCTGCCGATACATGTTATCATGAATCTTATTACTTTGCCTACACCAAATTCAGATCAGATGAACCTGGAAATATTGGTGAATGTAGTTAAGCAAGAAAATGGGCACGTAAAAAGCTATGATATATATTTTATCCGAGAAATTAGAAGGTTGAACCTCAAAGTTACTTCCTTTCAAACAATTAAGGATGATGATGATCAAATATAAGAGTCTGCCGAAAAAAGTTTCCGTTATAGCTTGTACCAAGAATTTTGTTCCTCCAAGTGTATTCCAGCATTGACGGTACGATAGGTAATCTTACTTAGGATTTGCTACATGTAAACTATCTGAGGACGTAAATCATATTAGAAGCAGCTCTTGAAATGGAAAAATGTTAGCTGAAGGGTTGTTTGGTCGAGACTTGAAGTTATCTGAGGGGATGCTTCTATGGAATGAGATAACTGGGAAGATGATTTGCGAAAATTTCGCTAGCTTTTGGGATACCATTTCCAAGCATACCCTCTAACTTTGAGCATTGATTAGAAGAGCACATTTTGGCTAAGGTAGGGGGAAACCTATTCATGGAGCTGCTAAAAACATAAAGGAAGATGCGAAAGGTGTAGACAAACCCCATCATCATCTTACGAGCTTTACATAAATTACGTAGTCATACTTCCTAGGAAGATTGCCTCGAACCTTTTAGATTGATGCAATGTAAAAAATGTAAATGTCAGCTCGTAGATATAGCGTTGTGTATAGAACAATTGCTCACAATCATTTCAATTGAAAGGTATGTAATCTTGCATACACGAAACTGATACTGCAATACTTTCTTGATTGCTCCTGATAACTGTACTACTAGACCTATGTTGCAAGTAAACGACATTTTTTTGGCAATAATTATATTGACACGATAGGAAGTGCCAGCCTCACTTAATGTTTCCTCTCTATGGTGTAAATTGTCCGAGACATGAATGCTGCTTGTTTGTCACTAGCGTTGCCCACGAGACGAGACATGTCTCGTCTTGTCTCCTCTCCCGTCTCGAAAACGAGACAAGAAACGAGACGGGACAAGCGTTTCAAAATTCGAGACGAGACGAGACTGACCACCTGTCTCGTCTCGTTTTCGAGACGAGACACGGGACGGGACGAGACGGCTCGTGAAAAGTCTCGTCTCGTGTCGAAAGTCTCGAAAAAAATACAAACAAAATAATTAATCAGTTGTGAAAATTTATTTACTCGGAGTAAAGGATATTCTTTGGAAACCCAAATCAGCGTCTATTACATAAAAAAGGCTATCTTATTTAGTTTGTATACTCTTCCGAAATCCAGTATTACTTCCATTTTTCAATGTATTCAAGCTTAGTAATTTTAAGCTGCAATAGTACTCCAGATAGAAGTACTTTGCTAAAATACCGATTCAGATATCTATCTGTATAAAAATATTGTGAGAGAAAAGTTTTCTCGATAATTTCTTTGAAAGGAAAATTTATGAAAAATATTGTAAATCTTACGAAAATTACGAAAATTGCGGGCGTTGTTTGCTTTCCATAGTAACGAAATTTATTATTTGTTTATCCTTAAAACAGCTTAAATATATTTAACGCCTTTTAAGTAAAAACTACTGCTATAACGCGCAGGGTGGTATTTGTAGGGGGGATGGGGAGATTTCTTCCCCTCTGGGTACTTGTATCCCCCTCTGCTTGATAAATTTTATCCATGCGGGGGAAATGTTATATGGCATAA
Organism: Lepisma saccharinum; assembly: GCF_977018435.1. Classification (NCBI taxonomy): domain Eukaryota; kingdom Metazoa; phylum Arthropoda; class Insecta; order Zygentoma; family Lepismatidae; genus Lepisma; species Lepisma saccharinum. The sequence goes on along the minus strand of NC_139251.1, from coordinate 6,888,248 downwards.
AGTCATTATCTCATGCTGTCCCTAGACAGTCAGTAGAATTTCCCCCCACTGGAAATTTCTTAAATACCACACTGAACAGTTAAGTGAGACATACGAGACTTGTACAATAGTTGTTATCTTCACAACACGATTATTCCCTCACAAGGAATAAGGAATATTCCACATAAAATCGTGCCATCTAAGGAACGGACCTAAAGCAATTTTTGTAGTCTTCTCATGGAAGGAAGTGATGTGATTTTTGACATGTAACCTCCCTTGCTAATTGTAATATTTCCGCATCCAAACCCCCTCGCTGTCAGTAATCATTTTCTCTAGGTATCTCTCACCTTTTAACTTTTTATTAAGCATTCTGTCTGTTTAAACATGAAATTTCCCAGCGGAGGGAAAATTCTCTCCCTTCAAAATAATTGGCGAAACGGGATTCGACAAAAAGGAAAGACATGGAAACTAAAATTGGAGCAAGAAAACACCTGAATTCTGTGAGGAAATGTAATCAATTTGTGGCATAACTTCCCTGGGTGATCGTTATCCTCTTCTGCTTGTCGCGGCGCTTCGGCACTAAGAATTGCATTTATTACTGTTGGTTCGTTCGCAAGTGACACTTCTCGCTTTTCGCCTGTCCTGTGTTGTTTGTCGCATTGGTCAGACCGAAGTAAGAAGTGGCCAGACCAAAGTAACAACCTATGTCAATTTCCGAACCTAAGTAGCACGAGCAGCTGCACGTGTCGCTGGGAAAAGGTGTTTTTTATCACTACCCATATCAACATCTCATTTCTAATTAATTTCTTACGTCGGATAAGCATTCTCTTATTTCTCCATATTTCTGGATGTTCCAACGTTTCTTCGATTCTTTAGCAAGCTCTTTCGAGTTATTTCTGTAAGCTTTTCCCTCGCAAAACGTAATTCGCCACACGATGCCCGCAACGAATTTGCCCAGACTATACCCTCGTGTTGCAGGTATGTTTACTTGCAAAATCCTGAAATTTCCTCAACAACTGCTACCCCAAAGGGCTGCCTTCCATTCATCCTTGCGCCAAAGGATGTGGAGGTAGCCACTGCCATTGTTTACTGTAGGTCCTCTTCCAGCCTTATTGGGGACAATCGTCATAAAATTCTCGCCAGCACAAACAGTTCATTCATTGCGACCCCTCTTCTCAAAATCAACAGCTTCATCCTCAGTACTGGTTGCAAACTCTAAAGATTTCGCACCAAAAAAACTGGTAATAGGCCAATATAGTTAGATACCCCTGCGTTGATGTAAAGCATCTATATTGCCTGAAGTCAAAGGAGTAAAAAGCGACATGCAAGAGGCAAGAAGCGACGCCTGCCACTTGGAAATGAACCCTCAGTAATAAATATAACCTTCATAACAGAAGCGACGTGACAAGCTGCACGTGTCCTTTGTCGCTTTCGTGTCGCTCGGACTTGACCGTTTTCTAATGTAGTGCATCGTGTCGCCTCTGTCCGTTGGTAGCGCATGCGTGGGGAAAGCCTGCTTAGAGACTAAAGGAGCCTGTGTCGCTTGTCACTTCGGTGCGAAACCCTTGTGTCCACCGATCGAACGCAGGCTTGCACGGCGTCTCATGCCGCCACGGTGTGCAATACTGCTGTTCATGGGCTAGTTCCCAAGCAGCATGTGTCGCGTGTCGCTTTGGTTTGAACTCTCCCTTTCATGAAACCTTGCAACCGAAGCGACGCAACAAACTGTTCAGAGTCGATTGTCGCTTGCGTGTTGAACGGATTAGACAGTTTTCTAAATACCGTGCGTCATGTTGCCTCGGACTGTGAATGCTTGCTAATAAACTGAAGTTGCCAGTGTCACGTGTGAACTACCATGTCGCTTGTCACTTCTTCTGAACGCTCCCTCAAGGGAGCTTGCAGACCAAAGCGACACGCGACAGGCGAGAAGCGACAAGCAACCGCTTGTAATTGAACACTCAGTAAATGTGACCTACCGAACCGAAGTAACACGACAAGGTAGGTGTTCGTGTTCTTTATCGCTGAAACTTAATATCGTGCATAGTGTAGCCTCGGTCTGTTAGTTGATAGTGCATACTATGGGGTGAATATTTACCTATATACGGAAAGGGCTCGTGTTGATCGTAACTTCAGTGCAAACTCCCAATGCGGCTTGTCGCCTGTCGCTTTTTGCTTCGGTCTCAAAGCTCCCTTCGTGTACGATGGATAAAAGAGTTGATTGAAGGCAGAAAAACAACAAAGTAGATTTCATTCTCTACCTATTGGTAATTAACAAACATTGTATTAAATACTAGCTGATTGCCCGTCTTTGCTCGGGTATTTATTTATATCAATCTTCTATTAAACAGAAAAACACTGAATTCTAACTATAGTGTAAAATGAACTTGGAGTTGAACGGCATTGGGAGTGTCACTATTCATCTTAGCGACCCCGAAAACTATGGATTCCACACTAATATCGGTCGTTTTACATTTCACCCCCTTCCCACCCCCTACCCTAGGGTGTCAGAGGTGTCTTTGAGTTGAACGGCATTGGGAGTGTCACTATTCATCTTAGCGACCCCGAAAACTATTGATTCCACACTAATGTCGGTCGTTTTTAAATTATTTTTACATGTCACCCCCTTCCCACCCCACCCCTAGGGGTGCCAGGGTTGTCTTGGAGTTGAACGGCATTGGGAGTGTCCCTATTCATCTTATCGACCCCGAACACTATAGATTCCACACTAATGTCGGTCATTTTCGATTATTTTTAAATGTCACCCCCTTACCACCCCACCCCTAGGGGTGCCAGGGGGTGTCTTGGAGTTGAAAGGCATTGGGAGTGTCCCTATTCATCTTATCGACCCGGAAACTATGGATTCCACACTAATGTCGGTTGTTTTCGATTATTTTTACATGTCAACCCCTCCCTCCCGACCCCCTGGGCTGTATTACCCCCACAGCATTATTTATTTTAATATTTCAAGTGATACGTGTACCAAGTTTGGTTGAAATCGCTCCAAGACGTTCCAGAGTTATGCCGAAACAAACATACACACACACACACACACACACACACACACACATCCATTTTTATATATTAGATTAATGTCCTTATGGTTAACGAATCTTATTTATTCTCACTATACAGTGAACAAAATAATTTAAGATTTTACCCACTTTCGGGAATAATATTTTGTGATGTCTTCCAGTTTTAACTTTTGTTGGCATAATATCCTGCATTACTTTTACGAGATGAGACGAGACAAAACGAGACGAGACGAGACGGGACAGAACCCTTGTAACGTCCCCGGCTGTCAGCCTGGCTTGTAAGTTTATAAGTTATCAAGATTTTATTTTCATTAGTTGATTTTGTAATGGCACTTCTGATCTGTATGTTAATTAATACCCTAAGTTGGTAACTTTGGCTGTATTCAATATACCTTAAGCACCGAGTTCATATGTATGCCACTAGAGGCGCCTCGGTAGTAGTTATTACTGTGCGCAGCTGGTCAGCGCAGCCATAGTAAATCTAAGTAGTTCCTAGAATCGCCACATGCTTACGCTGCGATCAGGGCTCCCAAAGCTACAAAAGAAGCCTGATGGCCGTGTGCACGAACGAAGATCAAATTTTAAACTCGGATCGGGAAAGGATCACTGATAAATTCCATTGCACGAAGACGGTTCAACACTTGATCGCGATCTAGGAACATCAAAACGAGTTTATCTTCTGATCGGCCATTCACCACCGTTTTGGTGTCTGATCCTGGTTCACAATACTGACGCTTCGACTGCAGGCAGTTGTTTTTTAATATAAAAAGAGCGGAAAGTGATATCGAGGGCGTGCAAACGCTAGAGATGTTGGCTGTACAATGCTGATAATTCGAGAAATGTGTAAAGTAATCTAAAACCTGCCAAAATAATAATAATTTGTGGTTCTGTGGTGCAAAGTCGAAATGTTTCTAAATACTGTACTTTCTATCCCAGACACAAAACATGTGCAAGTGCAAGATAAATTAGAACAGAGCAATCTTACGATATTGCTACATGGTGTTGGAAATATGATTGTATACATTTACGAAAATACATGTTACTGGCTATTTACATGACACGACAATATAAATATATAAGAATTAAGAAATGAAGCATTCAAATACTTACCACAATACAGTAATGATAATAAAATATCTTTATTGAGCGGGCGAGGTTCAGCGTACGCTGTTCTCTCGCGAATGCATTTTGTAAGGCATTGAAGTCCCGTAGAAGAAGGTTCCATGCTTTCTCCTTATTCTTTTGTCTTGCACCGTCAGTTCTTTTTTAAGATTATTATTTATCTACACCCTACTACATCCTTGTACTTGTCGACGAGGTTGATCAGTACATTTCTCAAATTCAGATAAATTTGCGGCTCGAAATTACTTTCTTCTCCTACACATTGATACTTTAACACATCACACTACTCGGTGGGGTTCTTGATTGTCATTTGTTTTAGCCAACCAATCAGGTATAGACTTACAAATTAATCTCGGATCATTTGAACGGAATCTCGTGAACGTCGTTTTTCGTTGGTGCAATGCAAATCTTTAAACCAAGTTCATTTAGAGTGGATTAAAATTGATCTCGTTCATCTGAACTTCGAAATAATCGACGTTGGTGCACGTTGCCATGAGTGTGGTCCTAGTATCAGTTGGTTTGTGGACACTGCCTGGAGCACATCGAGGGCTGGCTCCTCAGCTTAGGCTGAGAGATCCACCTCCAGCCCTAACAGCCTGGTCTGAACCCGGTTAAGACTGAGGAGAGGTATCCGGACCTTGGTTCGACCCAGCCTCGTGCTGATGAACAAGGTACCCGAGCCTTAGTTGACTCGTCCCTAAGTCTATAACTGAGCGGTAGGTAAACGAACCAGTTTCGATCCCGGCTTCGTGCTGTGAGGAGCCTCTTGTCATACCGACTGGTTCGATCCCCGGTGTTGTCACCGCGTACCGTGGGAAGGCACCCGAACGTATGTTCGTACCAGTATGTATATACTGAGTGTCAAAGTGCCAGAACGTTTCACTTTTGGTTTATATATATATATATATATATATATATATATATATATATATATACCCCACCCCCTACTCCTCGCTCTGAGAGAGATAAATTCTTTAACGAGGGCCATGACTATCATCAGGATAAGTAAATGTTAGTATCAATGTCATTGGCACCTGATTAAAGGTTAGTAGCGCCAGAGTAGGGAAACTTTAGAATTAATAAGGGGCAAATTTTAATAATATTAAATTGTTTAAGAATTGTTATTAATTTTGGTTTAGGCAATATTTCTCATTCTGCCATTGTAAACGAGTGTAGATTTATGCAAAGGAATTTTTATTGTAAATTGGACTTTGTAAATTATGATACTTGTAAGCAAGCCTTTATTTAAATAAATAGTTATGCAATGTTTCATAATCGAGTTTCCCATATTTTCACCCAGCAAGCCCAGAGTGTATAAGAGTTCTCATACTCCCGACAGATGTGAGTAGCAATAATGGGTAATGCAACAGCGGCGGCCATTGGTGCCCCCGTTCGCCTGCACCGGGTTGCCGTCGTTCTCGTCTTTTCGAACTCTGCATGATTTGGCGCCATAACGCAGGGCACGATTTGCAAAATATGGGGCACGATTTGCAAAACGCGGGGCTTGGTTTGTATAACATAGTGCTTGATTTGCATAACATTTGGCTCGATTTGCCTAATTTAAAGCTCGTTTTGCATAACATGAAACTGTTATAAATTTTGTTTATAGAAACTATTGCCCGTTTTAAAGTTTATTTGGTTTGCAACATAAGGACTCGATGAACAGTAAGTCTTGTAAAAACGTACAACTTGCGAAGTTTAGATGGCGAGAAATAGAAAGGAAATGTTTGCAGGATTCAAAGATGTATAAAACTATGAACCTTGTTTACAAAAGAACGTTTCTTGAACAGCGTGCAAAAATGTGATATTATCTGTCAGGAAGTTTCAGTGGAAATTTGACTCTTTTGTTAGTGATAACGCTGGTGTTGCTTATCTTATTTAACACATTGTTGCTCGTATCAGATGTATTATCGACATCGCGCAAGGAAGAATAAGAAGCAGAACGTTGGTACAAAGAACTCATTACTTGTCAGAATCTCTACGCGTGTGGTTGTATGACAAAAGATGTCTACCGTTCGCATCCCAGCTGATGTACAGTTACAGAAAAGAAAGCTTGGCCTTCCATATAAAAAAAAAAAAAAAAAAAAAAAAAAAATGGGCTGCTTTGATGAGGCCAGTCTCGAATAAAAATGTAGGAACGATACGGGAGATTCCGTCTCCTCCCAGCGATCCGGAACAGCGGGAATTCAAGATGAGGGGAAAATCTAAGAAATTGAAAAACCAATGGAAGAAGTTGATGGATCGTTTAAAAAGGAAATAAGACAAACGAAGGTGAAGTGCCAGGATATTCTCCAACCCACCCGGAGCTGGACTACAGTTGGATGGATGATTCGCCCTCTGGAACATCTGAAGTTTGTTACAGACAGCCTGATAGTACAACTACAGTGACTAACAACTTTTGTGTACCAAGTGAATCAATCCTTCTTGCACGCGATCCCATAGAAGAAGAGATAATCAACTTATGTCGCGAGTCATATATCAGCCTTCCCTTTCTAGAAGACCGACGCGAGACGTGCCATTTACCTGGAGTCCATAGCAACCTTATAACATCCCGGCTTGGAGATAGTGATCTTGAAGTACCCATCAGTAAATCTACGCTTCGGAAGAGAACTCTGGGCCAACTATTAAACCATTTGGAGTAGCTTCTATGGTAGTGCGACCCATAGCTTCTTGCGGAATCAAACCAAAGACAAAATCAAGAAAGGTCGCCACTTCTCAAGAAGATGAAAAGAAAGTGCTGTTTGAGCGACTGCGCACATTGGAAGACCAAAACAGAAAACTACAGCAGGAACTGAGTGACGTGAAAAAAAAAAAAACCGCGCCTATGAGCCGACAGAGAGCTTGAGGGAAAATGAAACTTCAGCCAGAATTAAAGAAGAAAGAAGGGCTAAGATAGAACAAAGACTGATAGAATTTTTCCTAAATAAGGACGTCAAATTTCGGGATGTGGGAAAATTCCTTCTGAAGAACAGAGTGAGAATGCCAAGATATTTCCAATTAATGATATTCCTCCGAGAGAAGAAGTTAGTTCGTTGAAAAAAAGAATTTTTGATGTAAAAACTATAATAGTGCTTTGTTTATGAAAGGACTTTCCTATTATTGTTATAATCATATGCTGATAGAATTTTTCGTAACATTTAGTAAGTCTGAGGTTAAAAAGGAAAAGTTGAAATTGTTTTAGAAGCTTGTAAGAAGTATAGCATGCAGAGTAAATAAGGTTGATTATGCTAAAATTTCCCCCTTTCTATGCAAGTAGGGAAACTTTAAAGAGTAAGAGTCTGGATTGTCAGAGTAGTAATTATATGAATGGCGCAAGTTCTACTGTCATATAAACTCTTTAATTGCTAAAAAAGTGTTAAGTACGAATAGAATAAGAAGCCGAAGAAGGGCTAGTAGAGTAGTATTAAGTGCAAGAAAAAAATATTTCCTTGTATGTTGCTTGAGTTAGTGTAATTAAAGGTTAAGATACCTCCCACGTATGCACAAGGGCCGATAAAGGGCGTGCAAGAGCTAGAGGCTCCGTGTTACGGCAAGCTAGGAATGCTGCCATGGTATAGTAATCCCAGGAATAAATTTGAGCGTGTACTAAAGGGACATAAGATAATGTTATTGTACTAGATGAAACTGTATTCAACCTCCCTATGTACTTAACTGTTCTCTTTCTGAGTTGTTTATGTAAGAAAGAGCTATGTAAATGGAGTTTTTACCAAAAGGTAAAAGTGTAATTTAGATTCTTGATAAAGTGTTCCTGTGACTTAGCTGTAGGAAAATAATAATTTAATTGGGGTGTAACATGCAACTTCATGGATTCGGTATGTTGGTTGTTCCAGGTTTTGAAATAATTTCAACGAAAAAAGAAATGAGAAACAGAAAAATCTTTTGCCTCAAAGAATGGTTCATTTTTAATTCAAAAGATTTTTCCCCAAAGGAAGGGGAGTGTTGTAACGTCCCCGGCTGTCAGCCTGGTTTGTAAGTTTATAAGTTATCAAGATTGTATTTTCATTAGTTGATTTTGTAATGGCACGTCTGATCTGTGTGTTAATTAATACCCTAAGTTGGTAACTTTGGCTGTATTCAATATACCTTAAGCACCGAGTTCATAAGTATGCCACTAGAGGCGCCTCGGTAGTAGTTATTACTGTGCGCAGCTGGTCAGCGCAGCCATAGTAAATCTAAGTAGTTCCTAGAATCGCCACATGCTTACGCTGCGATCAGGGCTCCCAAAGCTACAAAAGAAGCCTGAGTGTAGTCCTAGTATCAGTTGGTTTGTGGACACTGACTGGAGCACATCGAGGGCTGGCTCCTCAGCTTAGGCTGAGAGATCCACCTCCAGCCCAAACAGCCTGGTCTGAACCCGGTTAAAACTGGGGAGAGGTATCCGAACCTTGGTTCGGCCCCAGCCTCGTGCTGAGGAACAAGGTACCCGAGCCTTAGTTGACTCGTCCGTAAGTCTATAACTGAGCGGTAGGTAAACGAACCAGTTTCGATCCCGGCTTCGTGCTGTGAGGAGCCTCTTGTCATACCGACTGGTTCGATCCTCGGTGTTGTCACCGCGTACCGTGGGAAGGCACCGGAACGTATGTTCGTACCAGTATGTATATACTGAGTGTAAAAGTGCCAGAACGTTTCACTTTTGGTTTATATATATATATATATACCCCCACCCCCTACTCCTCGCTCTGAGAGAGATAAATTCTTTAACGAGGGCCATGACTATCATCAGGATAAGTAAACGTTAGTATCAATGTCGTTGGCACCTGATTAAAGGTTAGTAGCGCCAAAGTAGGGAAACTTTAGAATTAATAAGGGGCAAATTTTAATAATATTAAATTGTTTAACAATTGTTATTAATTTTGGTTTAGGCAATATTTATCATTCTGCCATTGTAAGCGAGTGTAGATTTATGCAAAGGAATTTTTATTGTAAATTGGACTTTGTAAATTATGATAATTGTAAGCAAGCCTTTATTTAAATAAATAGTTATGCAATGTTTCATAATCGAGTTTCCCATATTTTCACCCAGCAAGCCCAGAGTGTATATGAGTTCTCATACTCCCGACAGATGTGAGTAGCAATAATGGGTAATGCAACAGCGGCGGCCATTGGCCTCCCCGTTCGCCTTCACCAGGTTGCCGTTGTTTCGCTTCTTTCGAACGTTGCACCCTTCGAGACGAGACACGGGACGAGACAAACGTATATTTTCGAGACGAGACACGAGACGAGACTGCATTTTCACGAGACGGGACGAAACAGACCAAAGTCTCGTCTCGTCTCGTGGGCAACACTATTTGTCACACGAAACACAATTCTTGATTTATGTATACGAGGTGTCCATCTGTGAGTGCCCGTTTCAAGGGTTTATCAGCATGCTTTGATGAGCAAGCACTTTCAGAAAACAAATTGGAGGATGAAACATCTGCTTCTAGTCTTCTTAAGGACTTCATATTTTTAAAATTGGCTCAACATATGCCATTTTCAGCCAATAAATCATGCATCTTTATTTTCAATCAAAAGTTCTGCTCACGGCAGCACTGTGCAAAACAGTCTACGTCTTTTGGTGAATGCATTCCCCCCCACATACAATATAACGTCTCTGTTCCGTCTTCTGTTTTTACAGATTTTTAATTTCTTTAAAGCAGATATTTCGGCTGTAATAACTAATAACGAGTATCCCCGTATATTATGATATTCTTCTGAACACTCCCAATGTTATCATCATTTCTACGTACTTCACCTCAGCAACTGCAGTCTTGGAGACCAACGAGGCTCTGGCGTCTGAACATTTTCTTCTCAGATGCCTAGATTATTAATCAATTAATGATAAATAAAAAAATAATATTAAAAAATACAAATGTTTTTACAATTTCGTGATTAACTACTTAACGGTTGCTCCTATCGAAAAACTAGAGAAAACATTAAACATAGAACTTATATTAAGCTTTTATTTTATAAACGTTAATTGAGATCGGGCCGTTGGTTTCAGAGATATAGTAATTTTTTCAACTATCAACATCCGCTTTCTTGGATTGGCTACAATTTCTATTAGCTACTTCTTTGAGATTCCTTACACACCCATATAACGGTCGTAATAAATGACATTTACTACCCCCAAATTATACCGAATTCTTGATTTTGGCCACTTGGCCCATAGACTAATGTGGATGTCGCAAGCTTTTGAAGCCACAGGATTGGAAAGTTGCTTTTGTTAACATTTGTCATGTTTTGAGCATATGCCAACATTAGTGGCGGCCGAAGACATCTTACTCTATTTAACCCAACAATGTCACCAAGTGTTCTAGTGGTGAATCTCATATCAGTGTTTATTAGTTGCTGCACACGATCGAGTTTCCTAGGTAATGGCTGTTGATGGTCTTCCGGTACATTGTTAATCTTCACGTGACTCACGACTGCAGCTGAATTCCCTATGCCACTTCTTTATCGTCGAATATGAATGTGCCTTATCCCCCAATGTCTGCACCATATCATTGTGGACCTTTTCAGGTGATAGACCTTTCAACAATGGATATTCGATCACAGTTTGCAACTCTGAAGGCTCCATTTTTCAATATAGCCTTACCTTCTGTTAAGTTTAGCACCTTCGTAACTCACATCCCCTATACCCCTTCATAGCGTGGTGCATAGCACAGGGGAGCACTTTACCTTTTCTTCTCTTATGTTTACACTTGCAACACAAAAAGTTTAATAGATACAAGAAATGGTTATTGGTATTTTATTAATTAACCCCCCCTCTATACAACGAATATCTTGAACATCCCCTATAACATGAATTACCGGCATCTATCTTAATTCCTATGGATGGTATGGCACATGAGTGTAATACATCTGCGGATGTAGTTAGGATTCGAATATCTGTATTAATCGGCAACACTATCCGGTTATCTACATCTAATAATCAAAATGAGTTTGTTATTATTTCATTTGTTGGGGTTATATATGAGTCAAATTCTGCCATTATAAAATCGGAATATTCTTAGCTTCTTGCAACACATACAACGAAAGGATATGAGTAATACTACAGAATTTGGTTCATCAAACACATATTGTAGTAATCCAAAGCACAAAGCGCTAAAGTGTTCCAATCGAAGTGGATGAAATCAAATCACTGTAGAAAGACTTAATTATTGTTGATATCGGAAGAGTTAAGACATATTACATTGTTGTACAAATTACAGTTGCGCTTTTGTACAATTCCTTCTCAAATATCATTTTAGTAGGTACCCTTCTCATAGACAAATAATTAAGAGATATAAATTCATTTACTACAGCTCCTGTCTACTCTTGCGGCGGGAAGCCTGCATGAAACCTAGCAGCTTGTAGAACGAAGTGCGCACAGCACCTCCTCCTGCGACGTCGTAACTCTCGGCGCCAGCGCTGTTGTCTGGTTGGTCTGTGGTGTATTCCCCGCTCCCCACTTCCCTTGCACAGCATGTAGGCCGCTATAGGTCTAGGAGCTATAGTAAAATTATATTTTTATATTAGATAGCAGAAACGTTACAGAAAATTGAACTTACTCGCCATTTCAATTGTGGAAAGGAAAATTTTCTAGACAAGCATTTAGCAAATGTTATCACTGTTGCCAGCGTACACGGGAATTTCTTATAGTAAAGAATGAATAAAATTTTTTGCATAAAAATGGCCTATTTCTTCCCAATTGTAGTCTCATCACATAACATATCATGTTTGTAAAATCCTATACCGTATATTTCTTTTCGTAGAAAACCAAACATGTCCTGCTTCGAAATTAGGATGTAATTACTATCGATGCCTCCCTTGCTCATTCCTCTGTGATGGAGAAGTAGACTGCAGGAATGATGAATGGGACGAGAATCCAGATATATGCAGTAAGTTATTTTGCAATCTAACTTTTTTCCTTGTTCATTCATTTTTAAACATAATAAATCAAGATTATATTAATTTTGAGTAAAAATAATAGAAAGCAAGAAACGACTAATTTCTCCTTGTAACTTTCAAAGATTTTTCTTAACTTTTATGTGTGTGCATTTTCACAGATCTCTAGATACAGACTGGAAAAGATGAGATGTTGTTTTAAGCCGCGCATTTTCGCTAACTCATAGCATTCGGTATAGAAATTTGGCGGAGCATTAGTGTTTATTAAGTTTTCATGTATATGAATAAATTATTTGTACAATTAAAAATTGAAGCCTTTTGGTACAATGACTCATAGTTGTTACAAGTTGAAATATGAAAGTATGCTCACCGCCATATTATATCGCGACTTAAAAAAAATGTCTTAAAGTTGAACCATAAAAAAACCCTCGAGTTTCTAGTATGGTACCTAGAGGTCTGTGGTATTTCTCCCCTGGTGAAACTACACATACAATATTATCTCTTTGGCCGGCTCCCGTGGTGAAGTGGTTACCACATCGTTTTACGAATCTAAGGATCTCCGATTCGAATCCCGGTCTACGAATGGATGTTTGTGAGTGTCAATTCATCAATTTCATCACATCTTCATTCATCCCCATTTTCGCAATTATTCAAAATATAAACTATTTAGAATGACCATACGAAGGAGACATTCACCCCTTAACTTATGACCTCCCCACGTAAATTACCTCTACACATGAAGCAACTTACGAGCGAACGTCTTACCATGTGATGTTGTGTTGCCAAATCGTACAGATATGAAATGGGGCGGTGATAACTTCCCCCTCTTCTCTCAAAAATATACAATATATTATAACAACACCTTTTCTAGCTGTAAAGAATTTATAAAGATATCAATTTATGCCTTGGTCTTCGGGTAGCGCTGTGTGCACGTGTAGTTGTTCTATGTTGACCTTATACCAGCATATCTCCTGAAATCCACAAAGACAAGAAGCAGTATCGTTGTACAATTATATATATATATAAACACAGACATGGATATGAATTCATTTTTAGTTTACAATATTCGCTTTTGCAGATAAAGGTGAAATCGATTTCTAAATCAATTCATTATCCGGTACCATTCAAACTGATTTACATAAAACACGTGATTACGTAAACGTAAACAAACAACAGAGCCAAAAGAAAAACAGGAGTACGTACTCTTCACAAATATACAAGATAAACCAACACGAACTCGTCGGTCTCGAGTAGCTAAGCCTAAAGCTATGCATTGAGGCGAGGAAGATATCTTTTAAGATAGCTTACATGTGACCTTCGCAAATTGTTGGTGTCTCTACAGTCTTGCAGCAGAACAGTGCTTCTACCTAAGAACTTTTTAACCAAATATGCTCCCTGATATTTCAAACATACAGATTTAGTAATTTTATCAGACAATTTGGAAATTTCCTGAGACTGTATCAGTACTAGATCACCAACCGAAAATATGATATCAGATTATCTTTTCTTGTACAACGTATCAGATTTTTCAACATTTTAGCCATATTTCCAATAGCAATTTCCCATTTTGAAACAAGATCCTTTATATTTGTATCTTCCTCAGATTGAGAAAGTTTCCATTTGATTTTCAATGGCGAATGTAATGGACGGCCCAAAAATAATTCTGCTGGCGACATTTTCAATGTTGCGTGATACACAGAATTAATGCTAAATTGAATTTATTTTAATACTGTACTCCATTTTATCTGATTATTATGAATTTAAGTTCTTAATGCACCTTTAATTGTGGCAATGTATCGTTCACTTAAATTAGCTGCAGCATGATATGGAGAGGTAGTTATATGTCTTATTCCCATTTGAAACAAATATGAAGCAAAGTACTCACTCTTGAAATACGCAGCATTATCTGTGACGCATTCAAAAGGTATGCCATGTAACATAAACCAATTATGTATAAATGTAACGCAACTTTAAGCACTTAATTGTGTCATAGGTTGGCACATGCAGAATTTTGAAGCCTCGTCTACACAAATAAGAATATATTTAAAATTATTAGACATTGGCAGAGGGTCAACCACATCTATATACAATCTTTGCAACGCTTGCGTGACAATTTCTGACTTTAGAACATTGGATAGTAATACATTTCTCTTTTTTGCCTTTTGGCAAATATCACAAGAAGATACAATGGCTTTGATATGTTCTTTCATATCAGTCCAAGTGAACTTCCGTTGTATCTTTTCCAAGGTTTCAACCCAATAGCTATGAGCACCTCCTATAACATTTGCGTGATAATAATCTATGATGGAATTTTGTAAATGTTTAGGAACAAGAATTTTGAAAGGTTGTCCACTTGCTCTGGTACGTTTATACAACAAGCAACATACTAATTTATAATCCGGTATTACTTCGTTATTCTCTATCCTATTCATAATGTCTGACAATTCAGAATCTTTCCGTTGTTCATATTTCAAGTACATAGAAAACAGAGGATGAAAATACATACTTAAGTATACACTTTCCAATGCTTCTACAACTAATTCTTCAGTATCAAATTCGTTACTATTGTATATTCTAGACAGAAAATCTGCTATTACATTACTTTTACTATAGATGTGTTTAACTTCAAATTTAAATTCAGACAATTTCTCCATATATCTAGCATATAACGGGCAACTTTTTGCTCTTTTTTAGCATCCACATTACACTTAAAGAGTCCATTTATACTTCAAAGAGCTGCAATTTCAAATGGGATGCAAAATTTTCAATGGCTAACATGAGCCCTAATAATTCAATTTCATAAATTGACTTATTCTTATCTTTTTCTATAATTCGTTTAGAATGAAAATGAACAGGCCTCAATATACCCATGTCATCCTTTTGTAACAATGTACATCCATACCCTTTTAAACTACCATCTACTTGTACTACAAAGGGCTTATTTAAGTCTGGTAACTTTAATATTACATTCTCTTCGAAACATTTTTTGATTTTCTCTAAAGCCCATTCTTGAGCCTGTCCCCATTTAAATTTTACTTTCTTAGTTTTTAATTCATACAAGGGTCCCATTAATTCTTGAAAATCAAGAATAAATCTACTGAAATATGATAGGAAACCACATAATCTATTAAGTCCACGCATGTTCTTAGGCTTGGGGATCTTTCTTATCGCCTCTAAACGTTCTGGATCCATATTCAATGTACCATCTCTAATAATAAATCCTAAATATTTAATTTCATTTTTCATAAACTGGCTTTTTTCTGGTGAAATTATAACGCCCCATTTACGTAATCTTTCAAATACAGTACGTACATTTTGCAAATGTGATTCCTTATCTTCACTAAATATAATCACATCATCCGCGTAGAATTCTAGAATAGTCCCCTTGAGATGCCCTAGAATTACATATACATTATTCTAGACAAACAGCTATTCTGTTATATTTGCGTGGTGAAAGGCTTTTGTTATATCAAAAACACTATACAGGGTGTCATTTTAATGACGCCCACGGACCACGGAAACGTATAGAGGACATCAAAACAAACAACTTTTCTCAGTAACATTTTTCTCGTTGGTGCATCATTTCGGTACTACAGTCGAAAGACAACATTTGATTGCATTTGTGACGTCATACCCCGTTGTGAAGCGATGCGTTCCAGGGTTGCCAGGAACACACATATTTTTTTGAAAAATGACATAGCTACAGTCAGCTACATTATGTACCTTAAAACAAAACGAGAAAACACGTTATGTAACCTAACAGGAAGCAAACAAACGCTACGAGAAATGGTAGAAAGAAAATAGACTTCAAGTGGAAGTGGTCATATCGAATTTTGTCTCAGCTTACATGTCAAATATTTGCAAATCTAGTTACCAAGTTGGCATCTACAATTTAGTATATCCACTTCGTGGGTAGTTGTCTGTGACACACTGGACAAAAGACAAAATAGAAATGAAAGAACTCAAAATTCAAAGGTAAGCAAAACATGTATAATGTATATTCAGAGCATTACGAGGCAAGTGGCAAAAATGGTTGAAAATACAAGGATATAAGTAGTAGTAGAACAAAGTCTCCGACGACTGTGTTTATCTACGAACCAGAAATAAATGTAATAGTTTGCAACTGTGAACAGTGCAGTATACTCGCTACTGATTCATCATTCGATTATTACAGTTGTTGTACGTGTTTTAGCCGCAATGTAACAACGTGAACCTAAGATACTTCCGTTATCAGCACGAAACTACCACAAGGCATCTAGACACAAACCTGTAGATATCAACCTTGCAACGAGATTTGCAAATATAGATAGATGTAGCTGGGCGTAAACAGCCACATGTAAGCTGTAAGTCCAATAAAAACTATTGTTGTTGATATTTGACATGTAGGGTGAGACAAAGTCCGATATTGACACTTCATTTTGAATACGCTTTTTACCATTTATCATATCGTTGGTTCACTTCCCTCTTCCCCTGAGATGACTGCTGATCTTCTGGCTGGTAGGCTATGATGTTCGGTCTTCTGGACGCGTTTCTCACTTCATTTTACAGCTAATAATGTGGTTGGTAGTTTGTCATTTCTCACACAATGTGTGTGTTCCTTGCAACACTGCCGTGCGCTGTTTTGCTGTATGAAATGACGTCAAAGATACTATCAAATGTTGTGTTGGGTTGCCAGCATCCAGGCGGCAAAACGGTCTTTTTTGAACGACTGTAGTGTCGAATCGACGCACCAACGAGAAAAACGTTACTGAGAAAATTTGTTTGTTTTGATGTCCTCTATACGAATCTGTGGTCCGTGGGTGCCATTAAAATGACACCCTGTATATAGAACCCTGACAAAGTGATGTTAGTGTTTCTTCCAGTACACTATTTGGACAAAAATCGTAAACTATATTTTTATTCAATTCTGAATAATTACAAACAAGCCTGCTCTTGTTTTCTCCTTTAACTAGGAAACAGGGACTACTATAATTGCTAGTAGATTCTTCAATAATACCCTTCTTTAATAATTCCTGTATGATTTCTTCCATTTTAAGACGTTTTTCACGTGTGACAGGATACGGATTAACTCTAACAGGAATATTATGTGTTACTTTTATTTTATATTCAAAATCCTTAATGCATCCCACCTCATTATCGCATTAAACATCAGAAAATTCTTTCTTTAACATACCTATTTCATTTTGATAATATTTCTCCTCCGAAAAATCTGCATTGAGACATTGACCTGTCTGTTGTGGGGCGGGTCTTCTGTTTTGCTTCCAACGCTGACCTTGGCCACCTGCAGCAGTGCGTCGAACTCTTGTATGCGTGTTACTTCCTCCTCCAGAATAGCTTTAATAAAGTCCTTGGGATGAAGAACTTGCTGTAGAAAAGTAGTTGGCACTATCCTGAAAAATGTCACATCCATTAATAATACTGCCACTATTCCACACAATAGGTACACTATTTTTCGAATGTTTCAAAGTCACAAAACCATTTTCTAAATTTACCTTCATGCCTGTTTTTATTTGAAAGTTTAATCCTAATACGCAGTCTGTAGGTAAGTTCGACAGGCCATGACACTCCATTTATCACCAAAGGTAACACTACTTTCTTATTAATTTGCAACACACTTGAATTCCCAACTGTAACTTGAAAGTTTACCTCCTGTTCATTACATTTCCTGTTCTTTTTATATTGTCCCGCAAGGTTTCTTTCAAAATATTGTGAATGTTCCCTGTTTCCACACAAGCTAATAATTCTTGTTGTGCAACCATACAGGCAATGAAAATAGCATGACACTTAATATTAGGAGAATTAGTTCCTATTTTTTGTTGCATTGGAAACATGTTTCTCTTGACAGGGAAATTATTATCTCTATGGTTAAATACCTGGTACTTACGGTACTGATTCACTGTTCTGTCTTTATTCTGGGGTGGTTGGGGAATTCTGTGCAAGCTTTTTATATTTCTGGATGTTAGTCAAGCCACTTGAAATTCAACAAATTAATTAGGAAAAACACCACCAAAAGAGAACTATTCTCAATATTTAGGCAACAGACGTTCCAAAAATAATTTGCATTTCTCTTCTTCTGTCTACGAAACACTAAGTATACTTGCTCCACGCATTCTACTTTCTAAAAATTCCAAAGGATCTTCAGTTTCGCCTTGTTTCTTCAATACCCATTTAGCTATTAAATGGTCACGAGGTACTTACGAATTTATCCATTGGGTTATCCATTATAAATTGCCAGGAATATCCCCGTTCCACACTTTCCATCCATATTTTCATGATTTTCTCGTGCACCTTAGGAATTAATGCTAACAATAATTCTCTTAGAGGGAAGAAAGTTTTGCCCAACAATACAGTCTACCTTGTACAAGAAGGCGAAAAGTTCATCACATCTATCACTTACACATGGGACTTTATTAAGTATCCCTGTCAAGGTTGTTTGGGCAACATGACTTGAAATTTTTCCCAAAGAATGCCCCGAAAATATAGGGTAAGAAGAATTTCTTATTGCATTTGGAACTGAACTTTCGTCTTCCGAATCGGAAAACTGAATCAAATGTTCCCTAGGTTTACGATCAATCCATTAACTATTAAAGGGAATTCTTGGTAACCCTTTCACTCTATTCTGATTAATAGGAGGTATTTGAGTAGGATTATTTTCTTGCTGACTGTCTTATCTATCAAACTCACTAAGACCTACTTTACGTGTTGAACTCATGGCAGGTAGTCCTTGGTATCCAGTTACATCAAGAATTCCTGTCTGGTCGACGGTAACAAAAGGATTGCCGTTCATATAACGCATCTTATATACTGCAATAATATAACATATAGAAATGAACAGACGTTATCAGAACAATTTCTCGCAGAAGCTTTTAAGGTCAATTCTACGCAATATAGCTACAATTCTCTGGCTCCAAACCAACCATGCTCTTGTCTGACCTCCCCACGTAAATTACCTCTACAGATGAAGCAACTTACGAGCGAACGTCTTACCATATGATGTTGTGTTGCCAAATCGTAGAGCTATGATAAACTTTAAATATAACTTCATGTTTCAAGTTATATTCGAATTCAGCAAAAAAGAAGCACCTGATTATAATTTCATTGTTTGTTAACTGTTGTATGAACAGCCATCTCAATGACGCGTCATCATGAAAAACCGGGGAAAAGGGTAAGTAACAAAAATAAAGCATTCTCTGGTGCTATGTACGACGCCATGAAGCGGTGTAGGGGGTGTGGAGATATGGCCACACACTTTCTTGATCACGGCCGAAGGTAGGGTTTATGTGATCAGAACCACGCTCCTGGTAATCTTTGCCCCACCTAGTTTGCTCCATATACCGACTTTACACGACGCTGGGCGGGCGCCGGAGCCGCTTGAAACCCCGCCGGTATCAAACCCGGGTCCCTCGTATGGTAGTCAGACGCATCAAGGATTTTTCTTAAAAGGAATACCCCTATGAGGTAGTATTCCCCGAGAAACACAAACATCCATGTCCTAACAAGAATTCGAACGCGGAACCCCTGGCGTCGTAGCGCGCTGAGCTAACCACTCCGCCACGGAGGCCGACAACGACTGAGCTACCGTGGTTCATGAAAAAGGTGTCCATACAATTTATCTGATAACAGATCCAAATATCCTTACTGTAAAAAATGTGCTCCAAAAGAACAGACATGGTATTACTTTTATTGACTCAAATGAGTTGAGACCCGACCCTGTGGCCGAGTGGTTAGCACATCGCACTGCGACGCCAAGGGTCCCGGGTTAGAATCCCGCTCGGGCTTGGTTGTTTGTGAATGTCCATTCATCAATTTCATCATTTCATCACTCATCCCCATCTCCGCAAATTAGTCAAGAGAGACAAAACGCGAAGTAAAATAAACTAAATCAATCAATCAAATGAGTTGAGTTTTTGAGTTGGTTTTAAGTCCACTTTAGCAAAAGTAAGGCTAATCGGGACTGGACCTACAATTTAAAGTGGAATCCTAACTACTCTGTGCCTCCACCGGGTATCGAACCCGAAACCCCTTGATTACAAGGCGACGACGCTACCACAGCGCCATCGGGAAGGTCCTTATTGACTCAAATAATTTATAGTGAACATACTTCCCATTTTTTAATAAACCTCTACATGGACACCCTGTAACTTTCACGATATCAAGTCTGTTGATGATCACTCCACGAGTAGCGGATCATATCCAAGGTGATTGATGCCACAGCCTCCTCCATCCTGGACTTCAACTCCACCAAGTACGTAGCTTCCTTGCTGTAGACGATGTCCTTCACGTAACTCTACACAAATAAATTTTACGCTGAACAGTTACAGAACAGAAGATTTTGTTCCCCATAACCACAACACACACGTTGCCTTTCCTGCACCGTCTCCATTTTCGCTGGTTTACTGTTTTGTCGCAATGCATGATGGTATCAAGTATTGCTAAGTACATGTTAGAATCTTTTTAGACGTTCTTCATGGTGATAATAAAACCATCTTCACTCCACTTGCATATAATTTTCTAATAATATCTGGACGTGATTACAAATTATGTAGTTCTAAATTATGTAACCTTCTCCACTAGCCTGTCTCTTCATCCTTTCTCTAAGGACTTTATTTTCAAATACTCTAAATTTATGCTCCTCTTTCAATGTAAGTTTCACATCCATATAATATTACAGGCAAAACTATTGTTTTGTATATTTTAACTTTTAGTTTTAGTTTAGCATGAACAATATTTATTGGATGCATAGTATCTGGACACGCTGTACATCTTAAAATGAACTGAATCAATGGCATGTTGTATTTGACTTTATGGTATTCAATTGTGGCTCATAGAATGTATCTGTCGATGTAATGCAGCCAATGTTTATTTATATCGCAGGTGCTGTGAATGCCGAAGGTGAGTTCAGATGCAGATTTCCTAGTTTCTTTCGTGCTTCATTAGTAAGTATAATTGTATTTACAATTTCACCAAATAGTCACACGAAGAGAAGTGGAACCACTTAAATAAATGCTGCTTATATGTGCCTGAATGTGGTCAAACGTTCCATTTTAGATTCGAATAGTGAAACTCAGACGATAGACCATCGATCCCATATTCCATTGGTCTATTTGGACGATCAGTCGTGCTGCTGAGTCTGAATCTGCCTGGCCATCTAGATCCCCAGATTTCAAACCATTAGACTTTTTTTACATGTGGCTTCATTAAATATGTTGAATACAAGAGGAAAGTTCGCTATTTGGAAGATTTGAGACAGCGTATCGTTGCGCTAATAACTCCTCAAATGCTGGTCAACATTTTACACGAACTTCAGTATCTGGATATCTGTCGAGCTACCAGTTGTGCCCACATTGAGGTGTGCAGTGTTTCCAAAAAGTCTTAGGAGAACGATATTTTAATCTATGCAACCCAAATTACGGCAGGCATTGATGGGTGCGTCTAGACTTAGGCTCAATTTCAGGGTTGAGACATGCACAATAGATATTTATAAAATACGCGAATTGTATAAAACCAAGTATTATTGTATTAATTATTTAAAATATCGGCATTACTCGTATATCGGAAATGGCAAAAATCTTCCTAAAAAATAAAATATATTATCTAGTATTTCAATGCTGATGATTCTACGCAAATTAAAATAGGAGAGAGGAAACGAAAGGAGCAAAGGAGAGGTGATAAGAGAAAGCGAGAGGGGAAGAGGAAAAGTAGAGGAGGTGTTATTTTTTTAATCCTCCTTTTATTAAACAAGAGCATTGTAACATTATTTGTGATAGCAGTGTAAAGTGGCCACATTGTTCTGCATCTCTTATTTACTCAAACAAATAAGCTAATAAATGAATTGTCACACATTCAAAGGATATTTTCACATAGAAAATAAAGGTTACAAGATAGTGAATTATGATACTCTGACGATAATTGTATACAGATTCAAAGACAGTGACAAAAAATAATAAAGCAACTCTTTATATTTGTGGTAATTCAACACATCGTTTTTCCCACTCGAGTTAAATGCAATGCTACCTGCTCATATCGAATGAACAGTTTTCATCATCTGCAAATTCTAATTAAATACGTATATACAAACAAGTATTCTTTACACATTATATGCAGGAGGCGAGTTGCATCTACAATTCACACTGATGAGATCCTTCTACGTACGTTCGGAAAGAAAGCTTGTATGGTAGTGGTTACCGTTAAGGACCGCCAACCTGATGGTCATAGGTTCAAACCCCTCCAGTCGCAGAAAACTTTTGTATATAAGTTTAGACATATTCCATTGTGTTCGTTGTCTTAGCGTAGCAGGAAATAGAGAAAGGAATGCGGAATAAGTAATCAGGCAAAGGTTAGGTGATTGACTTGAGAGGCGTAAGTAGTGGTATTTATGCTTTTATAAAGCTGAGAAAGTACGAGGTCTTGCCTGTACTAAAATTAGGCTAAGATGCCTATAAAAGCTTATTGCTCAAGTGTCCTCCTCTATCAAATTTAAGATTTTTGTACAAGAAAAGTTTTTGAGAAAGTACGACCCCCCTCTTAGATTGATTTGGCTACACCTGTACCTGTTAGATTGTTATTCATAAGTTTGTTAAAAATATGTTTTTCTCGCCACTGTTTTAGCCTCACTTAAACTAATCCAATAAGCTGATAAGAGCTTTTTGATTACACAGTAGTACACTGTAATATAATCTTAAATACTTCTTCAAAATATTTTTGTACTATTATGTTAATATGTTGAGCCTGGAATGTCTTGAATATTTTAATTTAGGACCAGGCTCAACTGATATATCTAATACTAAGACAATACATTGTGCAGAGGTTTTCTAGAATTGCTCTGTTTGGTTTCGCTTAGGTATTTTTATTTTGTTGAGTTGCTCTGTTCGGTTTCGCGTGGGTATTTTTAATTTGTTGAGTTGCTCTGTTTGGTTTCGCGTGGGTATTTTTAATTTGTTGAGTCTCTCTGTTTGGTTTCGCGTGTGTATTTTTAATTTGTTAAGTTTCTCAGTTTGCTTTTGCATGAGTCTCTGTTTGGTAGATACAGCGATATACAAGATCGATACATAAAACACGGCATTAGGTCATTGCCTTTCTATTCCCGTGCAGACATGCAATTGTACTAGGTCAGTGATTCTGTAGGTCATTGCTTGTGTGGATCAATACTTATTCTATCTTTGTGCGTGTAGGCTACTGGTTTTTACAACCTGTCAAGAAATTGTATATAATAAACCTAGGACAAAAAAATACTCGCACACTAAATATATACACTAAGTATACAAAACATATTGCTAAACCTAATTGATATTTTATATTAAATATAGAGTTTTAATTTAAACCCCAAGAAATCTTATATAATAAACTAATAATAAAAATATTAACATATTAAGTATACAAGGCATATTATTAAAACACAATTAATATTTTATATTAAGTATAAAGTTTTAATTTGAACCCCCAAGAAATTTTATATAATAAATTAATAATAAAAATGCCAAATCAAAAATATTGTAATCAATGCAATAAAAATATATCTAGCTCTAATTGGGCTAGGCACCAAAAGAATTGTGATCCAAAAAATATAGAACACTTACAAAAATATGCCCAAAATGCCATAGAAAATATAATATAGAATATTTTACATATAAACATAAAAATACTTGTTATGTAAAACCATCTACATCTTCATCTGGTCTAAAAAGAAAACTTGAAACACCTGTTAATCATAAACCAGCAAAGCAGCTCCGCAATGCACCTATTCAAAGTAGTTTTAATAACCAACTAAGTGATTACTGTTTTATATCAGAGACAAAATGTGATATTAAGAATTTTTTAAATAATATAAATCCTGATATGCAAGCTATTCTAAATGTACAAAATGGCTCTTATAAACTATCTTTCAAATTATTTACACCATATAAGAAACCAAACGGCACAAAATTTACACAGCCCCACATAACAGAAACTGTAGCTGTATACTCAAATACAAATTTAGACAAAATACTAAGCAGGTTGATAGAGCAATTGATTATTAAACACTCTGAGTTAGCTGCATAGAATCAGGATGGAGTTTATGTGGAACTCCACACAAGTTTTATATTAATATTTCTAAATTTAACCCATTACAAGGTTCTACATATCTGCCATTACCTAGCCAATATTAAAAACAAAAAAGCTGTGCTTAACATAGAAAATAATGATGATAAATGTTTTTTGTGGTGTATTTTAGCTGCTTTGTTTCCAGTTTTAAATCATCCAAAGAGAATAAGTTATTATAAATAACATGAACATGATTTTGATGATGCTATGGAGGGCTTAGAATATCCAATGTCTGTTCAAAATATTGATAAATTTGAAAAAAAGGCCAGAGATATCAATGATAAAAAATTATCTATTAATGTATTTATTTGTTCTACTGGTGCTGGGAATTGCTTGATAGAAACTCTCAGAATTAGTACACTTAATGATGATTTTGCTATTCCGATTGATTTGCTCTTAATTGAGGGGGATGGCACATACCATTATACTCTAATACACAGTCTTGAAGCTTTAGTAAGAAAACAACTAGACAAATCTAATAGAATATTTAAGTTGTGCCGAAGATGTTTAACTGTATTTGATGGTTAAAAAATGGTAAATGGGGTTAGTGAAAGGAATGCAGAAATTGCTAAAAACAAGTTAGTTGAACATTTAAAATATTGTGGGAACCATAAACCTGTTCATATGCTTATGCCTAATCCAAATGAAAATGCCAAATTCAAAAAATTTGAAGCCTTGTTGGAACACCCAGCATATATAGTCTGTGATTTTGAATCAAACCTCAAACCCCCTTGCATTCTGCAGCCCAGATCCTGATGAATCTTCAAGTATATCATACCAGATACATGGACCTTCTAGTTTTTGTTATATAGTTATAGGGGATGGTGTTGCTAGTAAACCACACTTATATATGGGACCAGATACTATCAAAGAATTTGCACATAGAATAGAAAATGAGTGCCATGATATAGCATCTAATATCTTATTAAAATCAAAACCTATGATGCCTTTAACAGAAGAACAAATTCAAAATTTTAACAATACAGAAAAATGCCCGATATGTGATTTTAAATTTTCAGATACAAATATCAAGGTGAAACACCATTCCCATACAAATGGTAAATTCTTAATGGCTCTGTGTAATAGTTGTAATATTAAAATCCAGAGACCAAAATTTGTCCCAATATTTTGCCATGGTGCATCCAATTATGATTTTTATCATCTGATCAGGTACGAGGGGTTTGACAAGCAGAATTTAAATATTTTAGCAGAAAATGATGAGAAATATATAGCTATTAGCAAAATAATTAAAGTTAATGGTGTTTCTATTCACTTAAGATTTCTTGATTCATACAGAATTTTGTCGGCTAGCTTGGCTACTCTGGCCAGTCAATTATCTGATGATCAATTTAAAATTACATGTAATATGTTTCCAAATCAGGACTTGAAATTAATTAGGCGAAAAGGTGTATACCCATATGACTATGTTACAGATTTTTCTAAATGTTATGAGTGTACTCTGCCACCACAACGAGAGTTCTACAGTAAACTCAGAGCATCTGGAATTACTGATGAAGATTATCACCATGCCAAGTTGATGTGGGACAACTTAAAATGCCAAACACTTGGTGATTATCATAAGGCATACTTAAAAACTTGATATAACTCTCTTAGCCGATATACTTCAGGCATTTAGAAAATCTTCCATGCACAATTATAAACTGGATCCAATTTATTTCTACAGTGCTCCAGGCCTAGCATGGTCTGCAATGTTTTTGAATACTAAAATGCAATTGAATCTAATCCAAGATCAAGATATGTATCTATTTATGGAACAATGTATACGAGGAGGCATGGTGCAATGTTGTCCAAGATATGCCAGAGCTAATAACAAGTATATTCCCAATTATGATCCAGCACTGCCATCAAATTATATACTTTATGTGGATGCCAACAGCTTGTATGGACATGCTATGATGGATAAGCTACCATATGCAGGGCTTGAGTGGGTTGAAAATTTTAGTATTGAAAATCTTCAGGATTTTGATGACAGTCACTACGGCCTGTTCTTAGAGGTTGATCTGACAATTCCTGATAATTTACACAACAAGTTTTCTGATCTGCCCCCAATTTCTGAGGTTAAGTGTTCACCTGGCTCTAACAGAAGAAGCTAATGATGACTCTGGAGCCAAAACAGGGTTCTGTAATATATTACAAGAACCTTCAGTTCCTGATGCATCACGGTGTTCAAGTAACCAATGTTGGCAAAGTCTTGAGGTTCAGGCACTCAAGATAGTTGAAGTCATATATTGATACGAACACCGAGCTTCGAACATCTGCAGTGAGATAATTTAATAAAACATTGTTTAAATTAATGGTCAATTCAGTGTATGGCAAAACTATAGAAAATGTTAGAAAGCATAGGTAAAAAGGGTAAAGTGCTCCCCTGTGCAAAGCACCATGCCATGAAGGCGTATAGGGGGTGTGGGGGTAACGCCCCACACTTTCTTGATCCGGTCGTGAGTGGGGGTGATGTGATCAGCATCACGCACCTGACCGCCTTTACCCCCCAGGGTTTCCCCCAGGTACCCATGTTATTCGACGCTGGGTTATTCGTTAGAAAAGTTACCGGATTTGAACCGGCCGGGGATCGAACCCGGGACCTTTAGCATGGTGGTCAGACACGTTACCGACTTTTTTTTTTTTTTTTTTTTTTTTTTTTCTTTATTTCCTTTATTTCCTTTTTACATTTTCAGAATACAAACACAGACTTTTTAGTTTTATTTACATAGTATGCATAACAGTTAAAAAATTTGCATACGTAGTATGCATAGCATATGAAGAAATATGCTGATATTCTTGATGCAGATATATTTCAAATTCCTCACGAAAATCCTGTTTCTTATAGGTAGTGATAAACCAAGCATAATTCCCTAATAGCCATTGCACACTATTTAACTTTGTTTTCGGATAATAGGTAAAACTTGGACACAAAAGATGATCAATCGTAATTTGCCTCTGGCTTGTTCTACATATTATACTAATGATTTTCGTGATATATTCCCACGTTGATTTTCTAATTTTGCACTCACTGATTAAATGTTCTATACTTTCATCTACATTACACCATTTACACTGCGGATTCTCCGCTAATCGGAATCGATGAAGTTGCGTTCCAGTTATCAAGATTTGGTGAACAATACAATACCATGCAGACCGTATCTTTGTTGATAAATGTGTTGCATGTACATTTATCCAAACTCTGTTCCAAAGAACACGAGGGTTCTTCAACATTATTTTACATTTATGGTGCATAGTCTTACGTTTAATTTTGTACATGTTTTTTACAGTGGGTATTTGAAAGTTGTCCGATAATAACAAAGTGTAGCATATTTTTACCATAGAATCTACCAAGTATTGATACTGGTTGGGAATAGTGCTTACATCAATTGGATATTCTAACACAATATTATTCAAACATTGCTTTAGAATTGTACCTGTCAGACCATCAGAGTGATTTACCATTGCTGCAATATTAGCCTGAATCATCAGTACTTGACTTTTAGTTGCCACGTGAACCAACTTTAATCCGCCACATTCAACAGGTAGACACATTGTTTCATGACTAACCCGAAGGATATGTCCAGACCACATAAACCAATTCACAGCACTCTTCAGTTTCGCAAGGTCTAGTTTTCTTGGTGGAAGAACCTTCGCCAGAAACCAGACCTTGGAGAGCGCGAACATATTTACAAAAGCTGCACGTGATATTAAGCTTAAATTCCTAAGTTTATGTTTACATAAAACAGCTTTAATAGCTCCTATTACCAGATTATAATTTAATTCCTGCATCTGTCTAATTGACCTAGTAAATATTATTCCCAGTATTTTAAGTTTTGGAACCACTTGAAAATTTTCTTGAGATCTGTTTTGATTTGTAGAATTTAAATACATCATACGAGTTTTTTCATAATTTATCGTTAAACCTGAAATCAGTTTGTATTTCTCCATTTGTTGATATATAATTTTTTTGTCAGTCTGAGACTGAACTAAAATAGTGACATCATCCGCATATGACAATACTTTAATATTTTGATTGCTAATTGTAATACCAGATATTTCCTTTTCTAAAGATATTAACAAAGGCATGAGCGAGACACAAAAAATCAACATAGAGAGAGGATCTCCCTGTCGAACCCCTGCACACACTGGGAATGGATTCGTTAAGAATCCATTGATTTGAATTTTGGATTCGGCGTGTTTGTACAAACCTTGTAAGGCATTTAGAAAATTACCTCCTAGGCCAAGTTTACCAAAAACATTGAACATATGTTCATGATTAACAGAGTCGAAAGCATGTTGGAAATCTACAGCTAAAATTGCGTGATTGACATTAGCAGAGTTGGAGTTCGAACTCGCAATTACTTCACGGAGCGTTTGCAACACACCATATATATTTTTGTGTTCACCGTAACAATATTGCATCTTGCCAACTAATTGTTCAGCATAAGGAGTCAGCCGTTGCATCATACACCGAGAAAATATTTTGTAATCTGCACACAGTAAAGTTATGGGACGATAATGAGACACTTTCTTTGGTTGCGCTATTTTAGGGACTAATACAATAACACCAGTATTTGATGTTTTACCAGTGATGTGATTCCTAAAAACTGCATTTACCCATTTTGTTATTGTTTTCCCCATCAAATTCCAAAAAGTTTGAAAGAGAGCAGTGGGAAGTCCATCAATTCCAGGGGAGGAGAAAGGTGTCCCCCCCATTACTGCTTTATGTACTTCTTCCATAGTGAAGATATTGTCTAAAACATCTCTATCAATATCATGAAACACTGTTGGAATATTCCCAAAAAATTCGTCAGCATTTACATTACCATAAGTTCTTTTGTTCGAATAGAGATTACTATAATGGTCATAAATTACTTTCTTAATGTCTGAAAGTTTTGTATACTCACGTCCATCGTCCATTTGAACTGTACCAATTTGTTGTCTCTTCGCGTTTTTTCTCTCTTGTATAACATGAGCGAGAGATACGGTTTCATGGCGATCTAAATGGGGGAGTCTGCTCCTAACTTTGACACCATTACGTTTCTGAGAATGCATACGTAATAGTGTGGCTTGGATTTGCTTTATCTCTGTTTGCACTGGTTTACCATTCGTTGCGTCTTTAGTAAGCTCCCGCAACACACTGTAATAGAAGTTATATTTGAGATTCCAATCTTTGGATCGTTCTTGGCAAAATTGAATACAAAATTTTTTAATGCCAGGTTTTAAAACTTTTTCCCACCAACCTATAATATCTGTCTTTTTCTCTAGATCAATTTCCCATTTTTGCCACTGTTCGTGAAAACCATTTTTAAAATTTGGCTCTAGGAGAATAGAAGTATTCAATTTCCAATATCCGTACCCTTTCGGAACCTGAGGGATATCCAAATTTATCCCCATGATTAAAGCTAAATGGTCGGAAAAACACGTGGGAGTGAGTTGTATTGATGTCACATTTTGACTTAATTGGGGTGTGACATAGAAACGATCTAAACGTGATGCACAGTTGTCTCGAAAATAGGTATACCCTAATTTTCGATTATGCTTAGCAATCCAAACATCCACAAAATTAAAACCGTGAACTATTTTTTGTAAAGTATTAGACGTGGAGAAACCAGGCCGTTGATCCTGTGGATATAAAACACAATTAAAGTCACCTGCACATATTATATGCTCTTTTCCCCCTTGCAATTCTGCTGCTACATCAGTACCAAAAAACTCATTTCTCAATTGACGATTTGTATTTCCAGACGGAGCATATATGTTGAATAACCAAATGTTTGCTAATTTTGTACCTATAATACGGCCAGATGGATGCTGAATAACGTGTGAAATCGGCAAGCCTTGTTTGACTACTAAAGCCGTTCCTTGTGATTGACACGTGGGGTTTAGATATGCCATATACTGGGCTGGTAATTCAAGCTGAGGCACACACACTTCCTGCAGAAGAGCAACATCCACTGAGGATTGTACTAGAAAATCCCCTAAAGCACGTTGTTTCGTCGTGGAACTTAACTTATTTATGTTCACAGTCGCTACTCTAACAGTTGTATTCATAACTATGTTTATCAAGAGGGGGAAAAACGGATAGACTACTCTCGTTAACATGTTGTATGTTCACACTGAAAATCGTTTCATATTCCACACTTTTCCACTTACTACCCTAGGGGAGAATATCACTTTCTCAGTCACGAGATGGGTCGGGGGTCACCTCCATGTCACTTTGTTCTTCCATTACTGCCCCTAATATTGCTGGGTTTTGGGCATCTAAGTCAGAGGTAGGAGTATTTCCAATATTATTGGCACTTGAGGAATCATTGCTTACAACTGTTGATCTACTTACCATTTCACCCTTTTTCTTCTTTTTTGGCCTCAGTGTCATATGGTCGGATGGGGGGTTGCCTCCTCTCGTTGTTGATCTGGACCGGGATCGTCGTGTATTGACTGATGGAAATTCACCCTCAGCGAACATTTTGCCTGTCAAATTGGGGGAAACCTCCAAAGGTTGTTCAATAGGGTTTGGGGATGTGGATGGCGCATCTCCATTTTCTATTCCTTCCTTTGTCCCTGTAGAACACTGCATACCTGGTTGCACAAGGTCATCTTTTTCATTTGACTCATTGGCGGTCTGGAGAGACTTTGTCGGGGGGGTTTCATTTGTGTCGCTATTCTCGGCACTGGGGAGTAAGAGGACAGAGGGTTGATACTTCGGTCCTCGGTCACTAACTGGTACTTGGCTGACGGTAGTCCTAACCAGATTCGTCCTTTGGGCTGTCGCGAAACTGGATACCGTCGCGGTTGCTCTGGTGTCCCTAGGGCGACGCTCGTTACAGCTATTGGCGTAGTGTGATGGGGAATCGCAAATGGCGCACGTTTTTTCCTGACCATTATAGGTAACCCAATAGCGTGATCCACTTATCGTAATGTATGACGGGATGGCCTTTGTCAAGGTCATCTTCTCAATTTTTCTACCTGTCCGGACTTGATATATATGCTGATCGGAATACTTCTCGTCTACCAGTGGTGAGATTATCGTCCCGAATTGTGCTAACACTGTTCGTATTTGATCGTCACTTAATTCGATTGGCACAACATGTATTCTCACCGTCACATAATCGCGATCTACCCAAGTCACTTCTATTTCGTAATCACCGTCCACATCAGAATATTTGTAAATACCACCAGACTTGAATAACAATTGCTCACACAGTACTTTCGATAACAGTTTTAAATATACACACTTATGATACATGTCGATTTCAATACTTAGTACCTGCTCTGGAGTAACTTTTAAGGTCTCGCTGATCCATCGGTGAAGATCCAATGTAGTGGGTTTCCGTGTTACTGTTTGAAAGTTCAATTTCAACGTATTTACGCGTTTCAGAACCATTTTACTCACTGAATTTTCACCAAGACGAAAGCTAGTCGCGTAAGGAAGCTGACTCACGGAACTCGCAGCGGGAGTAGTCACGCACACGTCTGCTCGCTACCGCGTCCCGAACGAGACTGGGTCTGAGCCACCGCGGCCACTTGTTAGAAAGCATAGTGATGTTAATTTAGTTACCGACCCCAGCCGGAGCAAAAAATTTGGTGGCAAAGCCCAATTTCAATTATAGAAGAATTTATGATGAAAATATGACACTCTTCAACATGAAAAAAACAAAAGATTAAGTTTGATAAACCTATTTATGTAGGGGCTGTGATATCAGAATTTGGCCAAAATACATATGCTAAAGCTCTATTATGATGTGTTGAAACATTTTTATGGTAATAGTATAAAATTAATGTATATGGACACAGATAATTTTATTCTTGATATTCAAACAGAAGATGTTTATAAAGATATATCACAGCCTGAATTGTTTAAATATTTTGATACTAGTGAACATACAAAAATTCAACCCCACAACAAAAAAGGTGTTTGCCAAGTTAAAAGTGAGACACTTGGCGATGTTATTGTAGGATTTGCTGGGTTAAGGGCTAAAATGTATAGTTTTAAAACATGTAGTGGTGCTGTTACTAAAAAAGCCAAGGGCGTTGGTAGAGTAACTGTAGACTAAGAGCTTGAATTTAAAGATTATAAAGATTGTATCAAATAACAGAGGTTAATCAGAACATCAGAATGTAGAATCCAGAGTAAAGATCATTTGTTGACCACAAATGTTCTAAGAAAAGTGGCTCTAGACCCACATGATGATAAGAGGTGCATTTTATCATGTGGCATACATACTCTAGCATGGGGGTATTGTTACGTGAAGAGAGACAAACAATGCCCAATCACAGAGCATGATTTGAAATAAATAAACATGCCTATGAACTTATTTGGGTTCAAAATACAAGCTGTTATGGACTTGCCAACACCAGCACCCTCTCCTGAAATACTAATTACACTGGACGACAACAATTTATAACTTTTTCTCTGTTAAATGGAAACGAAAAGGTGATTCTTATAGGATTTTTTTCGCTGATTTCAAATTTGTTTACTGTTTTCTCTATTGGATTCAGATCTTTTGTAATACAACTTTTTTGTTGTGCTAAAATAACTTTGCTTGATTCAAAATGCTACATATTCTGCATGCTGACCTAAAATATACTGCGAAAGGATTTTCGGCTGTGTTAAGCTTAAGGAACATTTCCTTTGAGATTCCAGGAGTATTCTGCTAACATTCGTGGGTTCCATTACCTTGACAACTGTTTTCCATGTTTTCCATAACTTGTTGTTTTCCAATCCATGAGCACACCGAAAGGCACGTGCCAAACTCTTTCAGCTACACATAACAGTGTCTCACATGAAGCACAGCAGATACGAGGAGCCCAGATTTATCTTGTTGGAAGCATTCTCCATTTTAGTCCCTTACACTGCCATTGTCGGAGGGGAATAAGTCCAAATGTTAGAGCAACAAATAGATTTTAGGAACACATTACATGTTAGTTTCGGGGCATTCCATGTCAAATCATCCAGAATTTTGTGAAAATGTCACCCCCTATCCCCAAATTTGATGAAATTCGGTATACTTACAGAACTTATAATTCTGATTACAAAAATTACATTTTTTTTGATTTGGTCATGGGGTTCAGAAGTTACGCACTTTTTAAATTCACTGTGTACGCCAGTTTCGGCTTCACTTTGATTGACACACATTAGGTTATAAATTATCATATCTTCTCTCAGTTTTGCCGTAAAAACTTCAAGTTTGTTTTCGTTTGTTCAGAATAGTTTAAGCTTTCATTTAAATATAGTTTCAGATGAGTATATTAATAAATATGTATTTTATGCATAGTTTCATGTATTTTTTTAGAAAAATAAATGACTTACTTCAAGAGCGAATTTCGCGCAAATGACCCCCATTCAATTTCCCCCCAATTTTATTTGTAGATAGCTCAGAGTGGGTACTAATGCCTGATGGAAAAATTAGGATGGGCGGTTCAGAGACAGGGTAATAAAAAAACCATTTGCATCAAATGACATTAAGACTTTATCTTATTAAAAATGCTTATGTATTTAGCACAAAGCCTGAAGTACAACATATTTAAGGTATAATATTCTAAATTTCTGTTCACTGTGTGTGAAGGTAAGCATGGGCGGAAGCTGGCGGGGGCAAAGTTAAGAATATGTCCCTT
The DNA here is from genome assembly GCF_977018435.1 of Lepisma saccharinum. Classification (NCBI taxonomy): domain Eukaryota; kingdom Metazoa; phylum Arthropoda; class Insecta; order Zygentoma; family Lepismatidae; genus Lepisma; species Lepisma saccharinum. The sequence continues at coordinate 6,854,544 of NC_139251.1, read as the reverse complement.
CCAAATTTTATAAAGTAAAAGTAAAGTAAAGTAAAGTAAAGTGCTCCCCTGTGCATAGCACCACGCCATGAAGGCGTATAGAGGATGTGGGGGTAACGCCCCTTCCAAATTTATAGATTAATTAAAATTTACAAATAATAATTACAGTGGAACCACGATTTCAAGTTCCTTGATTTTACATTTTCCTGCATTTTACGTTCAATGTTGGTGGTCCCAACGTAGCAAATTGCTAAGAAATATTCCTCGGTGTTACATTTTCTCGCATTTTAAGATTTTTCAGCTTGGTCCTCCTGAATAACGTAAAATCGAGGTTCCACTGTATCTAAGTTTCAACTGTCTTCAATTTTTTTTAAAAGAAATTATAATCATCATTATTAGCATTCCCAAGTTTAGTAAATTTTCATCGAGAACATTCTTCTATGAATTTTATCTCAATATGGAAGTTATTTTTTGACTACTCTTCACGCGGATACGTAATATGAAGTAAGAATAAATAATACACATTTTTGCTGATTGAAGTCTTTCCAAATGGAGCTTTCTTGCCACATACCACAGAAAATCACTTTGTGACGGGCTGGTTGGAACAGTTAAAAGACTTGTATAGACTTCCACAGTAATACGTAACAAGTGCGGTAATGATGTACCAATCCCGTAGAAATATTATTCACTGCATAAATTTCTTATTAATCACGTAAGGTGAAATGACAACAACCCGCAGTACAATGTGTCAGTACTATGTATACAACAGCTCGACGAAGATTAAGTATGCACTATTTTAAACTTAGGCTATTTACAGTATTCGATAAGTTACTTTTTACAAGTAACCGAGTTACAGTTACTCATTTAAAAATTAACTCGGTTACAGTTACTGGTACCTTGAAAGTAACTTTGAGTTACTTTACAGTTACTGTGAAAGTAACTTACAGTTAATGATCATTAATTGTGTATAGAAATTACACACAATCAATGATCATGAAGGCTAGCGTTTGTAGTTGCGTTTACTTATGTTACTAGTACATAATATGTCTTCATATATTTTCATTACTACTGCAAATAAATGATGGAACCCAGAGTCAGCTTTGCTTGAACAATTTTCATTAAGGAACCATTTGATTGCTGACCACGGTATTTTGAATAGAGTGCCATTGATTTCACTTACACCTATTTCTTTCTTCTATTCCAAGTTCAAAAGGATCCAAAGATCCACTCCTTCGACAATGACTTTTTCCTAGCTCGACCACCACATTCCAAACGAACGCAGCAGTCCACCAAAAACACTGAAGTTTTCACATACAATTACCATAGAAATGAATTGAAGTAAAGCGTGGATGTTCTAAAGTTAGCATGTAACAAAGCATAGTTTCCTTGCCAGGCCAGCAATTCCAAGAAAATCCTTTCACCTAGCATCCAGAGAAGGTACATATATTTTTTTATACGTAGTTGGGAACAGAATTGTCAAATTTCGCTCTTCCCCTACTACAAAAAGTAACTCTGTTACCGTTGTTAACGATAGAGTTATTTACTTTCAAAAGTCGCTAGTTACAGTTAGAATTCCTAAATAGAAAGTAACTGTTACTTGTAATCAGTTATTTCCAAACACTGGTCGTTTAACAGACAATTCAAAAATTATAAGTGCTGATGAATGTGTGAACTGTACAACAGATGTATGGTTTGACTGTTGTGAAGAAGTGGCTTTCTTCATTCCAGTCCTAAACAGTTGTGTAGTAGCTTGCGTGTGCGACTCAAACTTGTTTGTAGGTTTGCTTCAAAAGTCTACGTGAAAAAATGAAATGCAGCAATTAAATTCTTGCATCCACTTGATCTATCAACTTCATACTACTAGCCACAAAGTATTCTGTGTCCAGTGGGCATTAACAATTTTAAAATTTACAAATAAAATATATTTCCCAAGTTACGCCTATGAAGATAGTACCAAATAATACTTACTCTATTGTACTCTATGCATTGTCAAAATTAGTGAACTTTAAATTTTGCCGTTCACATTTTAGAAGAATATTTTGATCATTTCGAACACACTAAAGTATTTGAATTATCACTAAGTACATATGCCCTTCCATTTGTGTTGTTAATGCCCACTGGACACAGAATACTTTGTGGCTAGTAGTATGAAGTTGATAGATCAAGTGGATGCAAGAATTTAATTGCTGCATTTCATTTTTTCACGTAGACTTTTGAAGCAAACCTACAAACAAGTTTGAGTCGCACACGCAAGCTACTACACAACTGTTTAGGACTGGAATGAAGAAAGCCACTTCTTCACAACAGTCAAACCATACATCTGTTGTACAGTTCACACATTCATCAGCACTTATAATTTTTGAATTGTCTGTTAAACGACCAGTGTTTGGAAATAACTGATTACAAGTAACAGTTACTTTCTATTTAGGAATTCTAACTGTAACTAGCGACTTTTGAAAGTAAATAACTCTATCGTTAACAACGGTAACAGAGTTACTTTTTGTAGTAGGGGAAGAGCGAAATTTGACAATTCTGTTCCCAACTACGTATAAAAAAATATATGTACCTTCTCTGGATGCTAGGTGAAAGGATTTTCTTGGAATTGCTGGCCTGGCAAGGAAACTATGCTTTGTTACATGCTAACTTTAGAACATCCACGCTTTACTTCAATTCATTTCTATGGTAATTGTATGTGAAAACTTCAGTGTTTTTGGTGGACTGCTGCGTTCGTTTGGAATGTGGTGGTCGAGCTAGGAAAAAGTCATTGTCGAAGGAGTGGATCTTTGGATCCTTTTGAACTTGGAATAGAAGAAAGAAATAGGTGTAAGTGAAATCAATGGCACTCTATTCAAAATACCGTGGTCAGCAATCAAATGGTTCCTTAATGAAAATTGTTCAAGCAAAGCTGACTCTGGGTTCCATCATTTATTTGCAGTAGTAATGAAAATATATGAAGACATATTATGTACTAGTAACATAAGTAAACGCAACTACAAACGCTAGCCTTCATGATCATTGATTGTGTGTAATTTCTATACACAATTAATGATCATTAACTGTAAGTTACTTTCACAGTAACTGTAAAGTAACTCAAAGTTACTTTCAAGGTACCAGTAACTGTAACCGAGTTAATTTTTAAATGAGTAACTGTAACTCGGTTACTTGTAAAAAGTAACTTATCGAATACTGTAAATAGCCTAAGTTTAAAATAGTGCATACTTAATCTTCGTCGAGCTGTTGTATACATAGTACTGACACATTGTACTGCGGGTTGTTGTCATTTCACCTTACGTGATTAATAAGAAATTTATGCAGTGAATAATATTTCTACGGGATTGGTACATCATTACCGCACTTGTTACGTATTACTGTGGAAGTCTATACAAGTCTTTTAACTGTTCCAACCAGCCCGTCACAAAGTGATTTTCTGTGGTATGTGGCAAGAAAGCTCCATTTGGAAAGACTTCAATCAGCAAAAATGTGTATTATTTATTCTTACTTCATATTACGTATCCGCGTGAAGAGTAGTCAAAAAATAACTTCCATATTGAGATAAAATTCATAGAAGAATGTTCTCGATGAAAATTTACTAAACTTGGGAATGCTAATAATGATGATTATAATTTCTTTTAAAAAAAATTGAAGACAGTTGAAACTTAGATACAGTGGAACCTCGATTTTACGTTATTCAGGAGGACCAAGCTGAAAAATCTTAAAATGCGAGAAAATGTAACACCGAGGAATATTTCTTAGCAATTTGCTACGTTGGGACCACCAACATTGAACGTAAAATGCAGGAAAATGTAAAATCAAGGAACTTGAAATCGTGGTTCCACTGTAATTATTATTTGTAAATTTTAATTAATCTATAAATTTGGAAGGGGCGTTACCCCCACATCCTCTATACGCCTTCATGGCGTGGTGCTATGCACAGGGGAGCACTTTACTTTACTTTACTTTACTTTTACTTTATAAAATTTGGAAGGGACATATTCTTAACTTTGCCCCCGCCAGCTTCCGCCCATGCTTACCTTCACACACAGTGAACAGAAATTTAGAATATTATACCTTAAATATGTTGTACTTCAGGCTTTGTGCTAAATACATAAGCATTTTTAATAAGATAAAGTCTTAATGTCATTTGATGCAAATGATTTTTTTATTACCCTGTCTCTGAACCGCCCATCCTAATTTTTCCATCAGGCATTAGTACCCACTCTGAGCTATCTACAAATAAAATTGGGGGGAAATTGAATGGGGGTCATTGCGCGAAATTCGCTCTTGAAGTAAGTCATTTATTTTTCTAAAAAAATACATGAAACTATGCATAAAATACATATTTATTAATATACTCATCTGAAACTATATTTAAATGAAAGCTTAAACTATTCTGAACAAACGAAAACAAACTTGAAGTTTTTACGGCAAAACTGAGAGAAGATATGATAATTTATAACCTAATGTGTGTCAATCAAAGTGAAGCCGAAACTGGCGTACACAGTGAATTTAAAAAGTGCGTAACTTCTGAACCCCATGACCAATCAAAAAAAATGTAATTTTTGTAATCAGAATTATAAGTTCTGTAAGTATACCGAATTTCATCAAATTTGGGGATAGGGGGTGACATTTTCACAAAATTCTGGATGATTTGACATGGAATGACCCGAAACTAACATGTAATGTGTTCCTAAAATCTATTTGTTGCTCTAACATTTGGACTTATTCCCCTCCGACAATGGCGGAGTGTAAGGGACTAAAATGGAGAATGCTTCCAACAAGATAAATCTGGGCTCCTCGTATCTGCTGTGCTTCATGTGAGACACTGTTATGTGTAGCTGAAAGAGTTTGGCACGTGCCTTTCGGTGTGCTCATGGATTGGAAAACAACAAGTTATGGAAAACATGGAAAACAGTTGTCAAGGTAATGGAACCCACGAATGTTAGCAGAATACTCCTGGAATCTCAAAGGAAATGTTCCTTAAGCTTAACACAGCCGAAAATCCTTTCGCAGTATATTTTAGGTCAGCATGCAGAATATGTAGCATTTTGAATCAAGCAAAGTTATTTTAGCACAACAAAAAAGTTGTATTACAAAAGATCTGAATCCAATAGAGAAAACAGTAAACAAATTTGAAATCAGCGAAAAAAATCCTATAAGAATCACCTTTTCGTTTCCATTTAACAGAGAAAAAGTTATAAATTGTTGTCGTCCAGTGTAATTAGTATTGCCAGATTTGAAAATAGGAAAAAATATCTCACGTTTGAATGTGCCGTATGTAAACTCTAAATGTGGTATTTTCATTAATAGACACGATGATCTGATTATTGCTAACAACGATGTCAATTTTACGTTGTATTGGGTATAATTATATTTCAATGTAGACGGTAACCTCCTGAGCATTCGGCCGTTCTATAAGATGTTCATCACATTTAATTTATAATAAATACAGTGCTTCCGTTTTGGCTATGGGCCGAGATAGCGCGTGACTGCAGACATGGAGCACAAGATTGCCTTCTCAACCCGTGACGTCCCGCTGATTTTCACACATATCTTTAGCAAGCATAATTATATTAATTATAATATAAATATATTTATATTGCATAACGAGTACTCGCCTGTTTTATAAGAGTTATTCAAAGTGGTCGCCAACCACATTCACACATTCCCGGCATCTTTTGATGAAATTTTGATATTTGCGTAAAAATAAGCAGGATGTCATGGGTCGAAAGTGCCGCCATCTGCGCCATGCCGTGCCGTCTGCAGTCACGCGTTATCTCTGCACCGACCCAAAATGAACGCACAGTATTTCTTGCTCAAAATAACAAGGAATTTCTCCCCTTAGATGCTGCCCCCTGTGCTCACACCCAATTCAGCTGTGGCGATGGAAAGTGCATTAAGGGAACCTGGCAGTGTGACGGCTACAACGACTGTGCGGATGGAAGTGACGAGGATGCTGCTCTCTGCGGTGAGTACATGTTGTCGAGTTTATCACGAAATATGCTGACGTCAAGCCTGTTATGGCTACTGTGTGGTCTTAAAGCGAGCGGCCTACATGCTGGCAAGGGAAGTGGGGAGCGGGGAAGCGACCAATCCAGACAGAAAGAAACACAGCAGCCCGTATATCGAGGTGGGCGCAGCACTTCCTCCCGCGACATCGTAACTCTCGGTGCCACCGCTGTTGTCTGTTCGGTCTGCTCGGTATTCCCCGCTCGGCTATCAACTTCCCTTGCCAGCATGCAGGCTCCCCGTCGTAAGACCAGTCAAGGGTAGTGCGGCAACAGAAAATATCATTGAATGCCTGTTTACTGCTGGTTACAACTATTCAGTTTATTTGTAGTGTGATAGGATACACTGTTACTATGTTACAGTTTTAGTTAATTTGCGGTGAAGCATACTGGTCCCCCGTACGAAACACTTACAACTCTTGAGGATCAACATATATTTTTTATTTAACAAATAAGATTAGAGTACTTTATTTATTTACGTAATTAATGGAATGATGGGGCATTTTTTGTGGTGATATGTTTTTCAGTTTTTTTGGGTATACGTAGGTATAATCAATGAACTGTTAAACTGAACGTCTGGACTATATTTCATACAAGGGTTAAGGTTTTCCAATTCCCATGGTCAACTGTGGCGGGTGCAGAGAATGATAGAAGGACTTAAGACCCAAAAATGATTTAACGTAATAGTTAAAATGAAATATTGCCAAAGTATTCCGTTTTGGAATACCTACACTTACTTACACTTACACAGTCCAAAGTGAGGGATCCAAATTGACTATGATAAAGTGTTGGTTGTGGTACAGTGTCTCTCAAAAGTTTTAGGACAACGACATTTTAAACTAGGCAACCCAATTTACACAAGGCGTTTGTGGTTTGCATGTAGAGTTAGGCTCAATTTCAGGGTTGCCACATGCACAATAGATATTTATAAAATAGGCGAAAGAAATAAAAACAAGTATTATTGTATAAAATTATTAAAAATATCACTATTATATCGCAAGTGACAAAATTATTTCTCAAAGAAAAAAATAGGTTTTCTGTTATTTCATCGCCGATGAGTCTACAGAAAGGAAAAGAGGTGAGAGAAAACGAAAGGTGACACAGGAGAGGAGAACGAGAAAACGAAAGGAGAAGAGGAAAAGTAGAGGATAGAAGAAAGAGAAGAGAGGAGATGTAGTGAGGAGAATGGAAAAAAGATTCTAGGAGAGATGAGGAAAATGGAGCAAAGAAGAGCAAAGAGGAGGAAAACGAGATGAGAGAAGAGAAGACGAGAAGAGGAGAGTGGAGAGTAGAGTAAAGGAGAGAAAAAGAGAAGAACGAAAAGAAGAGGAGAAGAGTGCAGTGGAGTCGGAAATCTAAGACAGGTGAGGAGATACGAGGAGTGGAGATGAGTGGGATGGAGATAAGATGCGAGAAAAGTAAGGAAGGCGATATGAGTTAAAAGCAGAGCAGAAGGAGGGGAGAGAAGAAGGAGAAGGAGAAGAGAAGAACAGAAGGGACTGAAGAGAAGAGGTAGTTGCAGAAAATATTGTCTCAGCGCCAAGAATTGATGCATTGGTCAAATTATTGACATGAAACATTCAATAACATATTGAAATGTATTGGAGAATGTATTAGATCGGTTCGAAATGCCTTTTGTTATGTTCAGAGCAAGATAAAATCTTCCATGTAAGATCATTGATTTTACCTGCGATTATATCACTAAAAACATGAATGTAATTTTAATATTTATAAGAATTATCCAATTTTTATCCACTTCTCGGTTCGTTGAAATGGAAATTTTGTAATTTAATATTTCCCTTCCCCTCATCGTTAATTCCAAACTGAATCATTACGTTTCACACCGCGTGGACAATGAACACAATGGGATACGTCTATAACTTACGAAAATTTTCTGCCACCGGAAGGGTTTGAACCTACGACCATCAGATTGACAGCTCTGAATGGTAAACACTTTATATATATATATATATATATATATATATATATATATACATATATATATAAAGGAATACCCCTACGCGGTGGTATCCCCCGTCATTCACACTTTTTCAACTTTTACTCTTTTCAATTTTTACAGTATTCTCAGTTTTTCACGTTTTTGGACAAACACAAATACCCATGCCTTACCCGGGACTCGAACCCGGAACCCCTGGCGTTGCAGCGCGCTGTGCTAACCACTCCGCCACGGAGGTCGACAACACTACTCTACAAGCTATCGCTCCTGAAAGTAAGTAGAAGGAGTTGTGCTGACCAATGTGAAATGTAGATGCAACTCTCCTCCTACATGTAATGTGCAAACAGTACTTGTTTGTAACAAAGAAAACGAAGGTAGTACGACTCGGCGAAAACATTTAATGGAGAATTGCACATGATGAAAACTTTTCAGTCGATATTTGCGGAGGTATCCTTGCATTGAACTCGAGTGGAAAAAGGGGTAAAATTAGTATGTCCTGAATTGCCACAAATATAATTTGTTAATATTTGTCAATGTCTTTGAAGCAGTACACAATTATCGTTAGAGTATCAGAATTCATGATCTTATACATGAAAATATCCCTTTGAACGTGTGTCAATTCATTTATTTGTTTATTTTTTTATAAATTCCATATGCAGAACAATGTAGCCACTATACACTGCCATTACAAATAATGTCACCATGCCTTGTTTAATAGAAGGGGATTTAAAAAAAAAGAAAAACAAGAACACCTAGTATGGAGGATCGAACCTTGAACCACAATCAATGCTTTCAAGAACTCTAACCAATAAACTACGTCCTTTGTTTCTTTTGGAGCAACAGTTCTTAATTATTTAGTCGCGTCAATATTGTAAACGTTATCCTGCAAAAAGAAGTTCAATACTCTGATATAGCTGTGTACTCCTAGAATTACCCTATACACATGCATTTGAAATTAACTCTGATCTTATTTCTTCGTTGTTAGTATATCTAAGCTTGTGAATATATTTTATTTGCAATTTTATAACGGTTACTTGAACATCTACGAAATTGTTCCTTATAATAACTCCGGTTGACCAAGTTGCCAATATAAACAAATGGAATACAGATTGTCTTCGAGCTTACATTGCTAAAAAGGAGCGGATACACGTATTACTATCCCAATACTTATTCAATAAGGTTTCTTGTTTGTCAAAAATTATCACTTAAACTATTGAATGTTGAGCTAGTGCCCACCCAGCCGCCTCTGATGAAATCTATCATTCTTCAGATTCGCTTTAAAATTTGACTCTGGTCACTTGTAACTTGCTGGGTGCAGACACTGTGAGTAGTATCATAAATATGACTTTGACGCCAACCCAGATTTTTTGACCTCTAAGAAAATCGCACCAAAACCTCAAAAACTCACTTTCTCTCCTCGTTCTGCGCCTCATTTATTGCGCTGACGATATTTCACAGCGATGAAAAGCAGTGATCAGTAAATGCACTTTTTCATCCTTGAAGGATGAATGCACCTTATCGTAATTTTCCAAGTCCGGCCATGTTTATATATCGAGACCTTTGTAAACCTCTCGGAACGATGTGATATTTCTGCCACACACACACGCGCACGCGCGCGCCTCTCATTATTTCTGTATTGTTACGTGTTTTTTTCAAGCAAACAAACAAACAAATAATAATTGTTTTTTTTTATGATTCCTGGCCCCTAACCCCGCCAGGGTGCGTGGTGCCCAACCAAAAAAAAAAAGTTCTAACGGCTGCGGTTAGATAACCACACCTCTGTAGAGTTTCACGTGTTTTTTTTCCTCAAACTTCCATGAAACTCTACAGAGGACCTCCGTAATGCATGCAACGTGTACTAACGACTCTAGTGTTATTTGATGTTGTATTTTTTATTTTAGTAGTGGTGTTTGTACTACTACTGGAGCGAGAAAGTATGAGGTCTTGCCTGTGCTAAAATTAGGCTAAGATGCCTATAAAAGCTTATTGCTTAAGTGTCCTCCTCTATCAAATTTAAGATTTTTGTACAGAAAAACTTTTTGAGAAAGTATGACCCCCCTCTTAGATTGATTTGGCTACACCTGAATTTGCCAGATTGTTGTCTATAAGTTTGTTAAAAATATGTTTTTTTTTCGACACTGTTTTGGTTTTAGTTAACTACACAGTAGTACACTGTAAAATATAATCTTAAATACTTGTTTAAAATATTTTTGTACTAATATGTTAATATGTTGATCTGAAATGTTCTGAATTAGGACCAGGCTCAACTTGTTTATACAATATAATATGCAAAAGTCTTCTAGAATTGCTCTGTGACTCTCTCATTTCTTACATCATAAACATATGATTTTTCACCTATAAGAATAACACTACATATGGTGTTATGAGGGAGTGTATCATGGAATTCACAAATAATTTTAATGTTTGTCCTGTCATTAACCACAACCTGTTTCCTTTTTGAGGTGTTGATGACAAACATAGAGATACCGGATGGGGGTGTTTTTCGATATATTTTTTCGATACCTCTTACTATTTTCGAGATATTTGCAATTTAAGATTTTTTAACGCTGGACTTGGAAAATTTTCGGAACATTTTTTTTGTTCCATGACGACCTATGCCAATTTTGGTAGGAGAGGACAGAGGACACCTAGACGATGCTAACGCAAGAAATCCCAGCTCTCTATGATCATCATTTCGAAAGTTACGAGCGATGAAAAAAATATTTTGGCAATTGTCCCACCCTTGACCCCAGGACCTCTAAAAACTTTGTACACGTACTCTGCATCACCAATATCGACAAAAGGGTCAAAGGGGAGGATTTTTTTGCGCTATCTCTCACTGTTTTTCGAGACATTTGCAATTTAACGCTGGACTTGGAAAATGTTTCGACAGAGGGGTCAAATTTGGTTCCATGACGACCTATGTTTATTTTGTTAGAAGATCAAAAAGGACACCGAGACTCGACCAACGCACTAAACCCGACCTTTCTACGACTATTCGTTCAAAAGTTACGAGTGATCAAAGTTTTTTTTTGGGGGGGGGGGTTAACTTCTTACCCCTTGACCCCAGGACCACCAAAACTTGGTATACGTATTCTACACCTCCAAAATCGACAGGGGGTATCTAACGATACCGGATGGGGGTGTTTTTCGATATATTTTTTCCATAACTCTTACCATTTTCGAGATATTTGCGATTTAAGATTTTTTAACGCTGGACTTGGAAAATTTTCGATTGATGAAAAATTGGTTCCATGACGACCTATGTTTATTTTGGTATGGGAGGACAGAGGACACCGAGACTCGACCGACACACTAAACCCGACCTCTCTACGCGTACTCTACGTCACCAAAAAAAAAATCGACAAGGGGAGATTTTTCGATAACTCTCACTGTTTCCAAGGTACTTAGGTTTTTGATAGACGACAACGACGGAGTCATCAATGAGTAAACGTCTGAACTCGGTGAACAAGTCAACACTTTTCAGTACGTCAACATTTTTGTTCTCTTATTTCGTATAAGAACGTATAAGAACGATAAAACGTACTGTGATACTCATCTATGCTCATCTCATACTCATCTCTCTTATACGTTCTTAAACGTTTCAACGTTTATATAAGAACGATAAAACGTACTGTGATACTCATCTTCACGATTAGTCAAACGTATCATTCATTCGCTGTTCATATTTTCCATCCTTAAATTCTAATAATTATGTATCTTATCTAACAACAGATTAAATTAAATACCAAACATTATCGAGAAGCAATTCCCAAAACATTATACTAAAATATTAACATTATAATAAGTGTCCTTCCATAGCCATTTCAGTCTTCAAACTGCTTCCAACAGCTTCCGTACGTTGATTCGCGATTAGTCAAATATGTCAAATGTAACTGCTATTAGTAAACGTACGAGGAAAATAAGTTTTGTAGAAATTCTCTTCTCAATAAGAATACTATATTACTACTTTTATTACATTAAATATTAATTAATTAATTCTCTAGCCCTCTTGATTCTGAAAATTTGTGGTTACAGTTCAATTTGTACTTATCCTGAGCAAAATTTATATATATTCTATTACAATCTTTACAAATTCTAAGGCAAAATTAAAAAGCAATAAATAAGATGCATCTTTGTTTTATAACTTTTCATAAATTGTATATTTGTCAGACATATTAACAAGATTCTTAGGTATTCCAAATTCGAATAATTTATCTTTTTAACATCTTTAACTTCAATCAAGTTAGTTTCTGGAACTATAGGTTCTGCTTCTTTTATTTCTGATTTATGTCCTACATGAACATTTAAAAAAGTCATTAAAACAATTCTTCCATCTATTTAAAATAGTCTGCCATTTTTCATCAAGTTTACTTTAGGTTGCTACGCCTTTCTAAATGTATTTGCACTTCTGATACTTTTATTTCAATTGCGTCGATTTTACGTTTCATGTAATCTCTTTTTTTTGTTACTTCTAAACATGCTGTTCTTTAACCACCTAAGTCTATTTCTATTAGGTTATGTGAACCGTTGCTTACTTTTTCCTAGTTTATACATTATTTAACTGTTGATTCTATACTATTATGTACGTACTCCCAATTCTTATTTAAGTAGAAATAAGTTTTATTTTTTTAAATCATTTTATACCAGAGATTGTAATTTTTTTATAATGCCATGTGATTTAATAACTAACTAACTAACTAACTCTCTAGTCTTCTTAAACCCAAAAATTCATAGCTGCAGCAACACAAGCCTTCCATCTTTCCATCTATATATTCTTAACCATCCCTAGCAATTTCCTTTAAATCCATCTCAATATTGTCCTTCCATCTTCGTCTAGGTCTTCTCTTACCATCAGGTCTCCCAACAAAAATCCTGTAAACTCCTCTTTCTTCTCCCATTCGGGTTTTGTATCACATAGTCTGTTCACTTAAGTCTTCTTTATTTAATTGTTCTAATAATATCTGGACATAAATATAAATTATGTAATTCTAAATTATGTAACCTTCTCCACTAACCTATTTTCTCATCCCTTTTAGGTCCAAATATTTTCCTAACAATTTTATTTTCAAATACTCTCAATTTATGTTCCTCTTTCAATATAATAGACCAAGTTTCACATCCATATAATACTACAGGCAGAATTACTGTTTTGTATATTTTAACTTTTAGTTTCTTAGAGAGAAGTAACATGCATTTCCTGAATGAAGCCTACTTTTTATTTTATTTCCTCTTTAATATAATTTTGATTTGTTAATATCTTTTATCAATATTTCATAAGATTTGGTTGCCTGCAAAAGTTAATCCATTTATCTCCTTGTTAGTAATAGTATTTTATTTATATATCATGTCAGGTTAGAAAAAAAAGTTCGCGCCTCAGTCAGTGCAATGAGTTGTGTGATGATGTTGTCTGTTTCAGCGTTTGACTCATACCAATCGTACGTATATCGTCTCCTTCCTTCCCTCGCCTCGTCCATCCTATCAGCCTGCAGCCCGAAAAAGAGACTCTGGATTCTGCAACTTTTTAATACCACTTATTTTGCGAAGATTGTCCATAAAAATCATCTTGCACGGTGAACAAAATTCATGCACTATTTTGTTTAACTCAACAAGCCTCACCTCCGTCGACTGTACTCAAAAATCTTGTACAGCAGTTCAAGTGGTAAGTCGGTTATACAAGTTGTCATTTTCACGAGGTGTTATTTAAATAGAAGTTTTTCGGTTTCTCAGGGAAAAATATAAAACGCACAATCAAGTCAAAATTCAATAAAATTCTATTTACAAGAAAAAAATACTTTTAAACTTACGACAATTGATAGAATGTTATATCAGATTTCTTGGGATTCAAATCAAAATTCTATAGTTAATAAAACTATGACGGATTGTTTATATGCACGAATGTAGAATAAGTATTGATCCACAGAAGCACTGACCTACGTCACCATGTCGTGATGTGGCAATAACCTAATGCGTATTGATTTTTGTATAACAGGCTGGGACAAATATAAGCCAGACTCTAAATATGAATAGATTACAACAAATACAACCTGGATGTATCAAATATCAGACTTCTTTATACAAAATATAAGCCTTTTGTTCAGTATACCAGAAATATGTTTAATATGAATAATAAGAAATTTTATATATTAATCCAAACAGACCTGTTATTTTAACTATCATATAAAAAAATGCAAAATATCCCAGTTTCAATTCGATCCATTTATCTGAATCGAAGAAACCGACAATTCACATATCCCCATATGCTTGCCCTATTAGCACCTCTTTTGCTGTTGTGCTCAATTAGTTTTCACTAATTGGCGATTTTTTGAAGAGGTCTAATAGAACAAGATACGGCGGTATGAGAAATATGTGAATTTCAAGATATTTTAGCGAATTACGCCGGCTTAAGCTAAGTTCGTATTGCTAGAAGGCCTTCGTCGTATCAAGTCACCTAACCCATTCACTAAGAAATAAGAGAAAAAAAATGTTGACGTACTGAAAAAAGTTGACTTGTTCACCGAGTTCAGACGTTTACTCATTGATGACTCCGTCGTTGTCGTCTATCAAAAACCTAAGTACCTTGGAAACAGTGAGAGTTATCGAAAAATCTCCCCTTGTCGATTTTTTTTTGGTGACGTAGAGTACGCGTAGAGAGGTCGGGTTTAGTGTGTCGGTCGAGTCTCGGTGTCCTCTGTCCTCCCATACCAAAATAAACATAGGTCGAACCAATTTTTCATCAATCGAAAATTTTCCAAGTCCAGCGTTAAAAAATCTTAAATCGCAAATATCTCGAAAATGGTAAGAGTTATGGAAAAAATATATCGAAAAACACCCCCATCCGGTATCGTTAGATACCCCCTGTCGATTTTGGAGGTGTAGAATACGTATACCAAGTTTTGGTGATCCTGGGGTCTAGGGGTAAGAAGTTAGCCCCCCCCCAAAAAAATGATCACTCGTAACTTTTGAACGAATAGTCGTAGAAAGGTCGGGTTTAGTGCGTTGGTCGAGTCTCGGTGTCCTTTTTGATCTTCTAACAAAATAAACATAGGTCGTCATGGAACCAAATTTGACCCCTGTGTCGAAAAATTTTCCAAGTCCAGCGTTAAATTGCAAATGTCTCGAAAAACAGTGAGAGATAGCGCAAAAAATCCTCCCCGTTGACCCTTTTGTCGATATTGGTGATGCAGAGTACGTGTACAAAGTTTTTAGAGGTCCTGGGGTCAAGGGTGGGACAATTGCCAAAATATTTTTTTCATCGCTCGTAACTTTCGAAATGATGATCATAGAGAGCTGGGATTTCTTCCGTTAGCATCGTCAAGGTGTCCTCTGTCCTCTCCTACCAAAATTGGCATAGGTCGTCATGGAACAAAAAAAAATGTTCCGAAAATTTTCCAAGTCCAGCGTTAAAAAATCTTAAATTGCAAATATCTCGAAAATAGTAAGAGGTATCGAAAAAATATATCGAAAAACACCCCCATCCGGTATCTTTATATTTGTCATCAACACCTCAAAAAGGAAACAGGTTGTGGTTAATGACAGGACAAACATTAAAATTATTTGTGAATTCCATGATACACTCCCTCATAACACCATATGTAGTGTTATTCTTATAGGTGAAAAATCATATGTTTATGATGTAAGAAATGAGAGAGTCACAGAGCAATTCTTGAAGACTTTTGCATATTATATTGTTTTTAGTATTAGATAAACAAGTTGAGCCTGGTCCTAATTCAGAACATTCCAGATCAACATATTAACATACTAGTACAAAAATATTTTAAACAAGTATTTAAGATTATATTTTACAGTGTACTACTGTGTAGTTAACTAAAACCAAAACAGTGTCGAAAAAAGAACATATTTTTAACAAACTTATAGACAACACTCTGGCAAATTCAGGTGTAGCCAAATCAATCTAAGAGGGGGGTCATACTTTCTCAAAAAGTTTTTCTGTACAAAAATCTTAAATTTGATAGAGGAGGACACTTAAGCAATAAGCTTTTATAGGCATCTTAGCCTAATTTTAGCACAGGCAAGACCTCATACTTTCCCGCTCCAGTAGTAGTACAAATACCACTACTAAAATAAAAAATACAACATCAAATAACACTAGAGTCGTTAGTACACGTTGCATGCATTACGGAGGTCCTCTGTAGAGTTTCATGGAAGTTTGAGAAAAAAAAAAACACGTGAAACTCTACACAGGTGTGGTTATCTAACCGCAGCCGTTAGAACCTTTTTTTTGGTTGGGCACCACGCACCCTGGCGGGGTTAGGGGCCAGGAATCCTAAAAAAAACAATTATTATTTGTTTGTTTGTTTGCTTGAAGAAAAAAACACGTAACAATACAGAAATAATGAGAGGCGCGCTTGCGCGCGCGTGTGTGTGGCAGAAAT
This sequence comes from Lepisma saccharinum, assembly GCF_977018435.1. Taxonomy (NCBI): domain Eukaryota; kingdom Metazoa; phylum Arthropoda; class Insecta; order Zygentoma; family Lepismatidae; genus Lepisma; species Lepisma saccharinum. The sequence continues at coordinate 6,838,207 of NC_139251.1, read as the reverse complement.
ATCACATCTTTCCGAGAGGTTTACAAAGGTCACGATATATAAACATGGCCGGACTTGGAAAATTACGATAAGGTGCATTCATCCTTCAAGGATGAGAAAGTGCATTTACTGATCACTGCTTTTCTTCGCTGTGAAACATCGTCAGCGCAATAAATGAGGCGCGGAACGTGGAGAGAAAGTGAGTTTTTGAGGTTTTGGTGCGATTTTCTTAGAGGTCAAAAAATCAGGGTTGGCGTCAAAGGCATATTTATGATACTACTACTGTGCATCGACGCACAGTGTTTTGCGATAAGAAGCGGCGTTGAATATAGCGTGAATCACTTTGAACGCGAGCTAGTAACTACGCTACCAAGTTAGCCTGCCTTTGAAAACCAAGTCATTTTTTTCACCGTTTCCGAACGCAATTGCTATTGTAGAAGTATACATTCTCTCAAAAGAGCAAGAAAGGAAATTAGACCAATGTTTTCCCCTCGTTTAAACCCAAATATTATCTATTAAACGAAAAGTTCACGATTGTCAATAAACCTATCTGAGCATAATGTGGATGTAAATAATAAATTTAATAGAAAGATTCTCCAAAATTTCTCTCCCACTGTCTACGTCAGGCTCGTACCCAGGGGGGGGCATGGGGGCCATGCCACCCTCGAACCCTGAAATATTTAAATTTGAACCTATCAATAACTACGAAAATAACATCGTCGATTTTAGAAATGTGTAAAAATTTCAATTTTGTTCTTACATAAATGAATCTGTTTCTTGCGCAAAAGTCTTCTGGCTGCAATATTGGGTAGTTTTAGTTTTAGTTTTATAATCATTGATGCAAAGCTACCAGACGTCCGATTCAGCGATTTAGTCAGGACAGTGCGTTACTTTCAATACCTGTCTCAACTTTTTCGAACTTCAATCGTGATGCGAGAATGTCTCTTTATTATTGTTTTTTTTAAACTCACAATTAGACATGTTTTTTATTGTAATAATAATTCCTAGTACGCAACATTTAATTTATATATTATTTTCTAAACATAGAATTATCATGACTTTTCAATGGTGCTCGCACTATTTTAACTATTTTGTAATATCTGTCTCTCTCTCTCTTATATATATATATATATATTTCGCTGCGGAACGGCGTAGGTTCGAATCCGGCTCTGGTCGGAATTTATTCGGCCTACGTATAGGGCCGGTGGCAACCCACCATCGTGAGGAAATTGGGAAGCTCCGAGTGAGTGAGCGTAACCCGGTCGAGAGACCTACAACAATCGGCTGGGGGTTCGTCGGGCTGATCACCCGTCACCCCAATACTGGTCTAAGATCTCCACGCTATAACAGATGACGGAGGAACAGTGTGGGAGGGAGACCATCAGTCGGTAGGTAAGCCAAGGCCCTTCAAGGGCTGTAGAGCTGTGGGTTATGTTATATATATATATTATATAAATATATATATATATATATATATATATATATATATATATATATATATATAAACTTGGGTCTGGCCCCTCTCTCAAATAAATCCTGCGTATGGGCCTGGTCTACGCCAATCACAGAAATGCAAGCAATATTATTATTTATTTTTAACCCAATTAAAGGAATGTGGAAGATTTTAAAAGAAATAAGAAAGAGCGGAACGCCTGTTGCTCTACGTTAAAAATTGTTGTTCTTCGAGGAAGAAAAATAAGAAGGATTTACTCCATCACCTTAACACAGTGTCCCACGAGTCTCTCTTGACTAATACTGTCAAATGTGAACTGATTTTATGAATAAAATTTTCCACCTGTTTACGTCTAACGTTGCGCAGATTTGGTAGTTCGCAAACGGTGTAATTATTTCGTGTTACCTTACGCAACAGCAAATACATTTCATAAGACTGTTCTGAACACGAGACTTGCGTCAGTGAACATACATTTCGTCTGTTCCAGTATCACAGGAAAAGAATATCGTCCTGCAATGTTCAAGCCTCTAGATATTTTCTATTAATAATGTGTAATCACAGTAATAAGTTAGAAGAAATAACTCACATTTTCACAACTACCAATATTCTCGTTTTTCTTCATCACTTCGAAAATTATTTCTCGAAGATATCTGCTACACTACAAGAAAGCAATTCAAATTTAAAGTATAAATTCAACTACATGTATATCCTTTGCCTCGTCCAATTAACATGCGGAGGTGAGGGGATCGCGCGGGAGGGGGCGACTCGACTGGTCCAGTAGTTCTGTAGTAAACATGACAGCTCGCAAGCCTAATAAAGGAATTGTGCATTCTGCACCCTTCCCCACCCAGTCTGGCCCTGCCCACAAGCTTTCGCCTATGCGCATCGATACTCCAGACATTCCGGAAAAGGAATATATACCCAACGACATTTACAATACTGGAGGGACAGAATACTTAAAAATTGTTGTTTCAATCGAAGATAAGGGCGTGGTGTAGTGGTTAGAGTTCTCGATTGGGCTGCTAGCAGTCCCAGGTTCGATCCTCCTTAGGAGGTATTTTTTAATTATCCTTTGATTATAAACAAGAGCATGGTAACATTATTTGTAATAGCAGTGTATAGTGGCTACATTTTTCTGCATATGGAATTTACAAAAAATAAACAAATAGATGAATTGACACACGTTCAAAGGGATATTTTCATGTATAAGATCGTGAATTCTGATACTCTAACGATAATTGTGTACTGCTTCAAAGACATTGACAAATATTAACTAATTATATTTGTGGCAATCCAGGACATACTAATTTTACCCCTTTTCACACTGGAGTTCAATGCAAGGATACCTCCGCAAATATCGACTGAAAAGTTTTCATCATGTGCAATTCTCCATTAAATGTTTTCGCCGAGACGTACTACCTTCGTTTTCTTTGTTACAAACAAGTACTGTTTGCACATTACATGTAGGAGGAGAGTTGCATCTACATTTCACATTGGTCAGCACAACTCCTTCTACTTACTTTCAGGAGCGATAACTTGTAGGGTACTGTTTACCATTCAGAACTGTCAATCTGATGGTCGTAGGTTCAAACCCTTCCGGTGGCAGAACATTTTCGTAAGTTTTAGACGTATCCCATTGTGTTCATTGTCCACGTCGGGTGAAACGTAATGATTCAGTTTGGAATTAACAATGGGGGGAGGGGAAATATTAAATCACAAAATCTCCATTTCAACGAACCGAGAAGTGTACAAAATTTGGATAAATATTAAAATTGCATTCATGTTTTTAGTGGTATAATCGCAGGTAAAATCAAAACTCTTACATGGAAGATTTTATTTTGCTCTGAACTAAGCCAAAAGGCATTTCTCCAATACATTTCAAAATGTTATTGAATGTTTCATGTCGATAATTTGACCAATGCATCAATTCTTGACGCTGAGACAATATTTTCTGCAACTACCTCTTCTCTTCAGTCCCTTCTGTTCTTCTCTTCTCCTTCTGCTTCTTCTCTCCCTTCCTTCTGCTCTGCTTTTATCTCATATCGCCTTCCCTACTTTTCTCGCATCTTATCTCCATCCCACTCATCTCCACTCCTCGTATCTCCTCTCCTGTCTTAGATTTCCTACTCCATTGCACTCTTCTCCTCTTCTCTTCGTTCTTCTCTTTTTCTCTCCTTTACTCTACTCTCCACTCCCCTCTTCTCTCATCTCGTTTTCCTCCTCTTTGCTCTTCTTTGCTCCATTTTCCTCATCTCTCCTAGAATCTTTTTCCATTCTCCTCACTACATCTCCTCTCCTCGTCTATCCTCTCTTTCTTCTCTCCTCTACTTTTCCTCTTCTCCTTTCGCTTTCTTGTTCTCCTCTCCTGTGTCATCTTTCGTTTTCTCTCACCTCTTTTCCTTTCTGTAGACTCATCAGCGATGAAATACTAGAAAACCTATTTTTTTCTTTGAGAAATAATTTTGTCACTTGCGATATAATAGTGATATTTTTAATAATTTTACTGTACAATAATACTTGTTTTTATTTCTTTCGCCTATTTTATAAATATCTATTGTGCATGTGGCAACCCTGAAATTGAGCCTAACTCTACACGCAACCCACCAACGCCTTGTGTAAATTGGGTTGCCTAGTTTAAAATGTCGTTGTCCTAAAACTTTTGAGAGACACTGTACAACAAATTGATTTGTTTAGGAGCGAGCAGAGTAGCCAGAATCACCTCGTAGTCCCTTTTCTCATCTTCCATTGCAAAAACGACAATCTGGTACTCTGAACCAAGATTATTTTGGAATCTCATAAGGTCTTCCACAGAACAGCCATTGAAAGGGTCGACATCTGCTTCACGGCACAAACGCATAGCGGCTTCACTGAATTTATTATCATATCTTCGGAAATAATTGATTTTCTTGGTATCCTTAGCGATTTTGACTTGTGCGTAAGATATAGCTCTGGGTAGACAAAGTTTATCATCATTATTAATTACGGTGACAGCCCGCTAAACCTGATTAGCATTGTTCAATGTTAGTAACGGAGCATATTTTTTTTCCTTCTTCCATGTGTTGGTTCCACAATATGAACCGTGCATTTAATAGTATTCCCCACAAAAGATAGACTCGTTACTATTCAGGACTTTGGCAACATAATGATGCATAATGTTAACATTTTGTGCTGAAAGGCATCGCCAAGGGATGTAGACATCCTTGTCGTCACCTTCCGCAGAAATAATCACCCCAACTTGACTTTCGGGTACACCATCATACAAAACCCTCCCCTGAAACTGAAACATTGAATTGACAAAAGATTGGGGGTCCCCGACTACCTGCATTGGGATATCAATAGAAACCTCCCGTTGCCCACGAGACGAGACTTTGGCCTGTCTCGTCTCGTGGAAATGCTGTGAAATGCTGTCTCGTCTCGAAATTATTCGTTTGTCTCGGGACACATGAACAATCTCGTCTCGTCTCGAATTTTTAAAAGCCTGTCCCGTCTCGTCCCGTGGGCAACACTACTCCCGTCCTAACATGGTAAACCGCCATACCTCTCCCTTTCACCAACCACCGAAAAATTAGGTTTCCTCACTCCAATTTGGTTCAGTGTGTTGTGATCCGTCTCACAAAACAAGGTCGGATCAGAATATGGGTAATCATCGTAAAAAACTACCCTCTCGCAAAAGTTATAATAAGTATTAATAATTTCAGCTGAAGAAGTGCATTATCCCAGGATTAAATTGGTTTAAATGGATTCGGCAGTAAGCACCGCACTGTTGTTGTCATTGGAGTTGGAAGCCATTCTTCGATCGTTGAATTCAGAGAGAGAACCTGGATACATATTGTTAGTGTTATTTTTGACTATTCGTTGTATAATATTTTAAAATATAATGTAAATCGGTTAAATTTGTTTCCCGGGCAGTAAGAAAAACAATATTAAAATTCAATCCTCTTCCTTGATGTAAGATATAATACACAAGAAAATACTTACCAAGTTAAAAAAGCCTTTAATTTTCACTGCAACAACTCAGTCACGCTAAAATCAGCACGTCTTAAAAGATAAACACTTGAGAACACTCTGGGTCCACTTCGTCTTCCGCTCCTTATTTATAGATTCATTGCTCTTTGATTGATTCATTCATTTATTAAAACCTTCTACCATTGGTTAATATTTTCTAGGCTCTACGCAGGACCCTTCGAGCTCCTCAATTATACCAAATATGATTCACCACCGACGCTACATTACGTCATCGCAGAATGCAAAACTCGCCTGACGCCATCAATTCGCTTAGAATAGCCAAAACCGGTCCTCGTTAGTGAATATTGTTTCCTAATTGAAAACGCATAAACTTCAAGTTCCCACGACTGCAAGAATCATCCGTGACTCATCCTCGCGTACATAAAATGCCTAAATTGCCTTAAAATAGGCCGAATTGAAAGCCATTAAGTCCAAGCTCCCACGTCTGCACGAATCATCCGTGATTCATCCCCGGCTGTAACCCGTATGTAAAGAACAATAATTCGGTTCGATTAGGGTGAAAACGGGATACATAATAGTATCTATTGTACACTAATTGAACATCAATAACTCCAAGTTACGCCACGGCATAAGTCATACATGACTCATTTACCTCCCCCTTCCCTTATACTCTCCTTTGACTTAATTAACAACAGTGTCCCCTCGATACTTAATAAAAATCAATAAAAACAATTAATCTTAATCACAAATGACAGATAACACTGGTCTACAAATTTTCATGAACTTTCTGCTTACATATATTTTTCAGTCTTATTTTCATAATTTGGACCCGCTGAACACGAATATTACATTGGTTTTGCTGTAATGTCAGTTTTCCGGATAATATGGGTCGTTTATTATTTCTTATTCAAAGTGCAACGTGTAGCCTATATGTCATATGTATTATGTAGAAAAACATAAAATTACAAACACAGTACAGTCAGTACCCAGTAAATTACATATATAATGAACAGTATAACAATAAAAAATAGCTAAAGCAATACAATGAAATGAACAGAATACATTAATATTACTCATCAGTCCCTTCATTTAGTTAATCTTATGTGACAACATGCTCAAGAGTGAATATTTGTTGTTCGTTGTCTTTTTTGGGAAACACTCTCTTCCCCTTCGTCACGAACTAATCCCCAAATGTAATCACCCATCATGGCACAGTCCCATCTTCCCTGTTATCTGCCTTCCATGAATTGAATGTCCTTTTAAAAGTGTTCGCCGTGTTCTTCCCTTATCTCTCCCAAATTCTGCCAAAGAAATCAAGATGCGAATGAAGCATGTGTAATTTTACAGATATTCTACAGACCAGTGCTCTATATCTATCAATTAGTGTCTTAACTTGTTCGTCAAGAGCTTCACTTCTGTTGTGGACAAAAAATCCCTTCACGAAGTTGTGGAAGGCCTTCCAAGAATTTCTTTCCAGCTCGGTCATATTTTGTTTAATTTCATTGCTATTTAGCATGAAACAAATCTGTGGTCCTGTAAAAATGCCACCCACAATTTTTGCCTCTTACAGATTAGGAAACATTTTTTATGTACTGTAGAGCAGCTGACTCACTATTCAATGCTGTCACAAATTGTTTTGCCAACCTCCGTTTAATGTGTAGCGTTGGTAGGAGAATCTTCTCTCTGGGCATTTAAACTGCGCTTATCACATTGTATTTTCCTGGAATTAGCCACACAGGCCACACAGTTTGCTCGTACTGTCCCAGAGACAGAGAAAACAAGAATACTTTGTATACCCACTTTGTAACCCAAGAAGAAAACCAATTATTTTTAAATCACCACATAGGCTATATCCCACTGGTGTTAATCATATTGGACTTTCTCCAACATCAACTTCACACTTCAGTAACTTTCCTTCAAGTGGATGGAGTACGCGAATGGAATTGGTTCGTACTGAAAGCCAATTGCACTAAAGAGACCACTTATATCAGAACAGTAGCACAGCGACTCTTCCACAGAAAAAAAACCCACGAAAACACCTGGTGTCTCTTTCTGAATTTTGTTATTCTACAGGAAGGAAGTAGCAAGTTCCATTCCTTCAGCCGTGAAGCTAAAAGATCAGACTTATTTTTTGGTAAATTCAGGTCTCGAATGAGGTCATCTAGCTCTTTCTGGTTCAGTAAATGAGGTTTCTTGCTATCCTCATCATCAGTAACATGGTGTCAGGAAGAGGTGCTCGGGAGGATGGTATGTCAAGGTACTGTAGCTGACCCCTGTTCTTCCCTCTCTTGAAATGTGGCAGGTCGATCATGCAAAAGTAACAATCATCATGATGATTTGTAGGTTCCCTCCACACTCGCAGAATCGCAAATGGCATGCCTTTCCTGCTACCACGCAACCAATGTTCCATCGTCGACCTGCAGTTACCATACGTAACATGTAGAGCTCATGGTTTGTCCAGATCACCAACAGCCATTCCAAAGTACGCTTTATAGGCTTCACAAAATTTTGTCCCTGGTACAATGACATGTATAACTTGCTTGGGCCCAATATAGTATCCACGTACATAAGAGAACGAGACTGCATGTAATTTGCATTTCCAACCCGCTGACATGCTGTTCCATAACAAAGCAAATGAACTTAACGCAGATTAACACACACCCAGACTGAAGTAGTAGACATGGTGGCGAAGAAACAACCTTGAAACACACAACCACAAGGCCAAAGTAGGAATTCAGGTGAGCGCTTGTACTCTTCAAATTTACTACGCACCGATAAAAACACACACAAAAAAATAGATAAACCACACAGACGGGGTTTCGGCCCGCGAGGCCGAAACACGCCCTCTCAATAAAGACGATATTATTATTATTATTATTATTATTATTATTATTAGACATGAAGGGGGAGTTTCGAACCTTTACACGAGTTAAAATCAACAGCAACTGTGCTTTCATCTAGCTTCTGTAAGAGTAAACACACCCATATTGCTGTGGCTAAAGCAGCAGTGCGAGAGAACAAAACATGCTAATATCTTTCAAAATGTTCATATTTCGACAAACTCGTTGCCGGATTCGTGTTTAGTGGGTCGAAATCTATAAGAATTCATCACAAAACAATAATAAGCAAAATCTTGTTGACCAGTGTAATCGATGAAAACAGACAGGAACTCTAATGGATTCTACTGTGGAGTCAACCAAACTTTCTCAAATGTTTGTTGACGGACTCCTTAGGTGATACAAAGGTTTTCCAGAACTCGCTCTATAGGTACAAGTACAATCTCTTTCAAAAATAAATGCCAATGGACTTAAAATGTCATAAAAATTAATAAAGCAATAACCTTAACAGTAGGATCTGAACCATTTGAAGTATGCCAAGAGCCTTTGAAATCATCTTCAGACACTAACTATGGACTTCGTCGGCACCTATAACAAACCTGTGACGTAGTCTGACAATTCCTGAACCAGTTCATCCTTCACAGCAATTCCACAGTACCACCTTTATTAGGTATCAGTTCTTGCAATAAAATAATTTATTCTTGTGTGTACCTACCCGGAATGAAATAATATATATATATATATATATATATATATATATATATATATATATATATATATATATATATATGTGTGTGTGTGTGTGTGTGTGTGTGTTTGTGCGTGTGTGTGTGTGGGGGGGTGCGGATGTCCTCCACTTTATGCAGATTAAGGCTAATTGAGAGACTGGACTTACAGTTTAAAGTGGGATCCGAGCCAATGTGCGCCTCCACCGGGAATCGAACCCGGGACCCCTTGAATACAAGACAACGACTCTACCACTGCGCCATCGGGGAGGCCCTTTATGTGTAAGCATGTACATATTGTTATTACTATTTTCATTCGGGCTGAGCCGATAACTCTTTGAACCGGTACCGATGCCTATACTCTTGCATATTCCCACCGATACCGATACCCGGATTCTGTAATAATTCAAAGCTGTTCAAGATATTGATCAACATTAGTGTGTAAGTAAAATACTCAACAAATACACCAGAAAATTAAATGACATGCTATGTCATCGAAAAATTATTTTTTGAACACAAACTTGTGTAAAATATAAAAAATATATTTATGCGAAGAAATAGTGAAAATATACACTTACAAAACAAAAATATCTAACATGTGTTTTTTATAAAAGGAAGGAAAAACTGTCTTACCTTTTCAATCTTTCATTGCAATGGTGGTGGTGGTGTAGGTTGTCAGTTGTGAAAGAATGACGATTGTCCTGGAAAAAGGCTTTTTTACGCGAAAAGGTGCGTTCCACATCACAGGTTGTCAACTTTGCATATTTAAGCACAACCAATTATTTCACTGTGAATCCCTCTGGGAGCGATGCAGATGGGTCACCGTTCAAAGCAGCAGTTGCAGTACGCATAGTTTCCTTTGAATAGGGAACGAGTTTTTGTATGGTGCCGGCTTAATTGCGAACAGTCCTAATTGCGAACACTTGGTGCCTGAACAGGAGTAACCTCGAAGGACTGTGTCCTAATTGCGAAAACATTTTTCTGCCTTGGGACCTACAACTTCTCACACTTCCTGTATCTTTTTTGAGAATGTTTTTAAGAAGGGAATTAGTTCCACACTTGAAACTGGTCAGTGCCTAATGGGGCACAGTTATAACGTAGAAAATTCAATACGATTAATGTCGTCGTCGAAGTATACATATAAATTACTAATAAAAGTGTGGCCTATTGTAAATACGACTACATACTGTACAATCTTTAACTGAAATGAGCTCTGTCAATCAATAATATAATTACTGACTTTTACCTAAAATTCAAATCCAATTTTTTTAAAAAATGCCACACTGCTCTTATAATTTTAGGAATAATACCAATCTCCTTGTATTTGTTAGTGCTCCTTGCAAGCCATTCTTCGAATAAAACATATTTCTTCTTTCGCTCTACACCTTCCAGGTGCATATCCATCCTAATAATCGTGTCATTGGACTTTTCTGCCTCAACCTTTAAGCTCTTTATAAGGTATTCTACCCTTGGATGTGGCCTGCCTAGCTCACTGTTGATTTTGTGGTTCCATGCTTTCACTGCATGATCCGGTAGATCCTGTTGAAGTAATTCCTCATATAGTTTAGCACTACGGGATTTTCGAGACATTTAACAGTTTAACACGCGAATGAAAATCAGATTCCGTCGACAGACTTCAAGGGTGAAATGACCTTGGAGGGATTTTTAAAGCCGAAGGTTGGCTATTGTTGCTAGTCAAACCAGTTGCCTTTCCGATTCACTACCGATTGTTGTGTTTGAAAACAGGTTTTTCAATTGCATGTGTTCGTAATTAGGACATGGGATTATTTCTCACTTTTGTGTGTTCGCAATTTGGACCATTTATGCGTTGTTCGTAGTTAGGACTGTTCGCAATTAGGGCACAACTTTTTGTATAATGGTGTCGGCCTTCTTCCGGCCTACCTTTCGGAGTGCTTTGAGGCCATTATCAACCTCACGAACTGCATCAGTGAAAGGCATATCAGAGGTTTCTAAAGTGTTGATTACCTTTACCAGAAATGTAAAATTTGTTTTTTAAGAATGAAAAATATGTATTAAACATGCGCTATCGTTGAAATATTTGATTTTATGTGAAAACTGAAAACATGTAGTTTTATGTGCTAAGAAATTCTGTCAGGGGGTCCCAAAACACATGATCAAATTCTGAAAGGTCTGCTAGGCATTCAAAAAATTTGTAAATACATACAAATCCACGCCACTTTTGCGGAGCCGGTGGAAGATCAGAATACCGGGAAAGTATCGGTTGGTATTGATAGATGAATTCCAACCGATACTTTCCGATATCGGCATCGGTATCGGATCAGTCCTAAGTTTAATTATTAATATGAGTCTCTTCTTGAGTTATTATATATGGGTTCCGTTTTCTTGGAGAAAGATTTTGAAATTTCAGCACACATTAAATTTAAAAAATTATATTAACTTTTTCAGAAGTTCACGAATGCACTCGAAACTATTTCAAGTGTAACAACAATAATAAGTGCATCCGACCTGAGTATCGCTGCGATGGTTATGACGACTGTGGTGATGGGAGTGATGAAAATGTTGACTTTTGCAGTAAGTACGCCTCTTTATCTTACTGAAATGACATATTTGTTTTGGAGTATTCTGTTTGATAAAGCACATTATAAAACTTTACTGAAGTTCATGTAGTATCAACCAATTTGAAACTTTATACAGGGTGTACATTAAGTCCGGTAACACTTTCAAAAAAGTATTGTAAAGAAACTATTTTTTATTTGTAATGCAGTTGTTCCCTGCAGTTCCATTTCTCGCCGCTAGATGGTGGCAAATTCAGGATGGTGCTATCTGAAGCTCATAAAGCTTTTTTGTGTGCTACGTTATAATAAAACGAAGAGTGCTACACATTCTCCCTAATGATATGATCCTTTAACCTCTCCTCTATCCGATAATGCTTTTAATAATAATTATACTTAGGTTTATTTAGAGGGAGCGAAGAACATTGCGATAGTTTTTTGCTTAGGGATACCAGACGTCTTCTTTTATCTGGACGTGTCCTCTCTTTTGGGTCCTAAAAATCGTCCTAGAAATCGTTTTCAGGAAAATGGGGAAATGTCCTCTTTTTGGGAAACTAACAACATTTTGTATTTGTAAATAATTGTTAATATTGTTTCGGTGATCAGTTTCAATGTATAGGGAATACAAAACTGTCAGTTCCAATAACAAAATCAATAAACTTTTCTTCCAACAAAGAAAAATTGTCTCTTCTGTTGCCGCCGCCGCGCCGTGTGATATTTTTTAGTGAAGATTGTCATCTAGTAAGAGATTACTATGAATCGACTTTCCCTCAACATCCCATGTTTCATGTTCTCACAAAAAAGTAATCTAAGATCCTTAGGGTAAATGGTAGTAAAGAATTTTGGGAAAATTACATTAGCTTATAATTTGACTAATATTAAAGTGACGTAAATACATCCATCGATTTTCTGTTATTTCTTGTCAAGGTACTGTTGAATGCAACGAGGATGAGTTCCAGTGCAGCAACAAGAGATGCATCTCGAGGTATACGCTCTGTAATGGGAACAACGACTGCGGCGATCGAAGCGACGAAGACGTTGAAATGTGCTGTGAGTTCCAATTCTCTAACAACATTCTGAAGTTTTCTAAGTTGAGTTTCTCTGTTACGAAAATAGTTCAAAGGACACTTGCGGATTTTTTTCTCAGGGTGGGCAGAGGAAGATTTCATATCTTGCCCTCCAGTCATAAAAACTTTATTATTATTATTATTATTATTATTATTATTATTATCGCTATTAATAGGTCTATAATAATTATTATTATTGTTAAGTGTATTTATGCATAATATGCTCTCATCACTGATCGATAGCGAATATTTCACTAGAGCTATTGTTTACAAAGTTCCCAAATACATATAACATGAGACAAAATTCCTTAATCTCAGTAAATAGGAACAATGGTGGTGAACTAAACACTAATAAATCAATTGCATGATGTGTGCTGATTAATTGTAATAACTGGACGTTGTTATGTATCTGGCCGTTGATCTATCCAGCATTATTTAATTAATTATTAAAGGAATAGCAGAAGGTGTTGCAAATTTTATCCTTGCACTTGTGTGAGTTGTATGTCGCTTAGTGCTGCTTTAGGTTGTATACAGTGCTCAGCACTTAAAATATACTATTACTATTACTACTATTACTATTATTATTATTATTATACTTTACAAATCATAAAATTCAAATTGAATTGACAATACATTGCGCTGCATACAAGTTCAGACTTTATTGAACTTAAATGAACATTTCTCAGATAACTCGCAGGGGGGGGGGGGAAGTGCTCCTGCCCGCTCTTGCGGGCGCTCCTTTACTTGTATATTGTAAATCCATTAACGAAAATTCCTTTTCATATATTTTTTTAGCCCTATAATTACCCTTTTCGGTTTGCAATATGAAGGACAGGCTTTAAAAGTAATGTTGATAATGTTGAGATGGACGTGAAGGAAATCGGTAAGGATGGATAAGATTGGAATGATCGTGCCCTCTTGCCCTGGAAAGGGTTTATGAATGCTAGCGAGTTATTAGGTAAATAGGCTTTAAGAGTTTTCCATGACTCATGGTGGGGGCTTGAGTCTCGTTTAACCAATATATGCCGTGTGTAACCGCACAGAGTATCAAAAATATGGGGCGTTTGTGTTTGTGACTTTTAAAGATTATCATGCATGAGGAAAACGGTAATGTTATTAAATTTTTAAAAGGTCTATGCTTTCCCTTTGGAGATCTACAAGTACAAAGAAGTGAATGCAATTATAAATTATCGATTGTTTTTATTTGAATTTCAGTGAAAATCCCAAATTCAGAGACATTTTCAAAGTTTTAAATAAATATAGTGGGAAAATACACGTTAAAAACATCATTTTTCCTGCAACAAAATATTGTCAAAAATATACATTTTATGTAATAATGATATAATAAAACCACAGAAACGTGTAGAGGAGTTTATGTCCGAACAATCAATTTGTCTTGTCGTTTGTGCATTACTTCGGTAATAAGAAGGTTCAAACAAAGCCCGTTTTGTCGCCTGTATCCTAACCCGACATTAGGCCAGTCAATAAGGAGCTCCAATAACGACAAGAATCGGGGAAAACTGGAACAAATGTTATTATCTTCCCAAGAGGGTTCTTAACAACATATTAATTTTGCACTCATGCACCACCCGGATTTGGCCACCATCTTTGAAAAATGGCCCCCAAAATCAGTTTTTGCAACTATCTCGCTTGGAAAGCATTTTACGGAAAAGACGGTTATGACGAAAAATAATCTACATAAAATACTCTACAAAAAAGGCTCTGTACATTTTTCCTCTACAATGATCCGTTTGGGTGCTTGATGAGCTAGAAATTTTACGTTATTTTCCCGTCCTGTTTTGCAAGTGATGAACTCACGGAAGCACCTTTTACGTGATGTTTTGCAGTATATCTCTTCTATAAAACTGGATTTATTACATTTGTTTTTTCTTAATAATGTCATTTATGGTTCAATAGCTTTTATCATTACATGCAGTACCTTATAGGAAATAGTTTAGTGTCATCTGTTAGCGGGAGATAATATGTTTGGGCTGAAAGTCAAGGTATCTCTAAAGGAACATGTTGATTTTATCTAATTGGGTTATTTAAGAACAAAACGCTAATCTAATCAAAAAGTCCCGGGTTCGATACCAGGTGGAGGCACATTACACAGTGGCTTGGAGTTCATTTTTAACTGTAGATCCAGTCTCGATTAGCCTATTCGTGCATAAAGTAGACTTAAAACAACAATTTAAACCACAATAACACGATCAGAAAAGTTTTGGTCCCTGATCTGGTCAGATATGACGATTGGTGCGCTCCATGAAGAGTTGTGTGGGATGGCAGTAAAGTGAGTGATTCAATGCTAAGTGGATTTTTAGCATGCTTAATCAAGGGATAAGCAGAGGCTTTCAGTTCTGGTGCCAGAGATTCTCATCTCACCCACCGTATCCTATTTTCATGTTATAAAGTCAACAATTACAGGGAACAAGAAAACCAATCCTTCCGCTGCTCATGGTGTTGGAATGTCTTCAATGTTGAGTATTTGGCAAATGTCAAGTTTGAACGAAATAAGAGAGATAATCACCGGATCAGTCACTTCTGAAGTGAAAATCAGAGATGTATTGTATCAAGTTTCTCCAGAGTTTTTATATAAAATAATATTTTACTAAGAAATCACAAGACCTATTCAGAGTACAAGCTTGTTCCGTATCCGTTGTAGCTGATGAGTTAGCGATGTGGAAAACCAAAAAGTCTTCTCCTTATGATCCTCTTTGTACCACTCTCTGAAAGTATAACATAAAGTGTAAAGAGACAGGAAAGCAGCACCGCCAAAGCTTCTTCACATTATAATCTGTAAACGCCTTCAACGCTCCACAAGGGTCCTTGCAGTTGTAGGAAAATTGGGCTAAAGTGTTCGGTGATATGCAATCATTGCAAAGATTAACTTCTTCATAGTCTGACACTGTTCTGTACTGTGTCCGGGGAATCTTTGGAGCTAGGCCGCGCAATTCTGCTAAGTCTCACGCGTTAATTGGTCGAGTATTCTCGAGTTACTACCTGCACAAGAGACCTGTATTCATTCGCTCTCTCCGGGGGATTTCCGGGACAGAATGTAGAAGAGGAAGGGAGCAGCACGTGTCTCTTGGAAGCTAATATTAAGAAATATATGCAACTGTTCTAATTGAAACGACACGGCAAACTGCACGTCTCGCTCCAACTGGACCGTGTTTTCAATACCGTCCATCTTAGTACTTTATTATTCGAGCATACACGGTGAATGTTTTCCTTTAGCTTAATGAGGTGCGTGTCATCACTTCGGTTTGAAATCCTTGTGTATATTGTGGCCTGTAGTTTCGCTTCGATCTGAAAGCTCAGGACAACTGTGATGATCTTGTTCATATGTATTTACAAGAATTCTTGCTGGCAGAAGACAAGGGATGGTATCGTTTCTAACAGGAGCAGAAATACAGACATTATGTTCACTTGTTTTATGTTAAATATTACAAAATTATTGTTTAATTAACGTACTATATTACCACTTGAAAACGCATTTTCAAGAAAAGTTCTTATTACATTTAGAATAAAACAAATAAAGAGAAAAAGTAAAGTGCTCCCTTGTGCTTTGCACCACGCCATGAAGGCGTATAGGAGGTGTGTAGTTAGAGCCCCACACTTTCTTGATCTCGGCCGAAGTTGAGTATGATGTGATCAGGACCAGGTCCCTGGCCGCCTTTACCCCCCAGAGTTTCCTCCAGGTACCCACTTTATACGACGCTGGGTGGGCGCCGAAACCTCTTCAACAGGTGGAAGAAATCTTCTTTTTCCCCCGTCGGTAACGAAAACCGGGTCTCCCGCATGATAGTTAGACGCCCAAACGACGTTTCTTTTTTAAGAATAACCTAACCTAACATTCTCGGTTTTTCTCATTACGGACAAACACAAACATCCAGCCGGGATTCTAACTCGAGATCCTTGGCATTGCAACGTGCTGTGCTAACCACTCCACCACGGAGGTGGACAGGACTGAGCTACCGCGGTTCATGCATTTAGAATAGGTATTTTAATAAGAAATAAGCCTTCAAGTTGTCTTGCAACATATAATAGCATTTTACGAACATTAAAATTAACATTACATTTAAATCTCCTTTAGCGCGTACGATTTCAATCGAAACTCGAACACATGGCTCGTAGCTGTTGTTGATCTCAGCCGACGATGCGTCACCAAAGATAGGTCTCGCTTCTGCTGGAGGTTGATGAGAGCAGCCGCGTTCAGAGAACAATATAGAAGACATTTTTTGATTCGCTTCCATGAAAAGTCTAGTCACAATGCGACTTCGTAGGAAACATTGCCCACATGCTCTGCGCCCCACCCACACAACTTTAAGAAAAGAAAACTTTATTTTCTAAATATTGATTCACACCTACATTTATATTTATGTTATACATTTAAATTATACTACACCTATATGTACTAAACTTGGAGTTATTTGGTCTGAAACTTCAATAAATCCAAAACATGTCTCCCCTATTAGAATATTTTCTTCAGGTTTAATATTGACGTATCTTGTTACAACTGACATTTCATCAATTTTAGTAATATCTTGGGCTGTACATAAAATAAGGGGAGGAGGGAATGGTGCCTTTAGAACGTCATCCATTATGCCACTCAACACCTGTTTTGAAGGCAGTATAATACGTTCATGTTGAATTGTAGGACCTAAGTATTTTGTCTCGTCTTTCTAATTTTCAATATGAGTTTTAAGAAGTGGGGCACATCTCCCTAACAAGTCGATGATGTTAAGTAAAAATTACCAGAACTACTTTGAACGTTCGTTACATCTTCTCGATGTCCCCTGAGAGTCAAATTACAGATGGAATATTATTATCACATCTTAAATTATTTCAGTTGTAGCTTGTGCCACACGTGAGGTTTAACAAAGAAATGGAACTTAGGATATTTCTTTGCCTTTCCTTCCTCTTCTTGTTTCTTTTTTCGAAATTCAACACCAGCAGACTTTTGTTTCTTAACCTTTCTTACTTCATTTACAATAACAACTAGGTAAGAAACTTCACAACACACGGTAGCAGCATAGTTTCGGCAAACCTTACTGAAACGCGGGCGGTAAGTAGGGGCGGGGAGGGGGGCGAGCGTTGACAGCATATTTTCTTGCTTATTGTCTACCCTTCGGCGACGTAAGCAATGACTTGAACTATTCAACTAATGCGTTTTATAGTTCTCGTTTTATAAATTCTTTGTACGTGGCCTAACCATTTCATTCTTTGACTTTTAATATATCTTATAATGTCTGCACCGTTATTTAACTTTCTAGTTCTACATTATGCTGTGACTTGTTTTAG
Source organism: Lepisma saccharinum (assembly GCF_977018435.1). Classification (NCBI taxonomy): domain Eukaryota; kingdom Metazoa; phylum Arthropoda; class Insecta; order Zygentoma; family Lepismatidae; genus Lepisma; species Lepisma saccharinum. The sequence goes on along the minus strand of NC_139251.1, from coordinate 6,820,345 downwards.
TCTAGTACTGATATCTCCTCTTATATCTAATTTTTTAATTACTGAAGTCAAAGCCAAATTATATAATTTTGCTGAAAGAGTATCTCCTTGGCGGATCCCTGTCATCATATCAAGTCAGATCTTACATTTTCTATTCTAACTTAGGCTCTAGTGTTTTGAATTGTCGTCTGGATTAGTCTTACTAGTTTATTTGGTATTCCGATTTCTTGTAACCTTTGTAATATTGTTGAACTATACTGAATCGAAGGCTTGCTTGAAATCAACAAACAAAAGATTCAAATCTATATCATGTTCATGGCATTTCTCGAAAATCAAACGCATCATCAGGATGCTATCTGTAGTACTTCTGTTGGTCCTAAATTCGCTTTGATACTCTCCTATAATATTTTCAGCGTAGTCAGATAGTTTGATGTTAATTATTGCTGCAAGTATTTTATATTGGTTGTTCAATTTCACATTAATAACGGAAAACAAGCACATAAACTATTTTTGAAAGACAAAAAATGCTTGATAAATACATTAAAAATAAAATTATTTTTTACATTAACATAACTTTCATGCACGACACATGCTTAGACGAATGTATAACCTTATACATTGGTATATGATATATGTTTCACATATATGCAATTTGGAGTGATGTGGACACTAAATTGTGTGCGTATTCAAAGTTTCTTTAATAAATATTATATACAGCATATACTATTTAAATACATTACTGAACAAATTCATCCGTCTCACAATAATCCAACAGCAAAAGTTACATAAATTGTCTCTCAAATGTGCATGCTTCCATTCCTCCAAACAATTGTTCATGCATTTAAAACAAAATCAATTAAGACAAGTCGTATTTCTCTGCCTGGTGATTTACAATGCATTACCGTGAACAAACATAAATTGTGAGCGAAGCGAGGAAGAAAATTTTTCGATCCATTTTTTTTTTTTGCAGGCTGAAATCAATATTAATTTAATCGGGTGCCAATAATTTAACTGAACGCCATGGCATTATATCATTTACAACTTTTGTGCCTCCCCGATGGAGTAGTGGTAACATCGTTGCCTTGTGATCAAGGGGTTCCGGGTTGAATACCCGGTGGACGCACACCGGAACCTACTTTAAGCTATAGGCCCAGTCTCAATCAACCTTTCTGAACATAAAGTAGACTTAAAAAACACAAATTAATCAATACATTTTACAACTTTTTTTCATTTAGATCATTCGGCGTCCAGGGCCGTCTCCCGCCGTCCTCTACTTACGGTTCTAAACTTTATAAGACTCAGATAAGTACGTATTGCGAGCGAAGCGAGAAAAAAATTGTGAAAAGTATTTTTATTTGAATAAAATTTGAAGTCCTGGACGGCAATTGCCCGCTGCAGGTGCACTTGGCCGTCAATGTTTGCCCCCCTAGAACTCATTTCCGACCAAGGTTGGGAAGGGCAATGGCCCCCTACCCCCCTGTGGTTGCGCCACTGACTAGTGCTATATTCCTATCATTTGGTATTTTTTCTGTATTCCATATATTAATTATAAGTTTATGTATTCTGCGATACATTTCTTTTCCAGCTGCTGGTATAAGCTCCATGTTCATATTGTCATTTCCTGGTGCTTTTATTATTTTGAAGTTTTTAATTACTGTCTTTACTTCGTCCTATGTTGGTTCATCAACTAATATGTTTTCATTATCTTGTTGATTTATCACATTCCAGTAGAGCACTTCTAAAGGCTGGTTGTGTTGCTCTCCCTGGAATTATTCTTTCCATCTATTCATTATTTCTACTTGTCCAGTTAGGATTTGATCATCTTTGGATTTTAAGCGTCTACTTCTTGGTTTATACTGGTGTGTTATAAGTTTCTGAGTTCCATAGAATTTTCTGTATTCTTATTTGATGTTTAGTTTTTGCAACATTTCTATTTGTGCTTTTACTACTTGACGTTTCTATTTTCTATATATTTTCTTAGCATGTTTCTTCAGATTTTCATACTTTTTCTATTTCATCTTGTACCCCTATTAAGACATTTATTTCTGTCTTCATTTTTTGCTTTAACCACCTTTTTACATTCTTCATCATACCAATCTCCATATTTTTGTATGCTTTGGTTCCTAAAAATCGATTAGCTGTACTGTCTAAGATGTTTCTTAAATTATCCCGTTCCACTTCTACATCAAATTTCTCCCTTTTTTCGTCAAGTATCATTTATATTTTTTGTCTTTATTTGTTTTGTATAGAAGTTTTCTTCAATTTTCCTGTGCTCCATTTCTTAGTTTTTTTGCTCTATATCTTCTTTGTTTGTATCTTCAGTTGGTGCATATATACATATCAGGGCCATATTGTTGAATTGTCCTTTTATTCTTAATATACATATTCGGCCATTTATTGGTTCAAATCCAAGTATACATTTCCTCACATTTCTTGTAACTAAAAAACCTGTGCCATTTCTTCCTTTGGTTGTTGGATGCCCACTATACACATAAGATAATTCTTTCTTTTTAATACATCCATCTCCATTTCATCTTATCTCTTGTAGTGCTGTTATTTGCATGTTATATTTTATTAATTCATTTATCCGGTTGGAGCCTGGTACAGATATTCGAAGTTGCCACATTAAAATCCATAATCCTTAGCTCTTTCCATTGCGTGGGTTGTCTCTGATAGATCCGTTGGGCTTTGTTTCTCAGAGAGTTCGTAGCGGGAGGTTGTTTTTCGAGGTAAGGGTGCGGGCCTTATGTCCAACCTCTAACCTGGAGGACCAGGGATTTGTGTTCGGGGTTCCTACCCCTAGGAAGACAGGCTTCACCATGCCTAAAAAGCTCTTCCTAACCCTTGGTTTTCTGTCAGGTTTTTCATTCATTCTAGCACACCCTAGTACGAGGATTGATTGATACCATGGTCTATTTTGACCATAATTAAAGCTATATTTTATATTATTTTTTTGGTGTATTTAGCTAAATTCTAGGTGTAGCAAATTGTCTAATCATGCTACGAATTTTAAACCTTCGTATTATGATGATTAACATTCTTGAATATCTAGCTTGGGAATATTCTACTCCCAGTGTCACGTGACCCCACTGTTGATTGTTTGTGTGTATTTAACGTATACTTCAAACAACTCTACTGCCAGGTGGTTAGTCTTGCTTGAGAATGGTGCTAAGGTATTTTTTTTAGAAATGAAAACTGCTGACTACTTGATTACTAGTTATTTTTTAGACACTCTGCTTTGCTTATATATTTGATATGTACTTTGACTATTTAGTATTAAGAAAAATAAATATTATTTCTAATGTATCCTGTAGTATTGTTAGAACTGAGTTAAAAATTTAGATCAGACAGTAATATTGTGGTCTAGTAATAGCAAACTAAAATTGTTCTGTGACTCTCTCATTCTTCACATCATAAACAAAAGTCTTCTCTGCAAAAAGAATAACACTACATAAAGTGTTGTCAGGCAGAGGCTCATGGGATTCACATACAATCTTGATATTTGTTCTATCATTGACTACCACTTGTTTTCCTTTTGATGTGTTAATGACAAACATTGGCCTGTGTGCCTTGAATTCACTGGGAGTATAGTATACATCTATGTTTCTTTAAGTTACTATTTTGTAAGGAGTGTAAGCTTCATATAATTTGAGATAGCCATCTTGTGCTATGTCCAGATTATAATTTTTACAGGGGAAAATCTCATTACGTCCATTTTTAAGATAAGTATTTTTAATCTTGCAATTATCAAATTTGCTGGAATATTTTTCTTCTGTGTTTTCTCTCCCAGTCTGGAACAGTATAATTACAAAATCTGGCATATCATACTGTATACTACTGAATTGATTAGTAGCATCAAATTCGTAATGTCCACCAGAGGCTAGTTTTTGGACACACTGGTAAGTTTAAAATCCAATAGGAACTTGTGGATTTTTCAGAATATTTGCTTTGTATTTGAGAGCATAATTAGTTTCATATTCTACTACTGCTGTCCTCAGCGCGATGATCTTGACTAGATATAATGATATGTTCTGGAACATTTATTTTGTATTTATTCATTTTGTCCCGATTTCAGCTAATTTTCCAAGGGAAAAATATCCAAAAAATCCAAATTTTACTATTTTTATAACATAAAAATAATTATGTTTCTTTTATCAAAGTTCAATCACTCATTTCTATAGGGCAAAATTCACTTTCGAGCCTAAATCAGTATATTTTAAGAAAACATTTACAAATCATCCAAATTTGCTTCATCCAGAAGTCCAACATTCAATTTTTTATAGAGTAAAATACCAAGATTTAGATAATTTCTAACTCTAACTCTAATTAACTCTCTTATTTTTAATTATTTTTTAATTATTTTTAATTATTAAAAAGAGAAATTTATTTGTTTTTCTAAATGTCATGAAGTAATTGAACCCAAGTTTAATTTTTTTTTTGCAAAATACCACCAGTATTAATTCGGTCCATTTATCTGAAACGAAGATACTGCACTTGCATATTTCTAAATACCATATGTACTAATTAATCTTTTACACTGTGCTCGAAACTAAGAAGTAACATAATGGCGGTATATACAATGGAAATATACAAATAGATAAGTATTTTAGCAATATGCGACGTCTAGCAATTAGCTATGTCAACTCAAGAGCGCTCTATCATATGTTTTCAGCTAATCGTATTTCTACCCGAAGATATTTAAAATCATTGAGTAATGAATCTTATCCCAACAAGTACATTTCTTTGCAACTAGATGGCAGCATCTAGTGATACTTACCGCTTTCATTTTCTCCAAGTACATTTATTTGCAAATAGATGGCAGTGGCGATATATAATACACTGTGTAGAAGTATCTTCGGGAACCTAACTTGCGTGACATAGTGCGTGAGATGCAAAGATTATTATCTGCTCTTGGCATGCTATGAAGAGAAGCATTATGCGTTGGATTCCCGTATCCTCTTTTTTGATCTTTTAAATTATTAAAACACTTATATCTCAAGAACCAAGTAACGTAGAAAGGTGGGGGTTTTTTGCATTGGCTTTGTTTTGATGTTCTCTATAATTTGATACCAAATTCGAAAATAAAATAAACAAAAATAAATAATGCCCATGAATGTGTTTGGTTTAAAAAAAAAACATATTCAACAAATAGAGAGAATTCCAGTAAACATGGATATCATTAGGGATGTTTGTCTTAAACTAAGAGGTCTGGTTATCATCCATCTAAATAGTATCTGGTATCAAGTTGATGAGGATACGTGTAAACATTTATATGTATTTAATAATAACCAACCATCATATAAAATTCCTGTCCGTGGAAAAATTCAAATAAGTATCTCTCCATCCAAGGAGTTGTACACATAGGTCGAAATTTGTACAGGATTAAACACAATGCAATAGATCCCATCACAGCATACGATGTGGAAGCAGGTGATTTCCTCTATGCTGAAATTATTGGGGAGCATGATAAATTAATTCCTCTCTTCATCGAAATAACAATAATCTATCCTCTCATGAATATATAAAAAATACGTAATAAAAAAACAAATGAATTTTTTTAAAAAAATAATGGATATATTTATAAATAGAAGGCGACAATGGATACCAGATAATTCCAGCGACATTGCCAGATTAGACGAGCGTCTTAAGCAACTAAAAGCTGATTTATTAATTTTACAAAATTCACTAAATTTAAATATACATGCTGAGATTGCAAATCTCCAAACGTAATTAATTAATTCCATAGTGAAAATTTATGGCAAACTTAAATCCCAACTCCAAAAATATACCAATTTAGCCTCAATAGACAATGTTCAAAACATAGAAGAGAGCATAGCTAAGTTGAAAAATGAACTTAATAAATTCCGACAACTCCAAACAACCACTTCAGAACAATTAAAACAAGAATTAAACAATCAAGCAAATACTATTCGTACCGATCTGCTTTCTATTATTCAAAATATCAAAACGCAAGAGCAATACGAACAGGTCAATGCTAGTATTCTTGAATTACGAGAGCAATTTCTATCTTTCGAAATTCCTACACTAGAAAATATTAAAACTAAATTAGAAATAGATAAGTTATACAGGGCCATAACAGAAGTTCAAGCCAAACTACAAACGTTGGAAGATTTTATCAATAATTTACCTTCATCTTCCGATTTAAATGCCATCGAACGCAGTGTGCCGGTATCAAATTACTAAATTACAGTTGGAGACTTATGAAGCTTTCGGGAAGAGACAGGGTACCATAGCTCATATTGAAGACACTTTGAAAACCATGAGAAATGAATTGACAAATGTACAGGAAACTCTAGAATTCAAGTTGCCAAGCATAACCGAATATTTAAACATATTTCAACGACAGATTACGAAATTAGAAAATCTAAATACCGAATCTGAACTATCCCATTTTCATCATCTTATAGATGATATTCGGAACAATTTACAAATATTACAACAATCTACGCCTACACAAGATGACATACAACAACTTCAAGATGCTTAGAGCAATGTTGCAGATGCTACGGAGTTGGATACTGTCAACCAAGCTTTGGCCACACTTCAAAATACTGTAGCTAATTTACCCACTTCCCAGGAGTAAAGATCTGTAAAAAGAGCAGTAAATCGAATACTCAAGTCAGAGGACATGAAGAACATGCAAGTGGAAATTGCTGTAATTCAAGACACCATCACTACTTTGCCTATCAACCAGATAATCAACGAACTTCATGCATTGTTTGAAGAAATCAGAAGTCAGGTACAGGATCTTGCAAACCAGGGTACTAAATTGAAACTTGTAGAGAGTTTACAGGAGATTATTTCTAATATTAAGCTACAAATTAGTACCCTCGAAACAAGTCAAGAATCTGCTTTATCAAGTTTCACCTCACAACTTCATGATCTCAAAGAACAAATTAAACATTTGAATGTCGATGTGAAAATGAAACGCAGCTACAATGAAAAGGTACGCACCATAAACGAATATCAAGAATCAGTATTAAACAGATTAGACGATCTTGAATTACGTCAGTTTTTCACTGTTGAGATAGTTAGACTTGAGAGTGTAGCAAATATACGAGGGCACTGGACTTATGTTAATGCAGATAAGGTTTACAAATTGTATCCCTACAGTCAGTCTCATGAATTTTTTCCTGGTGGTATTATTAGGTTTTTGAAATTTGGCTATGCAAAGAAGGGACAACATGTGCAAGTGCCAAATTTCACAATACAAAGAAAAGATGGTGTGTACAGAGCACTTCAGATACCTATTGCATATTGGGATGAATCTGAAAGAAATATAAAATACATGAGGATGTACAATTATCTGGTTTTCGTGTGGAAGCTGGTGACCAATTATTATTTGAAGTGAAATAATTATACCCTGGAAATAATCCATTTTGTGTCATATTTTCGTATAGCACTCGATGTCAAGAAAATAAATAGTTTATGGATTATATAAGTCTGCTCGTTGTAACTACAAACGATCGAGTGTGGTAACGAAAGGAGTAGACGATTTGTTTCAAGCTGAACTGATAGAAATGAGCACAGGAACTTTAAAAAAATTACATAAGATAAATCATGGGTACATATATATGCTCACAGTTATAATACATTCAGTAAATATGCGTGGGCTATTCCTCTAAAATCCAAGACAGGTACTTGTGTTACTGAGTCTTTAAATTCCATATTTAGTCAGGGTAGGATACCAAAATACTTACAAACAGACAGAGGAAAAGAATTTTATAATTCCACATTTACCAAGTCAATGCAACAATATAATATTGAACTTTCTTCTACATACAGTGATTTGAAAGCCAGTATAGTGGAACGATTCAACAGAACATTAAAAAATTGCATGTGTAGGCAATTTACTCTACAGGGTAACTATAAATGGGTACAAATTTTACCCGAACTAATTCATATTGTAATAATTCAGTACCCAGAACTATTCACATGAAACCTGCTGAGGTAACAAAGTCTGATGAGTCTAGGTTGATTTCTACTGTTTATTGTCAAAAATATGAATACACTACCAAGAACCCAAAATACAAAATAGGAGATCAAGTGAAAATTAGTAAATTTAAACATTTATTTGAAAAGGGATTCACCAAAAATTAGAGTACAGAGTTATTCATTGTAGTTCAAGTTTTACCAGAAAATAGAAATATATATATCATAAAAGATAATTATAATAAAATGTTGAAGGGGAGATTCTATGAAGAGGAACTCAGTGAAACAAAATATCGAGATACATATTTAATTGAGAAAATATTACGTAAGAAATATAATAAATTGTATGTTAAATGGCTAGGACTGCTAGAAAGAAGTTGGATAGAAGCAAACCACGTAATTCTATGACACCAACATTGAATGTTGTACAGCGTTTACCAGATTTAGTAGAAACTAGTAAAAAATATTGGGAGTTGTTACCTGATAATATAAGATGCCTCATTGTATGTCCCTCTGGTTGTGGAAAAACCACTCTGCTGGTAGATAATTTCCTGCTCGCCCCTAATTGGCTAGATTGGGAAAATAGACACCTGTATGTATTCTATAAAAGTTTAGAACAACCGAAATATCAGGAACTCATGAAGCTGTACGAGGGACTTAATATAGCTACATTTGCATCAAAAGAAAAACCTCTCAATGATTGTTTGAAAAATTCTCTTTCGAAATCAGAAATTTCTTTACACAGGGTCGTCACAAAGAAATAGACTGCTTTTATTTAGCTCAAACTTATTCCAAAATTCCTAAACAGTTACTACGAGATAATACAGAACCTAATTTGTTTGTTTCGTCAAGATCACACTAATTTGAAACATGAATGTGATGATTACGTGGGGGTGACTTAAATTACAACCAATTTTCAAAATTCTGTTCATCTTGTTGGAACAGTGATGATTTTGGATTTGTTACCATCAACATGACTAGAAAACCTAACAATGGAAAATTTAGAAATGAAATTAACTAATTTTTGAACGTTGAAACAATATAAAATAACCTCTAATCAAAAAATAAATATGACACAACATACAATGGAAGATAATTTGAAATTATTACCGGACCAAACGATTTAAAGGTTGGTAACCTGAGAATCGAGGAATTTATGAACAACACAAACGTCAAGACCAACCAATTATCGATGCAATCAGTGGTCTCTAATCTAAAGAGATTAAGGGTGTCACAGAACAAAATAAAAATCTCATAAATGAATTGGTACCTCTTACTGCTAAAAATTATGCAGATTTTCATCCTACGCCATTATCTAGTATTCACACACCTCTGCCCCTCCAACAACCACCTAAAGCAGCCATAGTAGAACCTTAAAAAGTTGAGTTGGGTTCCTTGGCAAGGGATTACCTGAGTACAGGCAAATTTGAAAAAGGCGAAGTGTTTGGATTGTATCCAACCATAGAGCCAAATGAGGGTGTGGTATGGAAAATTGGGAAATCTAGAGTAACATTCGAAGGGGACAACATAAAAATCAATTTGGGTGGGAAAAATAGCTGGTTCAGATATGCTGGCACTAATGGATTATGGGAGTTCATCACCAAGAAACAACCAAAGAATTTTACAGAAGAAGATTATCAGAGTTACTCAGATATTTTGATACTATCTGATGCCTTATATCAAAATGCCACTCAAATTGGTGTTAAATCGAACAGTGGGAACAAATACAATAATCTTATTAAACCTATCTGGAACCAACTCAAAACTCTTAGTGGTATCAAACAATATAATACTCTACCTAGAGAATTTGTGTGGGTAGATAATTTGAGAAAACTCTTAGATAGATTGCTGGTTATAGTAGGGGAGGAAAATGCTGGAAACAACAACTTTTACAACGACGAAATGGGTTTTGTAGACATGATTAGCAATAAACTAGCTCATTTGATTGTAAATGATCCCAAAGGTATAGGATACTTAAATAAAATTATTAATACTGTATCCCCTAAATTTTGGAATGTATCAGAGGGTCGAGGTTTGGTAAATGATATTATTAATAAGCTCCCATTTGAGTTACACGTACCTGGTTACCAATACTGTGGTCCTGGGACAAAACTTGAGAAACGATTAAAAAGAGGGGACAGGGAGATCAATCCTCTCGATGTAGCTTGTAAAAAACATGACATTGCATACAACACACACGCAAATCTGGATGCTCGTCATATATCTGATCAAAAATTCATTTGGAAGATTAACCAGCAGAGATGCATCATTAGATGAACAAATAACAGCATAGGGTACAACCATTGCTATGAATTTCAAAAAAAAGGATGGGGTCTGTAATATGAGTGGTGGGTTTGCTTCGTTGGTGGCCATTTATTTTGTATTTATTCATTTTACCTCGATTTTAGCTAATTTTCCAAGGGGAAAATATTAAAAAATCCCCAATTTTACTATTTTTATAGCTTGAAAATTAATATTTTTTTTATTATCAAAGCTCAGCTTATAGGGGAAAATATTTTAAAAATCTAAATTTTACCATTTTTATAGCATAAAGAAATTGTGTTTTTTTTATCAAATTTAACTACTGAAGTTAAATCAGTATATTTACAATTATGTAGATTTTAAGAGAAATAGAAGTGTTGATACTGGTTTTAAATTATCAGTACTGTAGTACAGTGCTGCGTATATAATTATTTCTCAAAAATGTGTGTGTATTTCTGATTAATATTTTTATGTCTGAAAATATAGATACTGTTTTTTTTAAAAAAAAAGTTATGAGTACTCCTGTGCTGTGTAGTGCATATAAAAATTATTCTTTAAAATGTGTGTATTCTGATGAATGTTTTACGTCTAAAAATGCACACATGTGCATTTTTTTTAGAAGAAAAAGCTATTTATAAAAATATATATGTATCTTGGTATGTAGAATATTAATAACATATAAATGTATAGTTAATTTTTTATAAATATAAATTGTTCTAACCAAAAAAATAATATATAAAACCTAAGATTTTTTAAAAATAAATTTTAAATATATAAAACCTAAGAAATTTTATTTTTAAAATTTTTAGTATATAAAATATAATATTTTTTAAAAAAATATATCATTATATATATATATATATATATATATATATATATATATATATATATATATATATATATATAGACAAATTATATAAAAGAATAACAAAAATGAATAACAGAAACCAAAAACAAGAAATTTTGTATACAAAAAATATACCACATCAGACATAAATGAAGAGGGCTCAGATATTCCAAATTTTCTAGCTAAACTGAAAGAAAAAATTATAGAAGAAATTCAAAATAAACTTAAATGAGTTCTCTCAAAATATATTTTACTCTATGTTGTACATATAAAATTTCTCATAGAGAAAAACAACTATATTCTCATCATACCTATGTGAAAATTTTACATCGTAATAATATTAATCGTTTGCATAATACTTATGATGAAGCATGTGAAGAACTTAAGTTAGCACAACAAAAGTTCCAAGGAAAAGGTTCGGGTTGGTCACTTTGTGATACAAATCATAAACTTGAATTGAAAATAGCAAGATGTTGCCCCCTTGGTGGGGATCTAGTTATATTAAATTACCCGACTACATCAAAAACAAGAGTGCTGTAATAAATATTAAAAATAAAGACAATAAATGTTTTTTATGGTGTCTCATAGCCCATTTTCATCCAGCATCTGACCATAAATATCGTATCTTTAATTACAATTATCCCGAATATATAGCAGAGTTTAAAAAACCTACGTCAGGTATAAAATATCCAGTAGATATCTCCGATATTAGTAAATTTGAAAAACAATATAAAGAACACTACAATCAACCAATAGCTGTGCAAGTTTATGGTATTGATAAAAAAAGTGAAAAGGGTGAACTTCGTGTACTGCGTCATTATCCAGCAGCAAATGGTACACGTGTTATGCATTTATTATATGTTACAGAGAGAAACAAGAAACACTATTGCCTCATACAGGATCTATAACTATTGGCACATAGTCAAATAACATCAGTTCATGGTAAAATAACAATATGTGATCGATGCTTGTCAAAATTTGATGGAAGATATGGGAAAACACGTGAAGGGAAATTAAAAGAACATATCAAATATTGTTCTCTCCACCCTCCTGGGACTTATGATTTTTCATCCATAAGTGTAAACTTTGGTAATTATAAATCATTGGTAAAACATCCATTTGCAATCTATGCTGATTTTGAAACAATACAAGAAATAATGTCAACATGCTTTCCAGATTCGAATGCATCACGTACAACAAATACAGCTAAACATAAAGCATGTGGTGTTGCACTAAAATTAGTAAAAACATATGAACAAAGTACTCCAGAAGAAGTATATATTTATCGAGGTGAAGATGCAGACCAAAAATTTATTCAAACACTTCGAGAGTGGGGAGAAAAATATTGTCCAAGTTTACATGATGATGAAAAAATAAACCCTCTTACACCAGAACAACAACACGAACATGATAATACTTTAAGTTGCAGATACTGTAATAGATATTATAATTCAGATTATCCAAAAGTTCAACACCACAACCATTTTAATAGAGAACACGTATATCCATGCAATTTGTAATTCATGTAATTTGCAAATAAAAAACCTAGCTTCATTCCAATATTTATTCACAATTTGCAAAATTTTGATGCACATTTATTTATCAAAGAATTAGGATATGATACAAAGAATATCAATATTATACCACGCAGTCAAGATAAATATATTGCAATAGAGAAAACTATTAAATTAGAAAATGTAAAGAAAAAGGAAAAAAGGTTGATCATAGATTCCTGGATTCATATCAGTTTCTTTCTAGCAGTTTAGCTACTCTGGTGAGTCAATTAACCAACGAGGAATTTGTTCACACAAAACAATATTTTTGTGAGGATAAGATAGAATTGCTGAAATGAAAAAGGGTCTACCCATATGATTACATGGATAATTTTGAAAAATTCAATGAGACACATTCGCCATCGATAGATAAATTTTATAACAAACTTGATGATAAAGAATGTAGCGAGGAAGGTTATCAATATGCACATAGAGTCTGGACAATACTAGGTTCCAAAACAATGGAGGATTATCATGACAACTACTTGATTTTGGATACTCTCCAGTTGGCTGATGTATTCGAAACTTTTCGAGAACGTTGTTTTAAATTATATGAACTAGATCCTGTATTCAGGTATACAACACCCGGTTTATCCTGGCAGGCCATGTTTTTAAATATAAATGTTGAAATTGGTCTCATCAATGATATCGACCACTTCATGTTTGTTGAATCCGCTAAAGGTGGTGGTATAGTACAGTGTTCTTTAAGATACTCCCTCTGTCCCATAATAATTGTCCGGTACACCATTGTTTGTTGCCTCGTAGTAATTTCCCTATATTCAAACACTGACACTGGTGTATACAGAAGAAGAACATGAAACACGGGAATGAGTCATACAACTTTATTACTCAAGGATCAGTTCAAATTGTGCTTTCCATCTGCCTCTTCGTCTGTCATTCCTGTACTACCGTTTTGGCATACCGGACTATAATTATGGGACAGAGGGAATATGCAAAAGCAAACAATAAATATTTACCTAACTGTGATCCTAGCAAACCATCTAAATACATATTTTATGTTGATATGAACAATTTATATGGTTGTGCGATGACTCAATCATTGTCAATTGGTAATTACATATGGATGAGCAAGAAAGAACTTGAAGACATGGATTTCCTAAATTGGTCTGAAGATCATCCAAAAGGTTGTTTCTTGGAAGTTGATTTAGAATATCCATTAGATCTCCATGACAAACACCACGGATTAGCTATGGCACCAGTTTCTCAGAAAGTGCCAGGTACAGAGGAAACAAAATTAATATTATCATTTGAGAACAAAAAAAATATGTGCTTCACTATCGACTGTTGCAATATTACTTGGGGCAAGGTATGAAACTTACTAAAATCCATAAGGGGTTAAAATTTGACCAAGAAAAATGGTTAGCTCAATATATTGTGAAAAATACAAAAAAAACGAATACAAACAAATTCTAAAGTTGAAAAAAATATTTTTAAATTAATGATTAACTCTATATTTGGAAAATGTATAGACAACAAAAGAAATCGAGTAACGTGTAATTTGGTGTCCGATTAAAAAAAAAAAACTCAAGAAACTTATTGCTGATCCCACATACAAAGGTTTTACAAGAATTACAGATAATCTGACCCTTTTTGAAAGATCTAATAACAAAGTAATGTGTGATGCACCAACAGCTGCGGGTGTTGCTGTTCTAGAATTAGCTAAATTAAAAATGTATAAATTTCATTATGATGTTATGAAACCTAGGTACAAAGATAAAATTGAAATAGCATACATGGATACTGATAGGAACACCTGATTTGAACAGAGATTTGCTTTCTATGAAAGAATATTTTGACTTTAGTAATTATCCAGAAAATAATTAATTATAAAGTCTTGAAAACCAGATGATCCCTGGGAAAATGAAAGATGAGGCAGCAGGATCTATAATAACAGAATTTGCTGGTCTAAGACCAAAAATGTATTGCCTAAATATTGATGGCAAATAATAAATTAAAAGAGCCAAGGGTGTAAGTCGACCATGTACAAGAGAACTTACAATGGAAGATTTTAAAGAATGTTTATTTGAAAAGAAAACAAGAAACATGTCTTCATATCATCTCACTAGCAAAATAGATGGTGTGCATACAATAAAAAGAAACAAAATAGCCCTTATTGGGGAAGATAATAAATTGCAAATATTAGATTGCAATGTCCATACTAGAGAATATGGACACTATAACACAAGTAAACATTGTGATAAATGTAAGTTGAGCATGAACAAGAGAACTTACAATGAAAGATTTTAAAGAATATTTATTTAACTAGCAAATTACCTAGTGTCTATATTACAAAAAATAAAATAGCTCTTGATGGCAATGATAATAAATTGCAAATATTAGATTGCAATGTCCATACTAGGGAATATTTACACTATAACACAAGTAAACAATGTAATAAATGTTTATGAATTGAAAAAATATATAAATATTAATATTACATTTTTTAAATATTTTTCTTATTTATTGTAATATCTATTTGAGTTAGGTGGGGTAGAGTAGCCTAAGGCTAAATTTTTTGCTCTAAAATAAAAATAAATAAAAATATATTGTATTATATTGCATTATATATATATATATACAAGGGTGGTTCAATAATTATTGTCCCTGACATATAAGCAGTATTATTTTTCCACAAAGTCCCCCTTCACAGTAAT
This sequence comes from Lepisma saccharinum, assembly GCF_977018435.1. Classification (NCBI taxonomy): domain Eukaryota; kingdom Metazoa; phylum Arthropoda; class Insecta; order Zygentoma; family Lepismatidae; genus Lepisma; species Lepisma saccharinum. Next base: position 6,805,076 of record NC_139251.1, on the reverse strand, counting down.
GCACTTCTTCCACCTATGCTGTAAAGCCACTATGCCAGCTTCAAAGAATGTCTGTGGCTGAGCCGTGAGCCATTCTTCCGCAGCGTCCATAACAGCAGCATTTGATGGAAAATGCGTCCCCTTGAGGTGCTCCTTCAACTTCGGGAACAAATTAAAGTCACTAGGGGCGAGGTCGGGTGAGTAGGGAGGGTGTTCCAACACATGGAAACCAGCAGCATGGATTGCGGCACCAGTAACATGGCTTCTGTGTGCTGGAGCATTATCGTGGTGAAACAGCACTTTTCGCGCAACATCCCACGCCGTTTCTCCTTGATTGCTTCGCGTAACTTAGGGATTATGGCTGCATAATAGTCCCCAGTAACAGTGTGTCCCACCAGGTAGTCAATAGGGAGCACATCCTTCGCATCCCAAAAAATTGTGGCCATAACCTTGCGTGCTGATGCTTGCACCCTGAATTTGCGGGGGGGAGGTGAATTGCTGTGCCGCCACTCCATACTCTGTCGTTTGGACTCGGGATCATAGTGGTGGAGCCATGTCTCATCCACTGTCACAAATCTATCACAGAACTGCTTCAGGTCTGCCCCCATCAGCTCCAAACCAGCCCTTGAACATTGAACTCTGTCTTTCTGTTGTTCACGGGATAACATTTTGGGGACCCATCGCGCTGACACCTTTCTGAATCCCAAGTGTTCATGCACAATGGTTTCCACTGAGCCTACAGAGATGTGCATGATGTCTGCTAACTGTTGCACCGTGATTCTTCTGTCAGCCATAATCATGTCATGCACAGCATCAATGTTTTCTGGGGTGGATGCTGTTGTTGGAGGACCAGCACCAGGGGCCTGTTGACAGCTTTCCCTGCGGCAACGGAAATCGCGGCACCAGTTTTTTACCACCTGGTAGGTAGGAGCCCCATCACCCAACACACTGACCATGTCCTCATGAATCTCCTTTGGGCTTAGCCCCTTTTTCTGGAGGTACTTGATGACAGCTCGTTGTTCGGTTTTCTCCATTTTTCAAACTAAGTGCCACCTCTCACACCCAAAACGAGAAAAACAAATTTACTATAGCACCTACGGTTCTGAAATTTTGCATATGGGCATCTAAGACATTAGGCTACAATATCCCCATCATTCATTGCAATTCATATCCTCTAAGTATGCCGGGGACAATAATTATTGAATCGCCCTCGTATAATAGTATAAAAATTAAAATTGTTCTATCACTCTCTCATTCTTTACATCATAAATATATGATTTCTTTACAATTAAAATTGCAGTGCATATTGTATTTTCCGGTAAAGTTTCATGAAACTCACATATTAACTTAATATTTGTTCGATCATTAATAACTACCAATTTTCTTTTCGATGCATTTATTAAAAACATTGGTCTGTGAATTATAAACTCGTCTGGATTGTGATACATATTGATATTTCCTTCAGTTACCCTCTTAAAAGCACTATAGGCTTCATATAACTTCAAATAATCTTGATATCCTATGTTTAAATTGTAATTTTCACGTGGGAATACCTCATTTCGACCATTCTTCAGATTTACAATTTTAATATTACATTTATCAAACTGGCTGCTATCTTTTTCCTGATTGTCATCTCTCCCTTTCTGAAACAATACAGCTACGAACTCTGGCATATCGTATTGTAGCGATTGGAACTGATTAGTAATACTCAATTCAAAGAATTCCAGGATAATCAATTCTGTCTATAACTGAACCATGCTTTCTGATTTCAATTTGTGAGAATAAGAATGGAACAAAATAATCTATATGTTTTACATTAGCCCCGGGGATATTCTTCATCATTATTTTCCATAACAATATCAAATTTTATATACAAATCTGTTCTATGTGGATGAATAAAACCATGCCCTATTGTTATGTCAAACTGAATATCTTTATTCGGTTCATTGAGGTTAGCAAATGTCCTCCTGTTTGGAGGGAATGACTGCAACTCATAACTCTCGATATTTTCCAATTGGTATTTATTTATATATTTTTAAATATTAATTTCTATTATTTCCGTGATATTAGAACCGGCAAAATCGATGATCTCATTTTTCTCATTTGTAATTGTTATCTCTATGTAATTTACCTTATCAAGAGAAACAGGGAAATAGACTGGTGGGATTGGGGAATAGATGATAGGTTCCATAAATTCTGAATTTGGCTTAAATGTAGCAATGATACCTGTATCCTTGTGGCTACCAACTGAATTTTCTTCAGCTTTGATAATCATTCCTTTGGCAATGTTGCAGTGAATATTCAATGTTTCTATAGCTAAGAATAGTGGTATAAAAATACCTATGTGCCTAATACCTGCTTTTAATTTGCTATCGTTGGGGAAACCTAGAAGTTCGCCCATGGTAGATAGGTCTACTGTTTTTTTGGTAGATACGATCTCCACTCTGTGTGTTACAGAATTTTGAGATAGCAATACAGCGTTAGGAATTTCAGATTGTAAAGTGGATAAATTATATTGTCCAGGAGGAATAATAATTTTTTCATTACCTACAAATATAGAATTGTTGTAGGTAGTTACATTTAGAATCAGATACATGCTGTAGAAGGCTCTCAGAGCTATGGATTTTGGATAAATAATCTCATCGTGGAGATGTAGTTTCAAGTCCGAAGTCTCGCTGGAAAGATGAAAAATTCCCATATTTAATATTCCACACTGCTTTTTGAAAATCTTGGAATTTGATGTTATGTATTTTATTTAATATTCTAAGCATCGCAATGCAAACATGACCACATATAATTTGATCGAAACTTGAATACGTTCGTCCTTGTAATAAATCTTAACATGTTTTCGATAATGAATTAATTCTGCAAGCGGTACCCCTCCGAAAGAATCAAACATAAAAGCATTGTTGTTTTGTTCATAATAGCATATCCAGTGGGTACCGATATTTTTCGACATGTCCAAATTCACCACGCCACATTCTCTTGAGAAAGGGGGACTATTTTTGTGAGAGAATCAGACATGAAAACTCCCCTGAAATGTTGATTTTTAAATATTTTAACTAAAGATTCAAAGTATTGGTACGTTTGCACTTGTTCTTTTTTTTAATTTTCTGAGTGCTCTGGACTTCACACCACTACCTAATTTTTTCTCCATGACAAGATTATGACGCTTCTGCTCTTCTAGTTCTGCCTTATTCTTTTTTGAATCAATTACAGTTTTGGCAATAGCAGCACTGCCACCAGCTAAACTTCCCACTGCCCCTAAAGCTGCCAGGATGGCTGGAATGCTGAATATGAACCCACCACTATGTGTTTTCTTCTTGTATTTTACAAACGTTTTAATTGTGGTGTACTAAGTAATAATTTCATTCCATTTCCTTTGGCTATACATTGCCTCTTCTTTCCTGTTGTTTTCTTAGTTAAAATTGGATTAATTTTTAAATTTTTAAGATCATGATATAGAATTTGGTAAACAATCCCTTTTAAATTGTTTTTTAATTATTATTATTTTTTCAGGGTATTTATATTTATATATTTATATTACAGACCCCATCCTAATTGATCCCCCTGTCCCCTCTTTTTAATCGTTTCTCAGGTTTTGTCCCAGGACCACAGTATTGGTAACCAGGTACATGTAATTCGAATGGGAGCTTATTAATAATATAATTTACCAAACCTCAGCCCTCTGATACATTCCTGAATTTAGGGGTAAAGAAAGTAATGATAATTTTAATTAAGTATTATACCTTTGGGATAATTTACAATAAAATAAGCAAAGTTTATCGCTAATCATATATACAATGCCCATTTTCTCGTAAAAATTGTTGTTTCCAGCATTTTCCTCCTCTGCTATAACCAGCAATCTATCTATGAGTTTTCTCACATCATCTACCCACACAAATTCTTTTGGTAAAGTATTGAATTGTTTGATACCACTACCAGTTTTGAGTTGGTTCCAGATAGGTTTAATAAGATTCTTGTATTTGTCTCCACTGCTCGATTTAACTCTATTGTGACTGGCAGAATAGTATCAAAATATCTGAGTAACTCTGATAATCTTCTTCTGTAATATTTTTTGGTTGTTTCTTGGTGATGAGCTCCCATAATCCAGGAGTACCAGGATATCTAGACCAACTATTTTTCTCACCTAAATTGATTTTTATGTTGTCCCCTTCAAATGTTACTCTAGATTTCCCGATTTTGCAAATCACTCCTTCACTTTTTTCCATGGATGGATACAAGCTAAACACTTCATCTTTTTCAAATTTGCTTGTACTCAGGTAATCGCTTGCTAAGGAACCCAACTCGATTGTCTCTGGTTCTTCTATGTCTGCTTTAGGTGGCTGCTGGAGGGTCAGAGGAGTATGTATACTAGATAAAGGGGTAGGTGGAAAATCTGCATAATTTTTAGCAGTAAGAGGTACCAATTCATTTATGAAATTTTTAATTTGTTCTGTGACACACTTAATCTCTTTACCGAGACCACTTACTGCATCGATAATTGGCTGGTCTTAACATTTGTGTTGTTCATGGAATCCCCGATTCTCAGATTTCCAACCTTTGAAACGTTTGGACAGGTAATCACGTAATTTCAAATTATCTTAAAATTTTATGTTTTGACCCATTTATTTTTGATTATAGGTTATTTTATATTGTTTCAACGTTCAAAATGTCGTTACTTTTATTTCTAAATTTTCCATTGTTAGGTTTTCTAGTCATGTCGATGGTAACAAATCCATAATCGTCGTTGTTCCAACAAGATGAACAGAATTTTGAAAATTTGTTATAATTTAAGTCACCCCCCGCGTAATCATCGTATACATGTTTAAAATTAGTATGATCTTGACGAAACAAACAAATTTGGTTTTGTATTATCTCGTAGTAACTATTTAGGAATTTTGGAATAAGTTTGAGCTAAATAAAAGCAGTCTATTTCATTGTGACGACCCTCTGTAAAGAAATTTCGGATTTCGTTTTGATTTTCCAGAATAACATCATCAAAAACTACTACAGAATTTTTCAAACAATCATTGAGAGGTTTTACTTTTGATTCAAATGTAGCTAAATTAAGTCCCTTGTACAGCTTAAGGAGTTGCTTGTACTTTGGTTGTTCTAAACTTTTATAGAATTCATACAGGTGTCATTTTCCCAATCTAGCCAATTAGGGGCGAGAAGGAAATTATCTACCAGCAGAGTGGTTTTTCCACAACCAGAGGGACCTGCAATGAGGCACCTTATAATATCAGGTAACAACTCCCAATTTCTTTACTAGTTTCCACTTAATCTGGTAAACGCTGTACCACATCCCATGTTGGTGTCAAAGAATTACCTGGTTTGCTTCTATCCAACATTTTCTGGCAGTCCCAGCCATTGAACATACAATTTATTATTTTTCTTACGTAATATTTTCTCAATTATATATGTATCTGGATATTTTGTTATACTAAGTTCCCCTTCATAGAATCTCCCCTTCAATATTTTATTATAATTATCTTTTATGATATATGTATTTCTATTCCCTGGTAAAACGTGAACTACAGTGAATAACTCTGTACTCCAATTCTTGGTGAAACCCTTCTCAAACAAATGTTTATATTTACTGACACTCACCTGTTCTATTTTGTATTTTGGTTTCTTGGTAGTGTATTTATATTTTTGACTAAAAACAGTAGAATTCAACCTAGACCCATCAGACTTTGTTACCTCAGCAGGTTTCATGTGAATAGTACTGTGTACTGAATTATTATAACTATGAACTAGCTCGGGTAAAATTTGTACCCATTTATAGTTACCCTGTAGAGTAAATTGCCTCCACATGCGATTTTTTAATGTCCTGTTGAAGCGTTCCAATATACTGGCTTTAAGTTCACTGTATGTAGAATAATGTTTAATATCATATTGTTGCATCAACTTGGTAAATGTGGAATTGTAAAATTCTTTTCCTCTGTCTATCTGTAAATAATTCGGTATCCTACCTTGCTCAAAAATAAATTTAAAAACCTCGGTAACACAAGTACCTGTCTTAGATTTTAAAGAATAGTCCACGCATATTTACTGAATGTATCAACAACTGTGAGCATATATTTGTAACCATGATTTACCTTATGTAAATTTTTTAAAGCTCCTTTGCTTATTTCTATCAAATCAGCTTCAAACAAATCGTCTACTTCTTTCGTTACCACACTGAATCGTTTGTAGTTACGACGAGCTGGTCTGTGTAATTCATTAACTATATCTTGTCTTGACATCGGGTGCTATAAAAAAATATGACATAAAATGGATTATTTTCAGGGTATAATTGATTCACTTCAAATAATAATTTGTCGCTAGCTTCCTCATGAAAACCAGATAATTGTTCATCCTCATGTATTTTATATTTCTTTCAGATTCATCCTGATATATAATAGGTATCTGAAGTGCTCTGTAAACACAATCTTTTCTCTGAATGGTGATATTTGGTACTTCTATATGTTTTCCCTTTTTTACTTAGCAAAAATGTTAAAAATGTAATCTTACCATCAAGGAAAAACTCATGAGACTGAGTGTAAGAATACAATTTATAAACATTACCTGCATTAACATAAGTCAAGTGCCCTCGTACATTTGCTACACTCTCAAGTCTAACTATCTTAATAGTGAAAACTTGACGTAATTGAAGATCGTCTAATCTGCTTAATACTGTTTCTTGATATTGGTTTATGGTACGTACCACACATCGACATACAAATGTTTAAATTGTTCTTTGTGATCGTGAAGTTGCGAGGTAAAACTCCTGGGAAGTGGATAAATTAGCTACAGTATTTTGAAGTGTGGTCAAAGTTTGTTTGACAGTATTCAACTCCGTGGCGTCTGCAACATTGCTCAAAGCATCTTGAAGTTGTTGTATGTCATCTTGTGTATGGGTAGATTTGCTGTAATATTTGTAATTTGTTCTGAATATCATCTATGAGATGATGAAAATGGGATAATTCAGATTCGGTATTAAAGTTTTCCAGCTTGGTAATCTGTTCTTGGATTATGTTTAAAGATTCGTTTATGCTTGGCAACTAAAATTCCAGAGTTTCCTGTACATTCGTCAATTCATTTCTCCTGGTTGTCAAAGTGTCTTCAATATGAGCTATGGTACCCTGTATCTTCCCGAAATCTTCATAAGTTTCTAACTGTAATTTGATACGGGCAACACTGCGTGCTATGGCATTTAATTCGGAAGATGAAGGTAAATTATTGATAAAATCTTCCAACATTTGCAGTTTGGCTTGAACTTCTGTTATGGCCTTGTGTAACTGATCTGTTTGCAGTTCAGTTTTAATATTTTCTAGTGTAGGAATTTCAAAAGATAGAAATTGCTCTCGTAATTCGAAAATACTAGAATTAAGCTGTTCGTACTGCTCTTTGGTTTTGATATTTTGAATAATAGAAAGCAGTTCGGTACGAATAGTATTTGCTTGATTGTTTAATTCTTGTTTTAATTGTTCTGAAGTGGTTGTTTGGAGTTGTCGGAATTTATTAAGTTCATTTTTCAACTTAGCTATGGTCTCTTCCAATTTTTGGAGATTGTCTATTGAATCTAAGTTAATATGTTTTTGGAGTAGGGATTTAAGTTCCCCCCCAATTTTGACTATGGGATTAATTAATACTCCCCAATTATTTCAGCATAGAGGAAATCACCTGTTTCCACATCGTATATTGTGTTGGGAATCATATTATTGTGTTTAAAACTGTTCAAATTTCGACCTATGTGTACAACTGCTGTATTGGGTTTAGAGATACTTATTTGAACATTCCCTGTGACGGGAACTTTATATGATGTTTGATTTCTGTTGAATACATGTAATTGTTTACCTGTATCCTCATCCACTTGATACCACATACTATTTAGATGAATGTTAAGCAGACCTCTTAGTTTACTATGAAAATTTCTAAAATGATCCATGTTTACTGGAGTTATTACTATTGGAATGTTCTTCTTGAAACCAAACAGATTCATGGGCATTATTTCTTTTGGGTTATTTTATTATCGAGTTTGGTTTCAAATTAAAGAGAACATCAAAACAAAACGAATGCAAAAAACCGCACCTTTCTACGTTGCTTGGTTCTCGAGATAAAGGCTTTTTAATAATTTTAATAATTTACAAACATTCGGAGAGAAAGAATCAATAGTGGAGATATCCAACGCTCTATTCATGGCATGACAAAGAGCAATAATAATCTTGCATGTTTACATATTTCCTGACCTCACAGACAATGCCCTAATTCTTGTTACGAGTATTGGTTAGAATATGTAAGTTACTAGCGCGTGCAACCTTCTCAGTAAGGGAATGTATTGACGTTACAAGCTTGTTTAATTATGTGCAATCGTATGTTTTCATTTCATGATGTCATTTTTAGCCAATAGGTAATCTTTTTTAATTTCGTTTTTTAGTGCACACTGGTGAAAAGATACGCTTGCTATAACTAAAATATATGTGTTATATATATATATATATATATATATATATATATATATATATATATATATATATATATATATATATATGGGGGCACAGTGTTCATTCCTTCAGCATCTTGTTCCTTTAGAGCAAGTTGGGCTTCCTTTAGAGGCAAATAAGTTTGCATTTAAATCTTTTGTTAGCATTAAGCTTAAAGTTAAAATTTTTGACTTGTAAAATTTTCTCTTTTTAATAGTAGTTTGTTTGTGTGATTGAAAATATTATTTTAGTAACTTTATCTTGTAATAATTTCAAGATTCTACAATATTTTTCTTAATCTTTCAATGTTTAAAAACCCTCTTCAAGATAGATTTGATATATTACTGTCACTTACATTTGATATTTTTAAAGAAGAAACAATTTTTTGATGCACTAACACTAATTTGCTTTTGGAATTTTTTCTTATTATTCAATACATATATATATTTATAAAAATTAACTTCATTACTACACACAATTTTGAATGCTTTACATCTAAGATGCATATATATTTTTATATATAGCTTTTTATTCTAAAAAATGGACATGTGTGCATTATCAGACGTAAAAAAATTATCAGAATACACACATTTTAAAGAATATTTGTTATATGCACTACACAGCACAGCAGTACTCATAACTTAAAAAAAACAGTATCTATATTTTCAGACATAAAAATATTAATCAGAAATACACACACATTTTTGAGAAATAATTATATACGCATTACTGTACTACAGTACTGATAACTTAAAAAATGTAACAACATTTCTATTTCTCTTAAAATCTAGATAATGGTAAATATACTGATTTAACCTCACTAGTTAAATTTGATAAAAAACACATAATTATTTTTTATACTATAAAAATGGTAAAATTTAGATTTTTTAAATATTTTCAACTATAAGTGGCCGCGGTGGCTCAGTCGGTAACGCGTCTGGCTACCATGCTAAAGGTCCCGGGTTCGATCCCCGGCCGGTTCCAATTCGGCAACTCTTCTAACGTTGGAAGCGGCCCCGGCGCCCACCCAGCGTCGAATAACATGGGTACCGGATAAAGAAAGTGTTGGGCGTTACCCCCACATCCCCTATACGCCTTCATGGCGTGGTCGAGCCTCCCCGATGGCGCAGTGGTAGCACCGTCGCCTTGTAATCAAGGGGTCCCGGGTCCGATTCCCGGTGGAGCCACATAGTGGTTCGGATCCCACTTTAAACTGTAGGCCTAGTCCCGATTAGACTTACTGTGCATAAAGTGGACTTAAAACAACAAATCAATCCAATCAATCAATTCATGGCGTGGTGCTATGCACAGGGGAGCACTTTACGTTTTTTTATAAGCTGAGCTTTGATAATAAAAATTTTTTTTCATGCTATAAAAATGGTAAAATTGGGGATTTTTTAAATATTTTCCCCTTGGAAAATTAGCTAAAATCAAGGTAAATGAATAAATACAAAATAAATGACCACCGACGAAGCAAACACACTACTAATATGTATATATAAATATAAATACCCTGAAAAATAATAATAATAATAAAACCTATAGGACTTGTGTACCAAATTCCATATCATGATCTTAAAAATTAAAAATCAATCCAATTTTAACTAAAAATCAACAGGAAAAGAAGAGACAATGTATAGCCAAAGGAAATGGAATGAAATTATTGTTTAGTACTCCACAATTAAAACGTTTGCAAAATACAATAAAAAATCACATAGTGGAGGATTCATATTCAGTATTAATGACATCCTGGCAGCTTTAGGGGCAGTGGGAAGTTTAGCTGGGGGCAGTGCTGTTATTGCCAAAACTGTAATTGCTTCAAAAAAGAATAAGGCAGAACTAGAAGAGCAGAAGCGTCATAATCTTGCCATGGAAATAAAATTAGGCAGTGGTGTGAAGTCCAGAGCACTCAGAAAATTAAAAAAAATAGAAGAAGCACTTGCGAACCAAGACGAATCTTTAGTTAAAATATTTAAAATTGGACATTTCAGGGGAGTTTTCATGTCTGATTCTCTTCCTAAAGATTCTCTCCTTTTCTCACGAGAATATAACTTGGTGAATTTGGCCATGTCGAAAAATATTTGTACCCACTGGATATGCTATTATAAACAAAATAACAATGCTTTTATTTTCGATTCTTTCGGAGGGGTACCGCCTACAGAATTAATTCATTATTTAAAACAAGTTAAGATTTATTACAACGACGAACGTATTCAAGTTTCGATCAAATTATATGTGGTCATGTTTGCATTACGATGCTTAGAATATTAAATAAAATACATAACATCAAATTCCAAGATTTTCAAAAAGCAGTGTGGAATATTAAATATGGGAATTTTTCATCTTTCCAGGGAGACTTCGGTCTTGAAACTACATCTCCACGATTATATTATCTATCCAAAATCCATAGCTCTGAGAGCCCTTCTACAGAATGTATCTAATTCCAAATGTAACTACCTACAACAATTCTATATTTGTAGATAATGAAAAAAATATTATTCCTCCTGGACAATATAATTTATCTACTTTACAATCTGAACTTCCTAACACTGTATTGTTATCATCTATTCCCCAATCCCACCAGTCTATTTTCCTGTTTCTCTTGATAAAGTTAATTATATAGAGATAACAATTACAAATGATAAAAATGAGATCATCGATTTTGCCGGTGCTAATACCACTGAAATAATAGAAATTAATATTTAAAATAAATAAATAAATAACAATGGAAAATATCGAGATTTATGAGTTGCAGTCATTCCCTCAAAACAGGAGGACATTCTCTAACCTCAATGAACCGAATAAAGATATTCAATTTGACATAACAATAGGGGACGGTTTTATTCATCCAGATTGAAAACAGAAAGCATGGTACAGCCATAGAGAGAATTGATTATCCTGGAATTACATCCACTACAGTGGGGACAGTAAAATTATCCAAATCAGAGAGTGCATATTGTAAATTTGGTGGGTTGGAAGCTGGAACAAAAATTCAAGCAAGAGGTCACACAGTACTGTTCCCCATGAGATTGATATTTGTTTTTTTCTCTGATTATAAAGAAATTATGTGGAAAGGTGGTTTGAGTATCATATTTCGCAGATCATCCAATCATCATAATTCGATAATAAGATACAAAACTTTGAATCCAGATGGAACAGCCAATGATGCTAGTTTACCCGAAGCTGCAAAATGTGTGCCTATAGTTGAATGTGAATCGAAATATGCTCTCAAATACAAGATCAACATTTTGAAAAATCCTCAAATTCCGATACAATTTTATACATATCAATGCATACAGAGGCCCGTGGAGGGTAAATTCTTTGAATTCGATATTGCTAATCAGTTTCAATATCTACAATACGATATGCCAGAGTTTGTAGCTGTATTGTTTCAGGCAGGGAGAGATGACAATCAGGAAAAAGATAGCATCCAGTTTGATAATTGTAAAATTAAAAATATATATCTGAAGAATGGTCGAAATGAGGTATTCCCACGTGAAAATTACAATTTAAACATAGCAGATCAAGAATTTTTGAAGTTATATGAAGCTTATAGAGAATTTAAACGAGTAACTGAAGGAAATATCAATATGTATTATAATCGAGACGAGTTTATAATTCACAGACCAATGTTTTTAATAAATGCATCAAAAGAAAATTGGTAGTTATTAATGATCGAACAAATATTAAGTTAATATGTGAGTTTCATGAAACTACCTGAAAATACCATATGCAATGCAATTTTAAGTGTAGAGAAATCATACATGTATGATGTAAAGAATGAGAGAGTGATAGAACAATTTTAATACTATTTACTATTTATTACTAATATATATTTTAATAGATAATTGAACAATTTTAATACTATTTTAATATTAAATATTTAATACTAATGTACAAAATATTATATTTTTTTAAAAACATGTTAGGTTTTATATATTCAATTTTTTTTAAATGTTAGGTTTTATATATTCAATTTTTTTAAAATGTTAGGTTTTATATATTAAAAATTTTAAAAATAAAATTTCTTAAGTTTTATTAGTTTTTTTAAAAAAATGTTAGGTTTTGTATATTTTGATCGAGTTTCGTATCAAATTATAAAGAACATCAACGTCACTTGGTTCTCGAGATATAAGTGTTTTAATAATTTAAAATATCAAAAAAGAAGATACGGGAATCCAACGCATAATGCTTCTCTTCATAGCATGCAAAGAGCAGATAATAATCTTTGCATGTCACGCACTACCATGTTCCGAGTTATCTTTGATCTCTTTGCATGTCACGCACTACCAATGTTCCGAGTTATCTTCGATCTCTTTGCATGTCACACAAGTTCGGTTCCCGAAGATGCTTCCTACACAGTGTTTTATATATCGCCACTGCCATCTAGTTGCAAATAAATGTACTTGGAGAACATAAGAGCAGTAAGTATCACTAGATGCTGCCATCTATTTGCAAAGAAATGTACTTGTTGGGATAAGATTCATTACTCAATAATTTTAAATATCTTCGGGTAGCAATACGATTAGCTGAAGACATATGATAGAGCGCACTTGAGTTGACATAGCTAATTGTTAGATGTCACATATTGCTAAAAAACCTTTCTATTTGTATTTTTCTCATACCTCCATTATGTCACTTCTTAGTTTCGAGCACAAACAGTGTAAAAGATTAAATAGTACGTATGGTAATATAGAAATAAGCAAGTGCAGTATCTTCGGTTCAGATAAATGGACCGAATTGATACTGGGGAATTTTGGGAAAATAAATTAAATTAAACTTGGGTTAAATTATTTTTTACACTTAGAAAAACAAATAAATTTTGCTTTTTAATAATTAAAGCTAAATTTTTTAAAAAATAAGGAAGTTATTTAGAGTTAGAGTTAGAAATTATCTAAATGTTGAGATTTTACTGTATTAAAAATTGAATGTTGGACTTCTGGTTGAAGAAAATTTCGATAATTTGTAAATATATGCTTAAAATATACTGATTTAGGCTCGAAAAGTAAATTTTGCCCTATAGAAATGAGTGATTCAGCTTTGATAAAAAAACAATTATTTTTATGCTATCAAAATAGTAAAATTTGGATTTTTTGGATATTTTTCTTTTGGAAAATTAGCTGAAATCGGGACAAAATAAATAAATACAAAATAAATGTTCCAGAACATATCATTATATCTACTGTCTTGATGATACACTTGGCTGCTTCAGGTAAGATGTTGGGAAGTGTTTTACCATCAGGATTTAAAGTACTATAACGCATTAGAGCATGATTATCATTGGCTACCCTAAGAAAAGTAATTCTCTAACCACCTTTCCATATGATGTCCTTGTAGTCTGAGAAGAAACCTGACAGCAGACGCATGGGAAATAGTACTGTGTGTTTTTTTTGTGAGAATTTTGGCTCCTGATTGAAATCCCCCTCCTGGTGATATGTTGAATCTACATTGGAAAATTTAAGTGTTCCTATGGCAATAGAAGTAATAGCAGGATATTCTACTCTATATATCACAATACCATGTTTTGTAATTTCTACTTGGAGAACAAGTGTTGCAAAAAATTATCTACTAGTTTTATGTTTGCACCAGGGGGGAATGCTTCATTATTTTCATTTTTTACTATTTCAAATTTAATATACAAATCAGTCCTGTGAGGATGTACAAAACTGTCACCCACATACACATCAAATTCAATTTCACGATTGGGTTCATTGTGATTAGCAAATGTACGACCACCGGGAGGAAAAGATTGTAATTCATAACTTTCAATATGCTCCATTAATGTTTATTTTATATATTAATTTCTATGATTCCTGTTGTGGAGGCACCTGCAAAATCTGTTACTTCACCATTTTCGTTGGTTGCGACTAACTCTATGTGGTCTATACGATTGTGGGATACTGGAAAATAGATAGGTGAAGAGGGTGTTTGGATGATAGGCTCCATGAACTCAGAATTTGGTTTGAAAGTTGCTATGATCCCAGTTTGTTTGTGACTACCTATGCTGCTTATGACGTTTTTGCTCTTCTAGTTCAGCTTTGTTCTTCTTTGAGTCAATTACTGTTTTTTCTATAGCTGGACTACCTCCTGCTAGACTCCCTACAGCACATACAGGTGCTAAAATAGCTGGAATACTGAATGTGAAATCACCAGTGTGTTTCTTTTTTCTGGAACTGAGCAATATTTTTAACTGAGGTGTACTAAGTGTTAATTTCATTCCATGACCCTTACTCAAACAAGATTTTTTCTTCTCCTGTTGTTTTGTAGTGAGGAGACTGTCTAATGATCCTAGAGATTTTAGATCTGAATAAAGTACTTGGTATACAATACCTTTAGGTTTCATAATGATAGGTATTTATATATATATTTAGGATTATAGTCCCCACCCTAATTTTTGTTTTTTATTCATAACAATGGTGTACCTAATGCTGCTATTTCTTCACCTAATGAAGCATCTTTGCTGATTAGTCTTCCAAATGCTACTTGCTCCAATTTTTGATCAGCCTTATGACGAGCACTAAGATCATTGTAAGTATTGTAGGCAATATCATGGTCTTTACAAGCTGTATCCAAAGCATTAATTCCTTTGTCTCCTTTCTCCAGTCTTTCTTCCAGTTTAGTTACTGGACCAAAGTATTGGTAACCAGCTAAATGCATTTCGAAAGGAAGTTTGTTAATTATGTCATTAACTAAACCCTGATACTTCCAGAATTTAGGAGATACAGTATTAATAATTTTAATTAAGTATCCTATGCCTTTACTGTCATTAAAAAAATTGGCTAGTTTAGCAATAAGCATATGTACAATGTCTATTTTCTCATTACGGAAATTATTGTTGCCAGCATTTTCTTCTCCTGCTATGACCAACAATCTATCTATGAGTTTTCTTTCATCATCCACCCACACAAACTCTTTGGGTAGAGTATTGTAGTGTTTAATGCCACTACTAGTTTTAAGTTGGTTCCATATAGGTTTATTCAAATATTTGTTTTTATAACCTGTGCTAGATTTAACTCTATTCTGACTAGCATCATTGTTTTGGTATAGAGCATCAGACAGTATTAAAATTTCTGAGTAACTCTGATTATCTTCATCTGTATAATCTCTAGGATGTTTTTTGGTGATGACTTCCCACAATCCTACAGTATCAGGATATCTAGACCAGCTATTTGCTCCACCCAAATTGACTTTTACGTCATCTCCTTGAAATGTAACTCTAGATTTTCCAATTTTTTACACTACTCCCTCATTAGGCTCCATGGTTGGATATAATCCAAACACTTCATCTTTGTTAAATTTTCCAGTACTCAGGTAATCTCTTGCCAAGGTAACCGATTCATTTTTTCTGAATCTCCTATGGTCTTGGTAGGTGGTTGTTGGAATACTAAAGGAGTATGAATACTGGATAGTGGTGCAGGAGGAATATCTGCATACTTTATAGCAGCAAGAAGCACTAGCTCATTCATGAGATTCTTATTTTCTTCTGTGACACTCTTAATTTTTCTATCAAGGCCACTGATAGCATCATTAATTGTGTGATCTTGACACTTGTGTTGTTCATAGTATCCTCTGTTCTCAGATTTCCAGCCTTTAAATCTTTTAGCCAGATAGTCACGTAGATTCAAATTGTCTTCAATTTTACGTTTTGTCGTTTTTTGTTTATAGGTTATTTATAACGTCACAACGTATCTTATAATCACTCAACATTTATAAAATTGTTAATTTTGTTTCTATATTTTCCATTGTTTTGTTTTTGAGTCATATCAATTGTAGGAAATCCAAAATCATCTTTGTTCCATCAGGAAGAGCAGAATTTTGAAAATTGACTGTAGTTTAAATCTCCTCCTACATAGTCATTATATACATGTTTAAGATTAGTGCGGTCCTGACGAAACAGACAAACTAGATTTGTATTATCACGAAGTAAGTGTTTGGGAATCTTAGAATAAGTCTGCGTCAGATAAAAACAGTCTATTCTTCTGTGACGACCCTTAGTAAAAAAAAAATCGAATGTCATTTTGATTTTCAAAAATCACATCATCAAAGACTACAACTTAGTTTTTATAACAATTGTCAAGTGGTTTTAATTTCTTATTTAAAGGTAGCTATGCCCAGTCCCTCATACAGTTTCATGAGCTGCTGGTATTTTGGTTGCTCCAATATTTTTGAAAATATATATAAGTGTCTGTTTTTCCAGTGTAACCAATTGGGAGCAAGCAGAAAATTATCTACAAGTAGTTTAGATTTTCCACAAAAAAATAGACCTACAATGAGACACCTATAATTGTAAGGTAGCAACTCACCATTTTTCTTTCTAGTTTCTAGTAAATCAGGCAAACGTCTTATCTCATTCCATGCTGTTGTCATAGAATTACTTGGTCTGTGGTAATACAACTTTTTTCCGAAAGTCCCAGCCATTTTACTAATATTTTTTTTTATCTACGTAATTGTTTCTCAATAAGATATGTATCTGGGTATTCAGTTTTGCTAAGTTCCTCTTCATAAAATATTCCTTTCAATATTTCATTGCAATTGTTTTTTATTATATATGTATACCTGTTCCCTGGTAAGACTTCAACCACAGTGAACAACTCTGTACTCCAATGTTTAGTAAAACGCTTTTCAAAATGGTGTTTCAATTTGCTAACTCTCACTTCATCTCCTATTTTGTACTTAGGTTTCTTGGTGGTGTGTTGATATTTAGGACAGTAAACAGTGGAAATCAAGTGTGCCTCATTAGATTTGAAATCCTTAGTAGGCTACATACGTTTGGTTCTATGTATAGATCTATTGTAATTATGAACAAGATGAGATAAAATTGCTACCCACTTATAGTTACCAAGCAAACTAAACCGTTTCCACATATCGTTTTTTAATGTCTTTCTGAATCTCTCAATTATACTAGCTTTCAAATTACTGTATGTAAATAATGTCTAATATCATGCTCGACAATTAATTTGGTGAATGTGGAATTGTAAAATTATCTTTCTCTGTCTGTCTGTAGGTGAAGAGGTATTCTGCCTTGTTCAAAAATAGACTTAAAGGCCTCAGTGACACAAGCTCTTGTTTTAGATTTCAGGGGAATAGCCCAAGCATATTTACTAAAAGTGTTCACTACAGCAAGCAAATACTTAAAACTATTATTTATCTTATTCATTTTTCAAATTTCCTGTGTTCACTGCAATCAAATCTGCCTGCCACAGATGATCAATTCCTTTTGTTACCACAGAGAATAGTTTATAGTTACGACGAGCTGGTCTGTGTAGTTCATTAACTATATTCTGTGTCTGGTAAGAGGAGATTACATAAAAGGGATTATCCTCAGTGTACAATTGTTTGACTTAATTAATATCATTAGGCATTTTGGTAATGGTTGTTTATTAGAGGATAGGTGATTTTCAACTCCAAAAACAAAGGTATAAGTTTATCATAATCTCCCAGCAACTCTATATACAGACAATCACTTGCAGATATATCGTATGTGGTTATAGTATTCATCTTATCTTATTTAATACGATAGATATTACTCCCAGTAAATATTTTTATCTCACCTTTGTTCTCAGGTTTTATAGTAAATTGAAGTTTCCCTCCAATGGGGAATTTGTAATAATTTAGTTTATTATTAAAAATATAAAATATTTTACCAGTATCATCATCATATTCTGGTAGGATACTGTTCAAGTGAATTATTAGAAGTCCATTTAGTTTAGACAAGAGATTAGTGAGATTTGGTGAGACTATCTGAACAGACACTTCCATGGCTTGTTTTCCAAACCCAAACAGATGCATGGTTAATTTATTGGCAAATATCACATTGGTTGTCATCTACTAGGCAATAGTGACCCCATGGTAATGTATGTATTTCACATAAAAGAATCTGTCTCTTGTCATCCTCCGAATCCAGGGCAGTTTTTCTAATTTTATTTGTAGTTAATATATGATCAACACTTTGGATTATTTTTTCCTCCCTCAGTTTGGGAGATTTAGGCTTTGAGACAGTTGTAATAATCATCGAAGGAGAGTCCATTCCCAGTATCTTTTTTCTGATCTAATTTCATACATCTTTGCTCGTAATACTATAAATTCCTTAATAATATCATTACTTTTTCCATCTTTTAGTTTGCCAGGCACATTTTTATTGTAAAAAGGAAAATCAAAATTAGATGTATGAAAAGATGTATGAAAATAATAAAAAACAACTTAGGATGTTTTATATCTTCACACAGATTAGGTGTCTTGATAATATATATATAAAACTATCTGTGTTCATATACAGAAGAGAAAGGTCATCTTTATATAAATGCTTCATTGTATCATAGTGGAGTTCTAGCATGTATAGCTTATACATATCCAGAACTGTAGCTCCCACATAGGTAGGTTCGTTTAATTTGAACCAAGGCTTTGCCAAATGAAAAAGTGACAAAACTTCGTGATGTATTGTTCTTAATTTTGATTTTTGATCTGCCACTAATTTATTACATTTTTTTGATCAGAGACTAGTCTTACATCTACATGCTTCCTAATATTCCCCATGGTCTTCGCAAAGACAGCAATATTAATTAATTTGAAGAAATCCTTATCTATATCTGAAGTAGCAGGTGTTCTGTGTCTTCTGTTAGTTTCAATATAAGGCTCCAACCAATCTGAATGCTTGAATCTGAGGACTCCTCGAATTTGCACTAAATGAACCCCTTTTCTATTAAAAAATTGAGACTCTTATAGTGTATGACATATCTTTCTTTAGGGTCAAGAGTCATCAGAAGCTTCTTCTGTTTCGATTCAGGTGGACACTTGAACTCAGGAGCTGGTGGCAAGTCAGAAAATAGATTATGCAACTCATGAGAGAAATCAAGATCCACCTCAGCAAAGAAACCATACTTAGTATCACCAAAATTTTGTATGTCTATTGATGTAAGATTTATCAACTCAAAACCACCATAGCAGAGTTTCTGCATCATTGAATAACCATACAAATTATTCTCATCAACATATAATATATAAGTAGAGGGTTCATATGGATTATATTATTTTGACATATGTGTATTGTTGGGTCTTGCATATCTTTGTGTGCATTGTACACTGGCGAACTTTAAAAAAAGGTCTCCCTCCTCTTAGTTAGATTGCAAGGTATTTGGAAACACTTCATTACCCCTGTATTGGATAAGAAAGTGGGGGAAGGCAGTTGCAGACAAGGCGATCACTACTCTATGCGCACCTAAACTTGTTTCCGGAAAGCTTTCTGTTGGAGTCTTGTCAGGCATGATCTGGGCAGTTTGTGGAAGATTCTTGTGTTCCTTCCCCCCCCCCGCTCTCTCTCTCTGTGTGTGTGTGTGTGTGTGCGCGCCAAAACTTGTTTCTTTTTAAGTTTGGCGTATGTTTATTACATCGAGTAATTGCTGTTACGGCTGGGAATGAACCAGGTTAGCAATGGGCAAATAAGAAAGTATAAAAAATAACAAAATTCCTAGCATGAGTAGTTAGTAGTAGTAAAGGTTAGGAAAGTTCCTCGTGCGTATAGCAACGTGCCATGAAGGCACATTTAAGGTATGTGGTAGTAGGGCACCGCATATTCTCGAGCTCGGCCATTTTGGAGGTGATACGATCAGCACCACGCTCCAGCTGCCTTTTTTTCGCCAGGGTTGTAGTAGAAATGAAAATATAAATGTTTTGCATTCTGCGTTTGTGACAGTATTCTTTAGATATTGTCCCTGAAATATCTGTTAACATCCTAACCCGCATTTTTTTTTCAGGATAAACTAGTTGAAGGCCGCGATTGGTCCCTGACAAGTAATGAACATATCACAGAATGCGCACTAGTTTAGCTCAGATTTCTTAAGGGGGAGGGGGGAGAATGATATACAAATTTATTCTACGAATGCTTACGTCATTGTGACAATGGAGTATATTTTGCAGACTAACGAGGATCTGGCGTCTAGACACAAGGCCAGTATAATGCTCTGTGAAGTTTGGGCTGTGTCCTACGTTTGTGATTGCCTTTCACAAATTTCGTCTTAACACACCTTTCATCCTTATCTATGTGATTACGCAAAAGTGGAATAAAAGAGAAGTAAAATAAATAAATCAATTGGTCATTGTGTCCCTGCCTTTTTCGATATTTCTTCCTGAACGAAAATTAATGTTTCACCGATGTAATGCATCACTATAGTCATGTGAATTATTATTTTCCGTCAAGAGAGTGTGCTTAATCATTCCTTAAAGCATAGACTGTAACGCTGTTGTGCTTAGTGTAAACGATCTTAACTGTGTGGAAGTTTTTTTTGTAGGCAAAAAGATGGTTAAGAGTAAATCCCAATTGATTGTTAGAAATTTAAAATATTATAACTCTGACGTGACGCATATTAACTGTTCTTAGTTCGCTGTCAAGGAACGATTTCTCCTAACTAAAAAGGATTCCGGCCTCCGTGGTTGAGTGGTTAACACAGCTTGCTTAAACACCGCCTTGGTATTGTGTTCGTTCGGTGTTCATTGTGACTGTCCCATCATCAATTTCATCTTTTCATCACTCATCCTCATCGTCGCGTTTAGCCAAAAGTGGTAGAAAAGCGAAGAAAAATAAACCAAACAAACATAAATAAGAATCTGAAGGGAAAAATATTCCATTACCAAAAATTAAATATATAAATATACAGTAATTACTTCGTTGACACTGCAGTTTTTTTTGGTAGTGTGTAGCTGTCTTAGGGTCGTATGTTCGAATTAGCTGATCTCAAAATATACGAAGAGTGAACGATTAATGGAAATAGGGATGCACATTTCTATTACTTTAGTAAGCGTTCAGTCGTAAATCCTGTGGACACAGTGTGATTTTCGTGCAAGGAAGAGTTCCTGGGACATCAACTAGGTTGACGTCAATCATTCTCATCGCCACGGATTAACGAAGAGGCAAAAAGGCAACGTAATATATCCTAAATAGAAAAAAAAATACAGAAAAGGGCAAGGAAATTTTCATAATGTGCCGAGTCGAGGTTGTGTGTTGCAAGACGGAAATGTGTAACTATTATCGCAAGAGCACGTTCAATTATATTAGGGCAGAACCATATATCACACAATACAGGTGAAATTGTTGTAGGTTGACGTGAATTGTTAATCTGCCTAAACTCTTATAATATCAGGTTTTTTTGTTCCTATTATTATTTCAATTTTGAGGGTCTTCATGACCGAGTGCTTTGCATACTGCTCTATGAAACCGGAGACCCTATGTTCGATTGATTGATTGATTTGCTTTATTTGACTTCGCTTCTTGTGTCACTTTTGGCTAAGTTGCAAATATGGGGGAGGTCTCCCCGATGGCGCAGTGGTAGCATCGTCGCCTTGTGATCAAGAGTTCCCGGGTTCGATACCCGGTGGAGGCATATAGTGGTTCGGATTCCACTTTATACTGTAGGTCCAGTCCCGATTAGTCTTACTGTGCATAAAGTGGACTCCAAACACAAACTCAATCAATCAGACTCAATCAAATATGGTGATGAATGACGATATGATGAAATTGATGAATGGACACTCACAAATCCATGCCCAGGCCAGGATTCGAATGCGGGACGCCTGGCGTCGTAGCGCCACTCTGCCACTGGGGCCGGAATCTATTTTCGAAGCGTGGGTAATATTTAAGAGCTAATTGTGTTCGTTCATTTTTTCTGGCCACTCCAACATTCGTCCTTATCGTTGAAAGTAAACAAGAGGGATATAATATGGTCGTAAAAATAGCAAAGTTACCACATATGCCTGTGACGTGCCGAAAGAAAGGACCTTCTTTGCTCGTTTTCTTTTTATATTTGTTTTAGAGCTAATGACAAAAGAGAGAACAGAAACGAAAGAATGAACAACCTATTTTCATTCATGAAGGAAATAAATCGCCAGCTGAGAACCTGATTTCTTGAGAGCTCAAAATGGACAACAAATATTTCTTGCGAGGCCGAATGACCACAGAAAGAAACGCTGTGCTAATTCCTTGATGACTCATGGTTAATATTGGTCTTCTGACAGCTGTGCACCTCTTCTTTATCTTGCATAGAGTTTCGGCATTGAAGCTGGAGTGTTTCGAATTCAATATCAGTTTTTGTTGTTGCTTCCATTTAACTAAGAGGAGGGAGACCTTTTTTTTAATGTTCGCCAGTGTACTATGCCCCTACGTATACCTGTTTCTATAAAAAGAAACATATCCACATCTGAAATCAGCTCCAGCTCATTTTTTGTTTTTAACAACATAGCTGACCAAGTTTGGGAGACTGTAAAAGTGTGCAGGGTCAAAATTATAGATATTCATAGACAATTTTCTAAGAGCTTGGAATACGTCAGCAAGAATTGTCACATCTAACTTTAGATAAGCATCATTGTAGTTTCCCAGTGTCTTACACCCGAATTTCTTCCACATTAGTTGTGCATGATGGTAATCTTTATCTATAATATTATTTTCTCTGAGTTGGCTGTAGAACTCCTTTTGTGGAGGAAGAGATTCATCATTAAACGTAGTAAATTCAGTCACATATTCATATGGATTGACCAATTTTTGTCTAATATGTTCTATGCCTAAGTCAGGAAAATTATTAGTTGTAATTTGGAACTGATCATCAGATAATTTGTTGGCAAGAGCATCCAGGTCAGCAGAGCATAGAGTCTAGAAATCTCATCTTGATAGTGCCACCACCAGGAATCTCCACTGTTTTGCTGAGACTGATATATCTCTCTTGATTCTCTGCTAGGACTTCTATATTTTCTATATCATAACTGATATGTTTAACCAAATGGTGGAAATCATAACTACTGCCATTATGGAAGAATATAGGGACAAATTTGTTTCTCTGTACTTTGAGATTGCAATTATTGCATAAGGGTCCAAGATTTTCTCGCGTGTAATGGTCATGATTATGAATTTTCTTATTTTCATTTGTAAATATGAATTACACTGTGGGAAAATCTTAGTAGAATTATATAATTGCTCTCTAGCAGCAAATTATAATGTTCTTGGTTTAGACACAGATAATACACTATCAATTTCTTTCACTTCTTCTTTTATTTTTTGGAAGAAATGTTTGACTGCATTATGTCCTCTGTATACATAAGGCTCATTAGGTTTTAATGAATTTCACCACACAACTATGTAACCATAACTACAGACCTCATGGAGCTGATAAGGTGTAGTATAAGATATTTCAGGAACAGGATTTGAATAGTTGAATGGTTTGAGAAATGCCTCAAAATCTGCTATTATTATAGCTGGATGCTCCAACAGAGCATTGTGTTGTTTGAATTTCTCAACCTCTTTTGATTTGGGCATAATCATACACACATGTTTGTTCTCACCACAATATTTTTTGTGTAATTTAATTTTCTTGTCAGCAATTTCTGGATTATTGAATTTGACATATTTCTGTTGAACTTCATTATCAAATATGGTCAAACACCTATAACAAATCTTCATTTCCTCATTATGTTTGGTTATTTGGTTTCTAACCAAACGATAGAGATTACGAATCAGACAATAATGGAAATGCTTATCATCTGATATAAGTATCAAATTAATACCAATAGCATTATCATTATTAATATTACTTATTCTGACAGGACATACAAAATTATATTTTTGTATAGGCATACACATTGATTGCCAAGAGTTATTTTGCCTGTTTTTCAAATTTTGTTATATCAGATATAGCAACAGGATATTGGATACCTGACATAGCATGTATAAACTTTGTTTCATGCTGTATATAATGATGAACTAGATCTGGATTGTCTTTCCAATGAATTGGGTAAAGTTTTGCCAAGACACACCACAGAAAACACTTCGTATCTTTATTTTTTATATTGACCACAGCTGTCTTGTTCTGAATATCTACTGGAAGAGGGACATAGGTAGAAGCAGAAAGAGGTGAGAATTGACTTATTTTTAATTTAGTTTATGTGGGAGTCCACATAATTTCCAACCAGATCCTTTAGCCTCAAATTCCTCATGTTTTTTTTAAGCAATGTGTCCATAATTTGGGCATGTATTGTTCCAAATTATCTATATACACTCAGATATAGAGTCTGAGTCTTGTAACAATTGGTGATGTACATGGCGTGTTTCATCAGGTTTCTCATATTCAGAGGATAGAGTGGTATTAAACTTGATAGATTTATTTTTCAGGAGTTCTATTATTAAAGATTTTATGTTCTTCAAGGAATTGTTGATATCACAGTGTGGCTCTGGTTCAAAAGGGTTAATCATTGAGATGACCACCAAAAGCTGTTGCACTAGATGATGTAGTCAAAAATATATTTTGTTCTGGTTCAGGACCATCAGTTGAATCTATATGTGCTTGTATTTTTCTAGGATTAGTCTGGCTGGTTGATGGTTGAAATTCACAACTTTTCTTATGTCTGCTCATATTAGGTATGCTAATATAATTTCCACAATAGGGACTGGTTTGGGCTGGTAATTTAGGATCTTTTGGTTGACCAGTACATATTACCAAGTGTTTTGACAAATTTGTTTTGGATATGAATTTACCACGTTTGGGGCATTCAGATTTAGCCATTGTTTTATATTTGGTATTTATATATAAATGTGTCTCGATATATCACAACTCTAGAGGGTGTCAATATTTCAATCTCACTTGGAGATAATATATTTAGCACAAATACTTTTAAAAATTGAATAGAAACTAATCTTTGCGTAAGTATATCAAGAATATTAATTTATTTTGGATAATGGTTATTATATATGGATTTTGCTGGAGATACAAGTTTATGATTAAGTGTATCAAAAATTGTAAAATATTTTTGGTAATGGTTATTATATATAGATTTTGCTGGAGACACAAGTTTATGCATAAGTGTATCACAAATTGTAAAATATTTTGGGTATTGTATTTATATATAGTTTTTGCTAGAAAGATAATTCTATGCCTAAGTGTATCAAGAATAGTAAAATATTTTGGGTATTGTATTTATATATAGATTTTGCTAGAGAGATAAGTCTATACCTAAAAGTAAATTATTTTGGAAATGTTTTTTTAAATATATTTCTTTATTTTTATTTTCATTTATTTTTTTCTTTTGCCAGAAGTGGGCATGGTCAGAAAATGCATGAGCTTATATCATTTACAAGAGAGGAGGAAAACTGAAAGAGGAGAAGCATATATAAATACATACACTCACAAACAATCCACTGGGGGGTCACGTGACACTGGGAGTAGAATATTCCCAAGCTAGATATTGAAGAATGTTAATCATCATAATACGAAGGTTCTAGAATCCGTTGCATGATTAGACAATTTGCTACACCTAGAATTTAGCTAAATCCACCAAAAAAATATAAAAAATATAGCTTTAATTATGGTCAAAATAGACCATGGTATCAATCGACCCTCGTACTAGGATGTGTTAGAAAATATCAACTCCTTATGGCAATTTGCTACACCTAGAAATTAGCTAAATCCACCAGAAGATATGAAAATATAGCTTAATTTTGACCAAAATAGACTATGGTATCAAATGACCTTGGATAAGGTAGTCCGGTGAACTCTGTCGTTCCCTCTACTGATTGAGTTTTTTTTAAGTCCTCTTTATGCACAGGAAAGCTAATCGAGACTGGACCTACAGTTTAAAGTGGGATCCTAACCACAATGTGCCTGCACCGGGTATCGAACCCGGGACCTCTTTACATTTGAGCTCACATGTAAATGTCCAAACAACAATTTTCTCAATGTTATATTTGTTACAGAGCAGTATTACAATTGTTGTAATTCATTTGCAGCTTCCCGTAACTGCTCAGGCTACCAGTTCCAGTGCAACAATGGGAGGTGCGTATATAATCGCCTGAAGTGTAATGGAAGAGACGACTGTGGGGACGCAAGCGACGAGGCTGCTGACATTTGTTGTAAGTTTTCATTTCTAGCTTTAAATTACGGCTGAACACATTGTCATTCTATTGTACATCAAATCAACGCAAAAAAAAAACAAAAAACAATATATTGTCACCCACCATCTCAGATTTCGATAAAACTTGGTGTACATTCTTTACTTATGGTTGAAAGAAACCCCCTAAAAATGTTCACTCTATCTCAAACGGTTTTAAATTTACAGCTCTTCGAAATTTCATTAAATCTGTGTTGTCTGTCACTCTTGAGACCCTCGACACCAGATCGTCTTGCTCACAATTCATTTTATTTCTCCTTAACCAATGATCAGATCTCTTTCAAATTTTATACAAGCCTCAAAAAAATAAAGGGGATTTCAGAAAAATATACATCAGCACTCAAAAACTTTTATAAAAGCCTCAAAAATGACTAATAATAGTCTAATTTTTGTGGTGGAAAAACTAGGTTAGGAAAACCTGAATTTTCAGCATGTGGGCTTGATGGAACTAAGTGTGTTTGATGTTGAAAATCATTACAAAGACATGCTCTTTCTCTACAAAGAATGAAAATGTACTGAAAATTTTACGTTTTTTGGACAGTGTGGAAAATTTCCCGATCAATCCATATGAAATGGTCAACCACTGATCGCATGACCCTTTCTAAAAAAAATCATTTTTTGTTGTTGTTCTTGTAACCCCTATGCAAAGGTAGTTCAAAACATGCATTATTTTTCTAAAACTTGACTTCGTTTCAAAATTGAATCTATTTTTGTTTCATGACTTGCGGCATTTTTGGCCTTTGTAGACAGTTGTAATGGTTATGATAACTCAGCTACGAAAGATGATATAAAGTTTGGGTAAAAAAATGTTTTCAGTTCATTTAAAGCAAAAATGTATTTTCTTTACCTTTTTCACCATCTCTAATGCAAATGGTTGATATTCAGAACCAAAATTGATATTCAATTTTGTTTGTTTCTGTTTTCTTAGTAGGGAAGTAATGCAATATCAGAGCTATATTTTGTAGAGGAAACAAATTTGCTCCTTCTTTTTGACTAACCCTGTATTTGCATTCCGAAGCAGTGCTTCGGTAGCTTACCTTGTATGCACGCCACTGATATCACACATACGATTATCAAAAATAATCATTGTCTACATTTAATTAACTTATTCATATTTTTTAACAATTCATTCTTTCTATTTGTTGTTCCAATTTACATTGGTTATAATATAAGCCTTTTTTAAAATTAAACTTTTCTTTCTTGTGATTTAGGCTCACCAATCAATGGTCAAGAATCAACATATTCAGGTACGTGCGCTACTAATGCCTTTATACAATACGTTTAGTTAGAACTTAGAATATGCAATGTTTTAAGTAATATGAATTGTGATGAGCAACGGTAGGTGTAGCAAGCCTCCATTGTATTTAGAATAGAGCCTTACTGCATCAGACTTCAGTTATAGCTCTTGTCCAGTCTTACGGCGGGCAGTCTACATGCTGGCAAGGGAAGTGGGGATCGGTGAAGCTCCCAATCTAGCGCGATATGAAACGCAGCAGCTTGTAGAAGGAGTTGTGCGCATTACTTACTCCCGCGACCTCGTAACTCCCGGCGCCACTGCTGTTGTTTGGTTGGTCTGCTGCAAATTCCCTTGACAGCATTATGTCTCCCGCCGGAAGACTAGACAAGAGTTATAGAAGAGGGTTGTGCGCAGTACTTACTCCCACGGCCTCGTAACTCCAGGCGCCACCGCTGTTGTCTGCTTTGTCTTCTGCAAATTCCCTTCTCCCGCCGGAAGACTAGACAAGAGTTATAGAAGAGAGTTGTGCGCAGTACTTACTTCCGCGGCCTCGTAACTCCAGGCGCCACCGCTGTTGTCTGCTTTGTCTGCTGCAAATTCCCTTGACAGCATTAGGTCTCCCGCCGGAAGACTAGACAAAAGTTATAGAAGCAGACAAGAGACTTAACTTAGATTGAATTGTTATACCCTTTCCCAGCTAACTGTGGAGCAAGGCAGCGCATAGCGTCAGAGAAGCGAGGGAAATTGAGCAGCCAGAGCGAAGCAGTACACGCTGCTGGGAAGGCAATCGCTTTCCCCCACTCCACGCAATTCCGTTCCTCTCACGTGTTATTTGGTGGAGCCATCTCGCGTTACAATTTGCGCAGAGACTTGTTTTCGTTTGTCTTCTCCACAGTTAGCTGGGACAGAGTATAGTATTGAGGTTCGCTTTCACTGACACTCTTATCTTTGTTTCACATGTTTTCAAATAAAATACTCGTCCGAAATCTATAATAGATTCAATTTGGAGCCAAAACTCCGCTTGAAAGTTTAAAGTGCATAACCAGAAATCAAGAAACTATATTTCTACATCCTCTCACTAGAAACTCTGAGGATTTACGATAAAAACTTCAAAATTGTGCTTCACAGTTTCATAACAAATTTAATTTTGTACTTACTTTTTTCAGTATCTCTGGAAAAATATATGAAAATTAATTTATTTTATGTACTTGTTAGCATACACGTTTCACATTTTAATTTTTGCGCCTAATTATTAAGATTGTAAACGTAGGAAGACGCAATAAAATAATAAACGTAGGATTCTAATGTCTATTATAGTTCACCATCTTTCCACACACAGCCTGAATGCCATTTAGCTCCATTGCAGAAACACGCATACAACATATCAAAAACGCCCCACCAATCAGGCAGGCAAAAGAATCCCCAAAACCCACCATTCGGAGAAAACCTATTGCGGGCGCACATTAGATGTTTAGTTACGACTGAAGGGTACACCGAGAAAAAAAATGAGAACCGCTGGTCTAAGGCTTGCCTCTTATTCCTGTTCTCATTATACATGAAGAATCAGCAAATTATCAATATTTAGCTAGGTGACATGAAGTATACACAATTTAGTTTCAGACTTCTGAGGAGAGTAACAGTACTGTCATTATTTCTTTTTTTTCAGGAAATGAAAAATGCCTCAGCTCAGAGTTCGCATGTGCAAATGGTGAATGCGTTCTCTGCCGATTTCGCTGCGACGG
Source organism: Lepisma saccharinum (assembly GCF_977018435.1). Lineage (NCBI taxonomy): Eukaryota > Metazoa > Arthropoda > Insecta > Zygentoma > Lepismatidae > Lepisma > Lepisma saccharinum. The sequence goes on along the minus strand of NC_139251.1, from coordinate 6,775,728 downwards.
ATATGACGACTGCGGCGACAGAAGTGACGAGTGTCCAAAAATGTGCGGTGAGTAATTCTGTCGGCAAAATCATAATTTACAAATCGCGTCAAAGTAGGTGTCGAATCTCTGGTGTTTACTATCATATTTTTAGATAGTTTTTATTTCACTTGTGCACACATTCTTTTACATTAATATTTAAGCGTAAGTGTGAGTGTACATGTGTGCATAGTGCTACCAACTGCAATATGTTAAATATATATATATATATATATATCGATATGGTTATATCTAATACAGGGAGGTTATTTCAGTCGTTCACCGCCAGCGTGACGGCCGTTCCGCGGACTCTTCATGCAACAGGTCCCGGCAAATTGCGTTCAGGAAGTCCGTAACAGAAACCGCTTGTTTTGTAATGTTTCCACTTTTCACAATTACAGTTACAATTACAATTGAAATAAGCACGCACCTTGTCGCACGGATGCAGGAAAAGGTGTCCTCCCAAATACAAATATTTCCGGCACCTTATTTCTGACATCTAATCTTAGATTAGACATCGCTACTTTATCCTCAGTTGACAGAAAGGGAAGACAGCATCCCGGCGCATAAAGCAAACCGAAAGCGTAAAATGATATTTAAAAGTAATAATAATGATGATCACTAACCTCCTGTGTTATAAGAGATGTTGAAAATGACTTCCTTCAACAGCAATACAACACGTTTCTTAGGTTCAAGAGATCCTGTCTATCGTAATCCCTGACCACTTTTCTGCAAGAATTCGTTTTCACGTAATTATCGTACATAAAAACTCTATGTTCAAGACTATATTTGTTTAACGACATAAGTAATGAATGAATAACAATTAACACACAATAAAGCACTGGCCACGAGTAAGCACATTACAATAACACAGTATAAGCAACACGCGTACTGATAAATGAACAGAAGTGAACATGAACGTACACTGACGTCTGGTAGCCGACAGTGTTGCTAACCATTTTTCGGCAATGTCCCTACAGACGTAGTCAAAATGTCCCTACAACTGACCAAATGTCCCTACGCCAAGTAAAGTGACTAAAAAAAAACACCTCATGAGCATGCAAACAGAAGATAAAATATACACATTTACTTACCAAATCTTTCTGCTCGGTGCTTACACAATTAATGAAGGAGCGAATTTACAATACAGGACCTCTCCCCGATTTTTTGTAATATTTCGCATACTCACTAATTGAGGCCTCCTAATCACGAATTTGAAGTTAAAATTTGGGGGGTCACGTGTAGAAATTGCAAAATAAGTGACATTGAGTGGTCCGCGATCGGCACGATTGCTTATTATTTACCGGAAGATTTTGTGTTTCCAATACTTAAAAAACGAAATATACATTCCTGATATTACTACGACCCCAAATTTTAACTATGTTTGCCTATCCTAACCTAACCTAACCGTACCTGAATGGTTCGTGGGGCTATCCGTCAATGGTTTGTTGGGCTACCCGTGCATGTTTTTTTCGAGCCCAAATTTTAACTATGTTTGCCTAACCTAACTTAACCTAAACTTACCGAGAATAGTCAGTGGGGCTATTCCTGAATGGTTTTGCGGTAATTGTGATTACGAACCGATAAAAAATATTATTTTCGTAGCACTTTAACGGGAAACGTTCATCATCGAAGACGCCATTTTCGTATCCTGCAATTTTATGATTGATGTACTGTTGCCAAATTTACCTGTAATCAAATCAGTTCTTCTACATCGTGATTGTCGCTGTCACATGTAAGCACGTTCTTTGGGCAATATACTGAAATCCATAAGTTTATTAATTAGCCCACAGCCATCCCCTGCACACTCCACCTAACAATCTGTACAACATTAACAACTTTTTTACTGTTCTCTTCCGCCATTCTTACACGATCCATGCTCTCCAAGTATGAAATCAACAGTGTGGCAACGCTGTAGACAGCGTAACTAATTTTAATTTGTTCGTATCAACAAATATGGCTACCATACTTGTATACGGAGAATCATTGCGAGAATTGAAAAGCTTATTTTACAACTTCTACACGTTAATGAACATTTTTTTCCCCCTCACCCCAACATGTTAACTTGAGATAAATAATCACGAATAATTATTTCGTGAGTATAAGACGTAGCATAGAAATTACAGAAGGGTCCGGTATTGTAAATTCTTGCCTTAATGAATAATAGGGGTGTGCTGGACAGAATTTTTTGGGTCGGGACGGGATCGGGACGGTAATTTTTTTTAAATCCCGACATTCGGGACTGAAAAATTTGCAATTTCCCGACCAAGTCGGAAAATTTTCTGGACGGGAAATGTTCGAAATTTCCCGAAGCACTGGAAATCTCGAATTTTACAAGTCATTTTCACTTTAAGTGATTGTTTTTGCATTTCTAGAATAAAAACTTACAACTTTCGATAAGTTCCAGAAACTTACAAGGCAGAAAACGTCGAGAATTAACGACTTTTTAAAGTAAAGAATCCAGCACACCCCTAATGAATAACGTTGAGTCGTTTACTGTTGATTATGTTATTTGAAGTCATACATGCTGCTGCTGTGAAGAGATAGATGTTGGTTGGTGATGCTGTATTTCCTGCATTCTTTAACAATTTTGGTCCCATTTTATTTCCCTTTTTTGTTTTTGTATCACTTAACATTGAAAATATTCTTTCCGTTTCCGCGTTAGAATGCGGCAATGTTAGCACTATTTTCGCGAGAGTGGAAATGTTTTCAAAAAGGAACTTGCCTTGAAAGTTTTTGGTAACCGATAACATGTTCCAAAATTCTGATGGAAATCTGTTAGTTAGTTCTTTTTTCTCCTCCTCGCTAAAGTATCCAGATAAACTAATTCATAAAATGTAATTTACCAAGATTGAAAAAAGTACCTACGTTTTCCCTCATTTGGCAAAATCTGTTCCTACGTTCCTACGCGGGCGAAATTTAGTGAAAAGTCCCTATGCGTAGGGACATGTCCCTACGGTTGGCATCACTGCCGACACGTGCAGTATGAAGCGCCCTCTCGCGGCTGACAACTCACCCAACCCCCGATAAGCTGCAGGCGCTGTCGCGACAACTGAGAATAAAGTAGCGATGACTAATCTAAGATTAGATGTCAGAAATAAGGTGCCAGAAATATTTGTATTTGGGAGGACACCTTTTCCTGCATCCGTGCGACAAGGTACGTGCTTATTTCAATTGTAATTGTAACTGTAATTGTGAAAAGTGGAAACATTACAAAACAAGCGGTTTCTGTTACGGACTTCCTGAACGCAATTTGCCGGGACCTGTTGCATGAAGAGTCCGCGGAACGGCCGTCACTCTGGCGGTGAACGACTGAAATAACCTCCCTGTATATAGGCTAATATATATACAAACACACAGGGCATACAGGGTCCTTCATTAGTCTGTGAAACATTTTAGAAATTCTCTACAGATAACTTCGCAACCTTATAGGTGACACTGATAGACCGTGATAGCCTAAGAAGCATGTGGGGAGAAATACAGTATCGGTTAGGTCAGGAAATTTGGACATATAGGGTTTAAGAGGTCTCTCCGAGAATTTGGAGAGTTTGTCGTTCTATCGGCATCAGGATTACCACTGTCAGTTACACCTTTCAAATCTAGAAAATGTCTAAATGTTTTACAGACTGATATATCACCTTACCCTGTATAGTACCAATGTGCTATTTTAAACCCCTAGATAATTTTGAATTATATTAATTAACTCTCCGTTGGTGGTAGAGTGAAGCGGTTAGTATAAAGCAAGCTTGGCGCTAACACATAAATTAAATTGTTTCTTATCATTTTCTCAACTATATTTCTACATTCATCATATTAAAAGTTATTTATACATATTCATTGCGTATTATATGTCCCTTACAAGTTCAAATTTGTTTTATTTATTATGCAGTAACAAAATAATATTGTTGCATTGCAATATTACCTTTTACCTATTACCTATTACCTATTTTGAGAGACGAATTATGAAGGAAAACGTAACAATTTCTATAATTTTATTTCGAATTTACAAATGATGTTAATTTGCATACATTAGCAAATTCAATAATCTACTTGTTTACGTGGAATGAAATACTTCTCCCTACAAGACTATTGGTATTAAGGCTGTATTGGGGAAGTATTTTTATCCATGACTGTATATTCCGTTTCGTAGTTTCATCCTGCACAATAGATTGAGGAAAAAGAAGAAGCAAAAATAGGTTCATCTTCATAAGGAGTTTGATCCGTGTTGCTTTCATTATCAATGTTCAATGACTCCTCAGCAACATGATCATCTGAACCCTGAAAATGAAACGCTCTGCCCAGGTCTTTTCTTTCTCATCACTTGATTCAGCAAGCCATCCTGGGAACTGCTGGTGTTCATTCGTAACGAACATCAGGTTTCAAAGTGCATTTATCCAGGAATTGTGGCAGCAATAAGTGAATGAAATCAAATAAAATAATTATTGAAGAATGAAAACAGAAAGCAGTGATACAACACGAATTCAGTGTACATAGAAAAAAATGTTTGCAGGAAATGATTGCGCGGTCTTGAAACACGGATCGTCATCAAAATGATGTGACTGCGTAGGCTTACAGTAATGCCATAACCTATAAGTGGTATCATCTGGCCATAGACATTGCAAATGACAGCTACGCAAGATCAGAGAGAGTATTATCATTATCTTGGCCTGAAAATCTTAAAATTATACACTGAGGTGAGCGTTGCGCTCACACGTATGCCAATGGAAGGTTATTATATTTATTTATATCAAAACCATAAATGTTAGAACAATGAAAGGTAGATGGAATTTGTGCAACAAAAAATACTCAGGTAGCATATGGAGGAAAGAATTTGACAATATTGAACGAAGACAATATGCAAGAAAAATGTTAGGAGAACGAGGAGTAACGACTTCACTGTTGTGTTGACTTCCATTAAGCTCTCAAATACGGCATTGAGCTCAGGAATAGTGATACAGCAAAACAAGTAGCTATTATTCGATTAATTTTTCTCGTAGAATAAGAAAAAATAAATATAAAATCCCATAAGAGGAAACGCTACAAATGGCTGTTAAATGAATGTTGTCGTCGTGATTGTACAACTGTGTTAACATAGTTACATAGTCAAAGTTATTATGTGTCGATATTTTTATTTCTGCAGTCTTGAAACTGTAATGAAAGGTAAGGATTAGGCAAAGGCAAGGGTCTCACCATTCTCCATCTTTTCCAGTGAGGCACAGTGGAAATTTTCCGCTCCACATATTTCAGTACTGAAAGTTGATCGTGTAACAACTCACGTTGGCTTCTAATTTAAACATTACTCCTGGCGAAAAGGAAAAATTGCGTTGAGTAAGCACAATATTATTTTTAGTTTCTCCTTAAACTTCTTTCCAATAAACAACACTGCCTCCACCCACGTACCTCAACGAGTTAGAACCAGCTGTGGTGAGAGGGGAAAATTTGGAGACCTTTCTCCCAAGCAGCTACTCTGAAGGGAGCTTGGCTCTGCACTTTCATCGTAATGGATTCTACCAAAATAATAAAAAAAATAAGAATACAGCAACACCGCACACAGCAATGTCAGTTGAACCGCTGTCACTGCGTGAGATGTTCCACATTCATCTTTCCTCCGTTGAAGAAAAAATCTGTATAAAATCGGTTTCTTAATGTGAATTGACAACGATAATGGATTTTAGAAAAAAAGAGCTTCAAAACAAGGCCATTGTTGTATTTGTAGGGCTACCCAATACTAAGAATAAGTTGTTTCCCAAAATTGATAAGAACTGTTTTTTGCCACATTTTTAAAATTTTAAGTTAAAGAATTGTGTTTAAAACATTTTTGCCTGCACTGTACTAAAATTTCGCCACGATCGGACAACCCATTTTCTAATTATAGAATTTCAAAAAGGGGGAGGGTTTGCAAAACTAAGAAGAAGAAAAAACAGCACTTTTTGTTCTCACAACGATTAAAAATTGAAGTCCTACTCGAAGAAAAAAATAGTTAGTACAGATTGACGCAGAATTAAAAAGGCTAATTTTAATTTAACTCCTTTTTCCATAGGTCTACTGGTTAATTTTTAATAGGAGTCTAAACTTGAGTATCCATAATTTTTAATCCGACAATAAATTATTCACTCTTGTAAATTCACCTCTCAGGACTCGTGCGCCAAACAAGCGAAGTGTTTAACCTTAAATTCCAGGTCTACTCTCATTATAATAGTATTTGAGTTAAAATCCAGTTATATTTGTGATAGAGACGTGCTTCTGATGTTAACATGTTTCTATTGTAGGCGTGTCACCAGCTCTTACTACTTCATCTGATTATATAGGTAAGTTTAATTTGTTATTTATTAAACACGTAAATTATAATCTTCTCATGTAGATTTGATGTCTAACTAGTACGTAAAATTAATTTTAAAATTATAGGGTTCGAGAAGTAACTTTAACAAACGGGGTTATTCAAAATCAATGACGGTGTTTCAATTTATTTTTCTGGGCAGTTCATGAAATATGATATAGAGACAGGATTTTAAATGGAATTCCTTTTTTAAATTTTGAATAAGGATCATGAAATAATTAACAACAGTGTTGATAATTATCTTTCAACAACAAGATAACGTGGTTTGACTTTCCTTTTTCCCCTACTTCAGGCCACATTCCCTTTTTCCCCTTTTTATGAAATATCTTCCTTGGTCCTTTCATTGACAAGATAGGAAAGAAAAACAAGCCCCTTCTACCTTACCTTCCCTCCGTGAGTGTTGACATTAGTTGCAGCGATTGTTGCAACGATGCGATCTGAGTCTAAGCAGTAACAAACGCATTGTAAGCGACACGCATGTGGAGTTAAAAATTTACTTATTTGCTAGATTTAGATTTTCATTGTAAAGCTTTTAGAATAGTTTAAACCTAACTCTGTGACAGTGACGACAGTATTGAGTGCAAATGAAATTGCGAAGCCAGGTAATAATGGCAGCAAGCTATGGAATGCGGTAAGTTGTTTCAAAACAAAATTAATTGAAACAGATGAAAAAGAACTACATCTTACTTTTGCACGGTTTCTAGTATCCAATAGGTAGTATTTTTGGTTTGGCAGAAATTATTGCAAAATTTTAGAGTGTATAATTTACCAATATATGTGAGAATTATGAATGAACTCCTTAACTTAATGGTGTCGAGAATTACAGAAATAAATCTTTGCAGTCGTAAAAATTCCATGCATTTTCTATTAAATTAGATTCGGGCAAGCAAGAACAAATGCCATTGTATTGTTTTGTATTCCCTAAATGTGTGCAAGACAAAAATTTCAATCATTATGGTTTGCGCAAGAAATTATAGAAATTATTGTCTTGTAAGTGCAGACATTTAGGGATTTCTAAACATGTATATATATCATGGGTGAGGTATATTGTTACCATTTACTATGAGTGTACGTATGGCTTTGTATTGTTTTGTCTTGTAAATATCTATTTGTGTGAAGTATCTTTTTATTTGTGTGTATGGATGTTTTTATTTATTATTAATTATGTATGTATATTTAAACTGTATGCAAGTCTCCCATAATTGGAGAAGCTTTCTCTGTTGGAGACAACTACGGAGTGTCCGAAAAGTCACGCAACCCGGTGTTTACGACCGTATAACGGAATAGCGAAACGGAATGAGAAGAAACGCTTTCTGCCAAGAGAATACCCTGTATATTGGGAAAATTTAGAGAGACAAACATATGTAAGAACATGCATGTTTTAATAACAAATAAGCAAAGTGTTGCCAAAGGCGGGAAAAAAATATTTGCAAATCGTGTGTATTGATGCACAGAACCCATTGAGGTAAATTATCGGAACATTTCACAATACCAACGAACAATTTGGATGGCCATCTAATGAATTTGACAGAAAAATAACTTTGACGAAGTTTCAAAAACATTGCAGACGGGAATAAATGGGCTGTTCCAAAAATCGATGTTTTCACAATATTACGCAGGACACTGGCAACACTGTTGGTGTCACGTGTCACTAACAGATGTGTTTTACCTCAGGCTATCACACTAAGGCACTTTTAACGACAAAGGAGAAAGTTGGTTATTCTCGAACATATGCAATAAATTACATACACCTTGCAACCCTGAAATGTGGGTACAGAAGAACATGTATCAATTGTTATGTGTTCTGTGCCTTAAGTGGTTGCTGTTTGTCGCGAACGGCATTCCAGATTGTGTCTACTTATGCTGACATCGTGTGTGTGTTTTCAAAATGCCATATTCTACACAGAAAAGAGTGTTTATTGTTGATGAATATATCCGAACATCGTCATATTCTCGCGTAAGAGATGCATTATGCAATATGGACAACAACATGAGCCTCACAGAGGATTATACTGACTGTGAGTCCAGACGCCATAACCTCGCTAGTCTTCAAAATGCAGTTCAAGGTGTACTGCTTGGAAATGAGGTGCTTTTCCGGTAATCATAGTTTATCATAGGTTTAACAGTATTACCTCCGTAAATGATCTCAAGGATATGTTGAAGGCTCCATTAGATAACCAACACGTCTCAGGACCATCCAGCCTTAATACTGGCTGCTTCAGAGGACTATCTAAGTTCTCATTGGATACGATACAGAGTGCTTTCAGAAATATTGGTTTGTCAAATGTGATGATGTTTGTGTGATTTACCTCTTTGATTGCCCACAAATACAGTGCAATGTGGATTGAATTCATATCTGAAAGTAAGGAAATCGCTGGTTTCCCTGGATGATCACCTATTTCGTTTATTTGCAGCAAGACCTGCCACAGATGGACTTACGTCGTGCCTTCCATATGTGTTTGTGATTATCCATTCATCCATCCTTATCTTCGTGATTACCCCTTGTGCCTCTGGATATTGATTTTTCAGATTGATTTGATTTGTTTAATTTATATTAGTCGTTTTTATGTCACTTTTGGTTAATCACGAAGATAATTGCTTGATTGAGTTGGTGTTGTAAGTACACTTTATGACAGTAAGGCTAATCGGGACTGGACCTACAGTGGTATCCGAACCATTCTTTGTCTACCAGTGGATTTGACCCAAATTCATCTGCCCGAATACCATTTTCAATACGATTCTTTCTAATTGCAGCCAGTAGAAAGTAAACTATCTTTGCCCCTCCCCAACTCCTGCTCAGTTAAGACACCTAATCGCCGCTACTGTGTGCATACATTTTTAAACAACAAAAACAACATGTAAGTAACAAACGCCAAGTGAACGAAACACTGCAGAAAACAATGTATTACGTTCTCACTAATATCATAATCACCTGGCTACGACGCCAGGGGTCTCTGTTTCGAATCCCTGCCTGGGCATGGATGTTTGTGAGTGTTCATTTATCGATTTCATCATATCATCACTCATTCCCATTTTCGCAAATTAGCCAAAAGCGACACAAAAAGCGAAATAAAATAAAGCAAATCAATCAATCAATCAACCAATATCATATGAAATGAAACACGTAAATTTAGGAAAACCACATGACTCTGCATAAAACTCCATATATCCTCAACCCCAGATTCTAAAGGCATAATACAAGAACCATTCTCTAGAGGGAATCATAAGCTATGAATTTGGTTGAGTGACATTTGGACATACATTACATACTTTCTTACGTATCTACTGTTCTTTGTGTCAGGAACCAATTTTTGCGCTAATTCTAGAAATTAAAGAAAAGATTTGAATCTTTCTCATTCAATTAAGATTTATGGTAGCTCTATCAAACAAAAAACATAATTTAGCAAATTTTCTGTTGTCATTTTGGCTAACTTCACGTCTTGTGTACAATGCACCGTTATTGAGATGTTATTTGTTTTTAATTTTTAAGTTGAATTTTTGCCGTCATTTTCCAAGATGGCGGATTTTTCCCAAAACATTTGAATGGCGGTTTTTAATATACGTATTATTTATTCACTATATATACCATTCCGCACAATCTTGCACGAAGAAACGTTTGTGTTGCAATTATTTCAGGGTTAGGCCTTTTTTTCCAGTTCGTTTCCTCTACTGTTAGAAACAAAAGAATGACTGGAATTGTGCGAATGTAGAAGAAATTTGTATAGATAATGTAGACCAAGCTAGGCATCTCATGTAGTATTGACATGTTTAAACAAAAGTGTTTTAAACAATTTGTTTTAAACGTTTAAAACACACAGCTTTGTTATTTCACAAATGTTTAGAACTGGGTTTCCCAAACTTTTTGTGTCTGAGGCCCCCTCAGCATATCGCACGAATGTTCAAGGACCCCGTAGCCACAGCACATAATACTTAATTCAGTAAACAAAAGAAATAATTTTGTAATGTTACGATGTTTGATTTTATTGTTATAATATATTCCTAATATTTACTTTCCTTTAAACTTTTTAAAGTTTAATTAAATTTCAATTTTTCATACTTCCTAAATGCATAAAAATTATAAAGCAATGTGACACTTGGCTAATAAATACAACAGTCTGGATCTTGAAACTTACTTCAGAAAATTCACTTGGTACAGTTGTTGTATCAATGGGACGGATGGTGCTGTTTTCCAGAGACCAAGCGCTGTAGCTCTGTTTCTGTGCTTCGTTTTGATTTGTGTGAGAGCAGAAATGGTACACTCACACAGGTATGTTGTCGTGAAAGGCATTAAACGCAGTATTGCGTTTCTACAAATGGCAGGGTATAGGTAACGTGCATGTATCTAGAAATCGATCAGAGACGTGGAGTTGTGGTAGAGGGTCTTCAAAGAAGAATCACAAGATACTTCGGCTAGTTTTGACATTTGACGTTTGATTATTTGTGGTTATTTGCGAGTTTTGTAACTTTGTCTTTTCATTCAATCGTTGTCATTTTGTTTATTGTGCATAGAAATCTGTTCAGTGACTGAAAATGCACATCGATTAAGAAAGAAACATATCGTGATGAATACCCGTGGGCCATGTTTAAAACACCTGACAATGTTTTATTTACAAGTGTTTAAAACATTTTTAAAATTTAAAACTACGTGGACGAAACTGTTTTGTTCCTCTCTTAACATACTGCACATACAGTAGTTATAAAGTCAACATTTAATTGCATTCACGATAAAATATATTTTAAAGAAACAGTAGCTACCACGTGGTCTGAGCGGGCCTGCCAACTGTGGATTAGTTGAAGAATTCTCGAAGAGCCTACATGCGAGATTTACGAATAATAAATATGTATTTTAGGAAGTTATGTCAAGCGTATACAACACAGTCCATCCTTGGATGATTAAGAGATTCTTTTTAATCTTTATTCTTAGAAAGAAAGTCTTCTTGGCAATATGTTTTAAACTTTTAATTTCTTTATAACATGTTTTCTTTCGGTTCTTCTTTAAAACACTGTTTAAAATATTTAAAACATGATTTAAAAAAGTTTGTTTTGTTTATTTTATGAAAAACACAAATTTTGCCAACCCTGATCTCATGTGCGTAGTTATACCTGGATCAAATCTCTGGAATCCTTTATTGCCAGGCGACGGTGATGGCCTGAGTCCCTTGTGGCATTTTGTTGTGCACTTGTGAGGTTAGATAAGATTTGTTATGCACACATCTAATTCATTATAAGAACATGTGTCAGAAACTTTAGTGATTTATTATTGACATCAAAACATAACAAAAGTAGTTCATATAAACATGGGTCCAAAAATCCTTGGTTAGGGAGGTATGAAAGGAAATAATATTCATTGCACAAAAATGAGACATTGACCAAACACATTTACATGTATGAAAGGATTTAATATTCATGGCATAAAAATGATACATTTACCAAACACATTGCCATTTACAAAAATTGCTCGAAGTGACCTCCTGCTTCCATGCATCCCCTGAGCTTGCGTTCCATACTTTGCCGTACGTTGTGGAGAACTCCTGGTGTGTTCCGTATTTGGTCAAATCCATGTTGTATACGCTCCCTCAGAACATCGACATTGTGTACGGGAGTTGAATACACCAATGATTTTAAATGTCCCCAAAGGAGAAAGTCCATTGGGTTTAAATCAGGCGATCGGGCAGGCCATGCAATGGATCCCCCGCGACCCATCCATCTGTTCGGAAACTCGTTATCGAGATACTGGCGAACTATCCGTGTAAAATGCGGTGGAGCACCATCGTACGTAAACCATATCCGTTGGATGACGTCTAGAGGTACATCATCAAGTAAATGCAGAAACTCATGTCTTTGAAACTGTAGATACTTTTGTCCAGTCAGACGTTGCGGAAAGAAGTAGGAGCCAATGAGATGATCATGAATGATTCCATCCCACACGTTGAGGCTGAACTTCTGTTGATGTTTGTCTTGTCGCACTGCATGAGGGTTTTCATAAGCCCAGATGTGATTGTTATGATAATTGAACATCCCATCACGTGAAAAGCCAGCCCCATCAGTGAATAAGGTACATGCTAAGAACTGCAGAAACACAGCACGCTGCCCTAACATGCGTTGACAGAAATTTATTCGTGGCTGAAAGTCTGCCTCATTTAATCCTTGCACCCGTTGAAGGTGATACGGGTACAGAAGATTTTCATGCAGAATGTTCCAGATCGTCATGTGATTAACACCTTCCCTTCTCGCAATTCTCCTTGTACTGGTTGATGGAGTTTCATCCACAGTCCGAAGAACCCTTTTTTCAAGCTCAGGCGTTCGTACATCGCGTGATCTCCCACCATCTGCAACTCTCTTCTCAAATGTGCCTGTCTCTCGCAAGCGTTGGTGTAGTCGTACAACCGTTCTCGCACAAGGTAACTGCCTCCCAGGGTAACGTTCAGCATAACGTTGACGACATTCAGGCACAAATAACAAATGCCATGCCCAACTGTACACAAGAAAGTGAGTACAAATGCACATTTGAGGTACATTACACAACCAGGAGTCACTACAGGGAATTCCTTTCATACCTCCCAAACGAAGGATTTGCGGACCCATGTTCATATGAACTTTTTGTTATGTTTTGATGTCACGAATAAATCATATTTATTTACTTCTACCGCTTAGTTCTTATCGGTTTATCACAACTGCTACGTTTTCCTGTGTATCAGTGAGGGCTTTTGCAACACTGTCAAATTTTGAAGAAAACTCCTATACTTGGGAGGTATCTTGACCGGAAAATGAGGGTGGGTAAAGGTTGGTGTGTATGTGTACAGCCATGTTGTTTGTGGTATGTGGTCTAAATAACTCAGAAGTGCTTGTAAAAGGACTTTCCAGATCGCTTAAAAACAGGGGGTAAGACGCTGTTGCCTTCGATTTAGTTACGCGTGGGGTGGGGGGTTTATGTAATGCTGCCGCTAAATCTAATATTTCGTCAAGTGATTGGTCAAGGGGGTCGGTTACTGACACATTCATTCGTTGCTTATAACACAATAGGAATAGGGTTTAGGTTGTTTTGGTTTGACGCTTGATTTATGCGTTCTATCAATATATATATATACAGGGTGTCATTTTAATGGCGCCCACGGACCACGGAAACGTATAGAGGACATCAACACAAGCAACTTTTTTCAGTAACATTTTTCTCGTTGGAGCGTCGTTTCGGCGCTACAGTCGTTCAAAAAAGCCCGTTTTGCCGCCTGAATGCTGGCAACCACACACAACATTTGATTGCATTTGTGACGTCATATCCCGTCGTGAAGCGATGCGTTACAGGGTTGCCAGGAACACACGTATTCTGTGAAAAATGACATAGCTACAATCAGTCACATTATGTACCGTAAAACAAAACGAGAAAACACGTTCTGTAACCTAACAGGAAGTAAACAAACGATACGAAAAATGGTAGAAAGAAAATAGAAATCAAGTGGAAGTGGTCATATCGAATTTTGTATCAGCTTGCATGTCAAATATTTGCAAATCTAGTTACCAAGTTGGTATCTACAATTTAGTCTATCCACTTCGTCCTTCTGACACTAGTTGTCTGTGACACGCTGAACAGATGACAAAATAGAAATGAGAGAATTCAAAGTTCCATTGGTAAGCAACACATACGTAATATAATGTTTATCAGGGCATTATGAGGCAAGTGATAAAAATGGTTGAAAATACAGGGATATAATAGTAGTAAAACAAACTCTCCGACGACTGTGTTTATCTACGCACCGGATACACATGTAATAGTTTGCAACTCTGAACAGGGCAGTATATTCGCTACTGATTCATCATTAGATTGTTACTGTGGTTGTACGTGTTTTAGCCGTAATGTAACAACGTGAACCTCAGATACTTCCGTTATCAGCACAAAGTATCACAAGGCATCTGGACACAAACCTGTAGGTATCAACTTTGCAACGAGATTTGCAAATACCTGTATAATTGACATGTAGCTGGGCGTAAACAGCCACATGTAAGTTGTAAGTACAATAAAAGTTATTGTTGTTGATATTTGACATGTAGGCTGAGACAAAATCCGATATTGACTCTTCATTTTGAATACGTTTTTACCATTTCTCATATCGTTGGTTCACTTCCCCCTTCCCCTGAGATGACTGCTGATATTCTGGCTGGTTGGCTATGATGTTCGGTTTACTGGACGCGTTTCTCGCTTCGTTTTACAGCCAATAATGTGGTTGGCAGTTTGTCATTTTTCACAAAATTTGTGTGTTCCTTGCAACCCTACCGTGCGCTGTTTCGCCGCAGGAAATGACGTCACAGATACGATCAAATGTTGTGTTGGGTTGCCAGCATCCAGGCGGCAAAACGGTCTTTTTTGAACGGCTGTAGCGTCGAATTGACGCACCAACGTGAAAAATGTTACTGAGAAAAGTTGTTTGTTTTGATGTCCTCTACACGAATCTGTGGTCCGTGGGCGCCATTAAAATGACACCCTGTATATATATATATATATAGGGTGTTTCGTAAGTTCGTTTACAACGCTTGGGAGGTAATTTTACGAGTGAAAATAAGGTGGAAAGTTCATGTAACGAAATTCCGAAAACGGCTTTGTTGCCGAGTTATTGACGTTTGAAAACGTGGGAAAATGATTTTCCAAATTGAATAATGGCAAAACGGGTGGAGAGAAGTCGTCGGTGTTGGGCGGTCCACCAAAAAATTTGGTACGCTCTTGTCAAAAAATCACGCGGCAATGTTGTGTAATGTCGGCGCAAGGGATTCCCCAAAGGACGCGAACGAAGATGTTGACGGGAGTGGGGTGGGTGTGCGTTCTGCGTGAGCTGGTATCGACGAAAATTGGTATGTGTGGAATGGAACCAATAAACAAAGAAAATTTCCTGAGCTAAGGGCACCATGACGTAAAAACGAAAAACATGAACTGTCATAGGTTGCATACCCTGAAGGGCAGATGGATGTCCGTGTGATCTGACGTTAAGTACCACATTTCCCGCTAGGGGCGCCAACAGTGTAGGTTTCCTCATGAAGGAGCGCACGTGTCTGTGCCATTCGTGCTTCAGGTGCTGTGCCAGTTGCAGGTTGTTAAATATTCACGGTTGAATAGAAAGACGTGACGTTCTTGGACAGTAGTGTTGGGCAAACATTTGACCTAGCAGTGTTACGTGTTAATTCTTAGCCACAGCCCATCGTGTTCTGTGAAGTGTACTAGTGTTAACGCCCATAAACCCTTGTAGCCCGGTGTAAGGGATGGCTGCATACACGTCTCAAGAGCTGGCATACATGCATCTGATTTATGGGGAGGCTGGAGGTAATAGACGTTCTGCAAGGCGTCTGTATGGGGCACGTTTTCCAAATAGGGTGTTAGCATGGCACACCTTATTTCAAACTGTAGACACTCGACATCGGGAAACAGGATCAGTGTTGGACGACCCCGAAGTGTGTGAACACGACGGTTTGTGGAAGATGGGCTAACTGAATTGGATCATCCAATCCAGGCACCAGTACGCGCGCACTAGCCCACGAACGAAGCACCTCCCATGTGAATGTGTGGCGAGTCCTGACAGAAGAGGGGATGCACCCGTACAATTTGAAGAATGTGCAAGACCTTTTACCTCGGGACTTTGACCCACGTGATGACTTTTGCCAATGGTTTGTTCATCAAATTGAAACTATCCCCAATTTTCAGAATACGGTACTATGGACTGATGAGGCTATCTTCACGAAAACTGGTGTGTTCAATAGTAAAAACGGTCATGTGTTGGAACATGAAAATCCACATGCACTGCTAGTGGCACATCATCAGCACAGATTTGCAGTGAATTGTGCGGTGCGGGATACTGCATGGCCATTTGATTGGACCGTACATTCTCCCTGTTCGCCTATGTGGACCCACTTATCAAGCATTTCTCGGTGAGGTTTTGCCTGAACTACTAGAGGACGTGCCCTTGGCACTGAGACAAAGACTGTGGTTTCAACATGACGGTGTACCCGCACATTTCGATCGGAATGTGCGCCATTTCCTCAATACCGTATTCCACAACCAGTGCATTGGCAGGGGAGGACCTTTGCCATGGCCACCTCGATCGCCTGATATTACGCCCCTGGATTTCTTCCTCTGGGGAGAGATGAAACGCCTCGTTTACGAAACACCTGTCGTGTCAGCCGAGGACCTTGTTGCCCGTATCAATGTAGCTGCAGCATCGATAGCAGAAACGCCGGTGTTGTTGGGTCGCACTAGACAATCATTGATTCGCCGTTGTCGCCTCTGCTTGGAAGTACATGCTTGGCACTTTGAAAACCGTTTGTGATGAGGTTCCCTTCACATCTCCATTAAGCGCCCTTCAGGGTATGCAACCTATGACAGTTCATGTTTTTCGTTTTTACGTCATGGTGCCCTTAGCTCAGGAAATTTTCTTTGTTTTTTGGTTCCATTCCACACATGCCAATTTTCGTCGATACCAGCTCACGCAGAACGCACACCCACCCCACTCCCGTCAACATCTTCGTTCGCGTCCTTTGGGGAATCCCTTGCGCCGACATTACACAACATTGCCGCGTGATTTTTTGACAAGAGCGTACCCAATTTCTTAGTGGACCGCCCAACACCGACGACTTCTCTCCACCCGTTTTGCCATTATTCACTTCGGAAAATCATTTTCCCACGTTTTCAAACGTCAATAACTCGGCAACAAAGCCGTTTCCGGAGTTTCGTTACATGAACTTTCCACCTTATTTTCACTCGTACAATCACCTCCCAAGCGTTGTAAACGAACTTACGAAACACCCTGTATATATACATACACACACACACACACAGATAGATATATATATATATATATATATATATATATATATATATATATATATATATATATAGTGTGAGTTTGTGTAAAGCTGAAAGTTGATTCACTGGATATAACAGAACTGCCACGGACTCAAATGATTAGCGCTCTCAATCAAATCTGGGGCCAACTCTCTGCCAACACAACATTGTGAAGACAATTCTCAAAGATAACTCCACCAGATGGGCATCGACGTGATGGACCACACGTCACAAAATGAAAAGAAAACCACTCATTTTTGGCTGGATGAGTGCCAGAGCTGCTTGTTGTACTAGGACAGATTGAAAATTCCCTCCCGAGATTACATATTCTGATAATGAAAGCCAGGTATCCTGTATGGTAGTCGGACGTCCTATTGACTGGACCACCATATTTTATTTCTGTTACCATGATGTAGAAAATCTACACTTAATGCCATGCACTTAGCTCAAAAAGTGAAACTTTATTTTGAGGCACTGTCTCGTGTATGTTGCAGACACACATTGCATACTCACTACACATTTTTGTATAACCTTTATAGAAGCACATTTCATCAGAGGCAACTATGTGATGTACTCCATTTCTTCACATTGATATTACCTTGAAGTATTATTAAACCCTTCAGTAGAGGGGCGAATTAGCTCTACTGTAGATAGCTATAGTATATTAAATTAAATATTAATTAGGAAAATATATTTAGTTACTTACTACAGTCCTCTTACGGAAAGATAAAATGCAGGTCAACCTTTTGTCGCACAGACAGAATGCTGAGAGCTATCATGTGGTTCGGAAGTTATTAAGGTGGGTGGTTTGGTCATTTGTGCCTGAACTTACACTCTTGATATTCCATGTTTAATTTTGCATATTATTTTAATATTCAGTTTATATACCACAATCAAGAATGTATGAGGTGTGGAGAAGAAGCATTGAATATCAAAGCCAACTGCTTGAGAAACACATGGTAATGTGTCTTCAGCTCAGAGATCTATACTCGCATTCTTATATGTACACGTGTGTTAAGTGGGACACTGTTTCCAACAAGTCACTATAGAAATAATTTTAATCTGTTCCTGAACCAGGTCCAAGACCTTGATTGATTGATTGAATTGTTGTTTTATGTCCACTTTATGCACAGAAAGGCTAATCGGGACTGAACCTACAGTTTAGTGGGATCCGAACCAATATGTGCATCCGCCGGATATCGAACCTGGGACTCCTTGATTATAAGGCGAGGACGCTACCACTGTGCCATCGGGTAGGCTCAAGACTTCGAAACATAAGGACAAAAGGAATATAAAGAACACCACCAATGTTGAAATTCTATGAATTTATAAATTTAAAAGTTATAGAAAATACATGTATATACTACAATAGCTCTAGCCTGTGTGCACATGTTTGTAATGCGGGATGTTGATTGTGTAAGCCGTGACTGTATTTTTAACATGCAGCATAATATTTCATGAACGTTGCAGAGAAAGAAAAGTTAATGGAAAAACATTTTGAATATTCCTTTAATCCAATATGGATTTTCACCCTACATTATACTACTCGAATGCACAAGTACACAAAATTTACATTAATTTTACATGATATGGCTAGAATTGTCAAAAATAATTGAAACTAAATGCTATACACAAGGAATTCGTACGCTAAAATTCTTTGCAACACGTAATGGTTGCAATCAATCATCTAAATAAGGGTGAAATCACGTACTTGGCTTCTGAAATGCTTTGTTTTGTGTATTATTTTGGTCTCTCAATAAGCGGTATTGTACCTCAAGATAATGTTCTTGTTCTCGCACTTACCAAAGTAGCACTTTTATATTGCTGGAAGCACTAATAGCTGAGCATTTGTTTAGTGAGAACCTAAAACCAAGACACCATTTTCTTACCCATATTCACAAGTAATGAATAACATTGGACCTGTGGTAAATATTTGGTGTATGCATTTTGAAGCCAAACAATTAAAAGTTATGCATATGTTCTTGTCTCAAGGCCAAACATAACACATATATTAACACTGAAAAATTTATTACAAATTTATTTTACAGCTCTTATTAAAAAAGGATTACATATAAAAGGTGCTTGTAGGCATAGAGACAGTATTGATGATAAAGACACTTCAAAATAATGTCAGTCAGACTACAACTTGATTTAAAGGCATAGATTCTTCTTGGCCCTCAGCCTTGGAATGTTTCCAGAAATCTAAAACGAAAAAAAAAAAAACATAAAATATAGTTTCCTGGTTGGTTGGACAGTTTACAAAATTCTATGTAATAATGGTGCAAATTCTAGGAGACACTTCAAAACACTTATGACCAACTTCAACTTGCATTGTGGATTGTGGAAATTCAAAACTATTAATATTTATCCCCCACCCCCTCAAAAAATAGAAACTCCACTTTCCCTCATTGTAAGGTTGAACCACAGAGCAAGTTGGGATGTAAGTTCACCACCTAAGTGGTTCTCAATCTTTTTAAGACAACAGCCTCTTTTTATAAAAGTTGAAATCCGGATATTTCTATTTTTTTTAAACTTTCATTCATTCACGATACATTCATTTGCACCATAGATTTTTAAATATTAATAAATAATGGCATGAATATAAAGAATAAAAGCTTGTTATGTCTACGCTTGTTGACAAATGTAAAATTGGAATTCAATTAATATGTAACCACTGGACCTCTTATTACCGGGTACGATTGATGTTAGGGCCTAGTATCCAGCCACAGCCCAGCAATTAAGAGTACTGTCTTAGTGCACAGTGGTCTATAAAACATAGGGTGTGTTCTGAAAGTCTTAACGAAACACATGCATTCAACTAAAATAACTAGACTCATGAATCTGGTGAAACGAGTTATTTTACAGATTTATGGGACACACTAGACGAAAGCGCAGGCGCAGAGTTTTGTTAAGAGAAAGTTGCCACATGGCGTCCAGCGGAAGGAATGTCCTTGTGTCAAAAATAAACTCTACTTTGGACACTGTTACGCATTTTAATCACATTCTAAGAACAGTTAAGGCATACTCATCTTGTGCATGTGGCTTCATATAGCTATCTGTGAAAATTATAATACATTTTCCAAACTAGTGCAGTTTGAATCCATCAGCATGCACGTTTTCCGCAAGCAGCAGACGATTCTCACCCAAACAAACCAGCCTCCTGGCCCGTGCGTTTGGTGAATCTTGTCCTTGCATGAAGTGCATGGAATGCGACTTTTGGGACAGCATAATGAAACTTATGGGACAGCCAGTTACCGTAACTCGTCAAACGCATTAAGCTCGTGTAACTTTCCAAACGTGTTCATAATTGGCCTTCTCTCAGAAAAAAAAAATATTTGTGTAAGTACACTTTATGTCCAGACATAAAAATTGGGACTGAACCCACACTGTGCCTTCATTGGGGATTGAATCTGGAACACCTTGAGTACAAGGATTCACAATGCATTACTTTGTCATCAGGGAGGACCATTCTTTCACATAACTTTAATCAATATGCTGGTCTTTTTCCAAAAACAATACTCGCAATTGCAAGTAATTCTGGGCTGAATAGGAGGTCGCATTAAAACTGTCTTGAAGTGAGAGGGAGATCTGGGAGTATCCCTCAGCTAGCAAAAATTATTGTTTAAATTTTCGACATCATGTGCTGCATTAAATCTTAAATCTTCCCTCATTATTAAATGGAGTGTGCGTATGTTTTCTAATGTAAAAGGTGTACAGTCAGAGAAAGAATTACTTGGGCCACTGGACCTAGAATTTCGTAACTTCTTAAAGCCTATTGTTTATGCAACCCAAATAACAAAATATTTGCTTAAGTTTGCCTGGTGATTCTGAGTTCTCGGGAAGGATTGAGCATTGATAGCGTGAGTCACATGACTCATGCCCCAGCCACAACAAACAGCTGGGTGCTACAAGGCCTCCAGAAGAAAATTTCAGGAACTGGTTTCTTAACAAGAGCTACTCATAAGAAAATATTCTTTCCAGTATTAGGGGAGATGCGGGTAATGGCGGTCACCTAAGGGAAACCTTTTATTACATCCAAGAAAAGCCACAATGTCTGCACAAAAATCGCACCCCATACTGCATTCTTTGTACTACGAAACTACCTAGTCAAATTCATCGAATTCTTTCTTACTTTTTTATCAAAAGTAAAAATCTTAACCAACTGCTTTGACCTCGTTCCAACACATGCAGGTAATAACGGTCACTAGGTTCCTGGTATATACAGTCGAAAATATTTTGTTTTTCAAGTTTCAAAACATGTATTTCAATTTTACTCATTACAATTATGATCTATATAAGAAATTACTTGAATTTATAGATATAAAAATAATAAAAACTTAGTCTGTAATCAAAACTGATAGGCAACAATTAAAATTACGTCTTCTAAAGAAAAATGTAATCTCCTTTCGAAAGTTTTCAAATAATATAAAATAAGTTTTGAAAAAAAAAAAGTAAAAATTAACCTACATAGAAGAGACAGAAATAAAAATAAGTTTACCGACAACATTCAATGACACTTTTTCACACAAGAATCACACACAAAAACCGCAGGATCTTTATAGCCACAACACTCTCAATGAGCCCATATGCCACACCCCCTGCACCGATACCACATTTCCTTATTCCTTCCTAAATCTTCACAATACAATAGAAACACTTCATATGCTTACCATCTGAACCGTCGACAGGAAAATCATCATCGATGTCGTCATCACAAAGTGTTGCTATTCCCAGATCTTCATCCGACGATGACACAAGTGATTCTTCATGAATTTTCTGGCTACGTTTTGTTACACAGTGTTTTACATGATTCCTAAATATTTGGTCAAACCAGCTTAGAAACAGTAGACACTAGCCTACAGCCATCATACCAAATATTACACTTTCTGGTTGTTGCAGGGAATGCCGGTCAGTGTGACTGAGATTCCTTGCACTGACGCCATTACAAAACAAAAATCGAGGTCATGACAACTATTAATATTTTCTGAAACTAATACCTCCACATCATAGAGCGCTTAGTAGGTATTGACACCTAAAATAATTAGAACAAGGTAATAATAATAAGGTATACTTACTGTTGTCAATGTGATGTCCAAAGTTTACAAGGAAAACACTCAAAAACGAATATACCCTCTAACTGCGTCGAGCATTCGCATACAACTGAACCAATGGCGAGGGTGTTTCTCAAATCCCTCGAGCAGATAGCAGCACTAGTTGGGAGTTTCAGCTGTCCTTTCCAGCTGATAAAAAACAGGGTGACTGTGATTCGCAACTGACCGTGATTACCTGCCTTTCCCCTATTAGAGTCATTGTCAAGAAGGTTCATTTAAATGATGGTTCTAATCACAGTCCACATGCCACACGCTAATTGTTTAAGTCCAGTTCATGCGCTGAACCTACAGATTAAAGCGGGATCCGAACCAAATGTCCCTCTATCTGGTATTGAATTCGGAAGCCTTTGATTACATGGCGAAGACGTTACCACTACGCCATCGGAGAGGCAATGGAACGCCTTAAGAAAGAGACGAGCGAAAATTGCTACGTGACAAACCATATTTGGCGTAAATTTTAAAAATAAGACAATATTTTGTGGTCACAGTTTCAAACTGTGGGAGAGGCATAGATTTTTTGTACCATCGTCCATTTCACGAGTTTACAATTCTTCCTCACCGACACGATTAACGTGAGTGGTAGAAGATAAGCAAAGTAAAATAAACATAAATAAAAGGAAAAAGCGAAACAAATTTTATCCATAATATTCTGCAGTCACTTCAGTCGTATTCACGGAATTCTAACTTTAAAGAGAGCCGTGGTCTTTCCCTTGTCTTTTCCCCTCCCTTGATGCTCTCACTTCCCTCTGTCACGATTGATCTAAAAGTAATAATGCGACGTTAATTTAACAATCCAAACAACAATGTAATGCACAATCAACTGCACAAAACAACATTCCAATTGTCTTCGAATCGAAAAACAATTGAGATGCTGTAAAATGACGTAAGATGCAGTAATAAAGTGGGAATTGGGTACGATATAGAATTAAATCGGTGGAGATGTTCGATTTGATTGAATGTTTGTTATTTAGTTTCCCTATTCTTTTACTTTTGGCAAATAGCGACGATGAAGATGAGTGATGAGTGATGATATGATGAAATTGATGAAGGGACACTCAGCAAGAACACCCATGTCCAAGCCGAGATTCGAACCAGGGACCCACGCCGTCGTAGCGCGCTGTGCTAACCTCATCCATGGAGTGGACATTATACCATATTTTGTGTGCTCAATCAATGGAATGACTAGGATATTATATGATTAATAAAGTCATATCATAATATCACGTCATATTTTTCGGCACGAAGTAACATCAAAGACATTCAATTTTAAATTTTATCCTTTCAACTAATTCTTCGAATTCAGGTTAATCACAACAATAAGATATATTATGAAGCAAATGATAGTGAATGTGGGATATTGACAGTTAATACAAATTACCTGACATAAACAACTTTCAACAGGCTCGGTAGGCAAGCTCATTAAGTGCTTGACATTCTTGACATTCGATCTCATCACCAAAGTTCCAGGGTTTGAGTACCGTCCTTGTCGGGGGTGTTTGAGTATTTCGTCATTAATTTCATGTAATGGTCACTCGTCGCGATCAGCGAACAGGGAACAAAAATTATAAAAATAAACACGATCGAAGAGTACTTATTTCATCTCTCACAAAATCTCCTACAAAACCGGAATATATGAAATATATGTATATTCCCATACGTTTTAGATTTCTCTATTTAACTAGTCGAGACCGAGAACGGGAGAGCAATTTTCAATTCGACAAACCAAGAGACGAAGGCACTGTCAAGTCTCGTTTCTTCTTGACATCTCACTAATCGAGTTGTTCTGTTTGTTATTGACAATTATTGTCATTATTCTTCCCCTGTAGGTAAACGATAACGATGATTTATGATGAAATAAAGCAGATAAAAGGGCAAGAACAAGGAAGTCATGACTGTCCGGGACTCCAACCCAGAACCTTACGTAACGAAATTTGAAATTCTGGCGAAGGCGTCTGTGTTTCGTTTGGATTTCTCTTTCCTCTACTTCTGTCATTTTATCATACATGTATAATTAAAATGGATCTGATAAGATATGTTGCGATCCATAATTGTGGTGGTTAGATGCTACAGATGTGAACTTCAATCTGGAATAAATTATTCTCTTTTGTTTCGTATGTGGTTGAACATGAAATTTTCTTACACTGTGACAATTTCTTTATTATTTATGTTTGGTGCACAGATATGCTAATCAGGCCTGGACCTTCAGTTTAAAGTAGGATACGAACCACTAAGTGCATCCACCGTGTATTAAACACGGGATCCTTTGATGACAAGGCGAAGACGTTATATGTACGCCATCGAGGAGGCCCCGTGACAAAATGTTATGCACTCGATCTCTACCATAAATTATTTCAACATTTTCATTTTCGTTTTCTTTTCCTTGTATCTTTTTGTTAACTACTCTTACACGACTCTTTTTGCGTCTTCGAATTTCTTCTTGTTTCAGGTAAAAAAAAATACGTGCAGGCTGTATAAAAATTCTCCCGTTCAAATAGATAAAAAGCTCACTCTCGTGAACTCATTTACATGTTTATCACTAACGTAACCATTAGGAATCTATTCAAATGTTAACTGATATAACTGCAGACTCGCGTACTTTCGACGTGGCCTTTGGCCACGTCTTGTACGCTCACATGCGTGACCTTCAGCCACGTTTGGGCGCAATCATATTATAGATGGGGTAAAATATCTTCATGTGAATAAGTTCGCTAATTTGAAAAGTTTAAAAAGTAACTTTATGTGTGTATGGTCTCTAATAAGGTACAAATATTCAGAATATTATTGTATATTTTCTTAATAATAAACTGAGTAAGTAATAACCGTTTCAAGATAATTAGTTTGATATCTTGCATAAACGAATTCAATAGCGACACTAAATTTGAAATGCAATATTTACGTCTTTTGTCATTTTCAAATTTTTAAACGTAATTAGAAAATATTTATTTTTCGTCATTTCCCTAAAATTCCTACCTTGCCTCTGACGCTTGTATTTTAAAGAACGAAAAGTCTAGCATAATTCACTTACAGTAGTTTTCTGGGTGAAATAAACTTTCTTTAAGTTCCCTATCAACGTCTGTTTCCATGGTGAACAACAAGAACAGCAAGCTCTAAGGAATTGCATGTCATTATACTCCATAAACATTTAGTTAAAACAACCACGATGTAGATAATATTTTCGCATTGAGTTTACCAATATATACGTAATTGTATCTGGGCTGAACCTCATTATGTAGATGTCACCCCTGTTTGAGCCACCTTTTCAAAGCCAGGAGTTGATTCATCTGTGTGTGATCTGTGAGAAATATAATGTAGCTGGACAATTAAGAATTGAAGGAAACAATGTGTGCAAAAGAAATTCCCGTGGCAACGGTTGCTAAGGACGTGATTTTCACCCTTAAGGAAGGGCCGATTGAGCGATTTTTGAATTTTCTCGGCCTTTTGGGACGATTTCATGGGGGGTCGTAATCGGACATTTTTCGCCTTTGGGGCTTCCTTCATGGAGAACCTTTATGTCAGTGAGTCAGTCAGTGGTGGGATTGGGGCTTTATATATATTGGACTCGCGTACTTTCGACGTGGCCCTTGGCCACGTCTTGTACGTTCGCATGCGTGACCTTCGGCCACGTTGTGGGCGCAATCATGTTATAGATGGGGTTCTTCATAGATCTTAATGACTTTGAAAATGTCTGCATGTTGTATTGGATGAAGAGGAACATGTGTATAAGTTCGGTTATTTGAAAAGCTTAGAAAGTAACTTTATGTGTGGAAGTGCTCTAGTATTATACAAATATTCAACATATTTTTGTCTATTTTCATAATAATAAACTGGGTAAATATTGTCCGTTTCAAAATAGTTAGATATTTCATATAAACGAATTGAATAGCAACACTATATTGGAATAGCAGTATTTACGTCTTTTGTCATTTTTACATTTTTAAACGTAATTTTAAAATAATTGTCTTCCGTCATTCCGTGTGCTCGCCGATGTGGTTCGCAGATTTGGAAAGTTTTGAACGTAATGTTATGTGTGTACGGGCTCTAATATGGTAACTACTAGCATTCAAAATAATATTTTCTATTTTCTTAATAATAAACTGGGTAAGCAATATCCATTTCAAGATAGTTAGATAGTTTGTATAAACGAATTCAATAGCGACACTAAATCGGAAAAGCAATATTTTACGTCTCTTGTCATTTTCACATTTTTGAACGTAAATGAAAAATTATTGTTTTCCTTCCTTCCCCTTAAATTCCTACCTCTCCTCTGTAATAAATTCTGATGCTCATATTTTGAAATTCGAAAAGTGTCGCATAATTCACTTATAGTAGTTTTCGGGGTGAAAATAAACGTTCTTTAAGTTCCCTAGTATCGATTTTTAAGATAACACAATAAATATATTCTGCACAAAACTTAAAACCTAACTTACGGTGAAGATAATTCTAGTTATATCTAACATACTACACAGTGCTTATTTGTGTTTGCTACATGAAAATTAAGGAAATATATGTTACGTATCTTCACTTGTTAGATACAGCCCATAATTTTCTACGGTATATTGTTAAAATGTCTTATTGTGCACACGAATGACTTTTAAACAACATGAGCCACACTCTTAGTTTTCTTCTGGTAGTCAATTCCCTTCACAAAATTTGTTTTCCGTAAGGTATGGACAGTCGATACGAGTCAGGAAAAATATGACATTCAGGTACCATTTTCAACGTCTGTTTCCAAGTTCAATCACAGGCATGGCTAACAAGGCAGTATTACATGTCTAAAACATTTCATTAAAATAACCATGATGTATCTAATTTGAGTACTAATTAAGTAAGTTATACATGACTGTTTATGTTATCTCTGGACTAAATCTTTTTATGTATATGTCACTATTGCCTGATGCATGTTTCCTAACTATGAATTTAATCATATGTGATATTGATTACCCCGTGGATAATAAAGATATTCGAAGGCACTAAAAACTCTCAACTAAGCACCGAAAGATACAAAGTGCAAGTTACTTGAATTGTTATTATTTTCTTGGACACCATGTGTCGCCTCAGTCGAATATGACCGTATACATTTTTAATCTAGCATTGCAACATCTGCGATTACATTAATCAGTGCGATTCATAAAAATTGAAACATATGCAGGAGATTTGTTGTTATTTTAGATATCAAGATTATCTATTTTCCAATTTCGTTTGCAATTGAAAAATATTTAAAGAAGGTACGTATGTCAATTTCAAATGTACTTATTGTATGTAGAAGTTGTAAAAGCCATGAGGGAAAAATGGCGTATTTGTAGCCCCTGGACGGGAACAAACGTTGCTAGGGAGTATGAAACGGGTATTTTCACCCTTTGAAAAAGGGTAAGCGAGCGTCTCGTGTTCTCGCCGACGTGGTTCGCTTATTTGAAAAGTTTTCAACGTAATGTTATGTGTGTATAGTCTCTAATATGTTACAAATATTGTATATTTTCTTAATAATAAACTAAGTAAGTAATAACTGTTTAAAAATAGTTAGTTGGATGTTTTGTATAAACGAATTTAATAGCGACACTAAATCGGAAACATCTCTTGTCATTTTCGCATTTATAAACGTATTGAAAAATAATTGTTTTCCGTCATTCCCCACGAATTCCTACCTCTCCTCTGTAATAAATTCTGACGCTCATATTTTGAAATTCGAAAAGTCTAACGTAATTTACTTACAGTAGTTTTCAGGGTGAAAATAAACTTTCTTTAAGTTTCCTAGCAACGTCCGTTTACATGGTGAACAACAAGCACCGCAAACTCTCTAAGTAATTGTATGTTATTATATCTCTAAACATTTAATTAAAACAACCACGATGTAGATAGTGTCGTATTGAGTTTACCAATATATACGTAAGTAATTGTGTCTGGGCTGAAACCCCTTATGTAGATGTCACCCTTGTTTGAGGCACCTTTTTGAACCAGGAGTTGATTCATCTGTGCGTGATCTGTGAGAAATATAATGTATTTAGCTACACAATTTAGAATTGAAGGAAACAATGTGTGCAAAAGAAATGCCCGTGGCAACGGTTGCTAAGGACGTGAAAAAAGGGCATTTTCACCCTTAAGGAAGGGCCAATTGAGCGATTTTAGAATTTTCTCGGTCTTTTGGGACGATTTCATGGGGGGTCGTAATCGGGCGTTTTTCGCCTCCGGGGCTTCCTTCATGGAGAACATTTATGTCAGTGAGTCAGTGAGTGGTGGGATTGGGGCTATATATATATTGGATGAAACAATACTTACAGCCACTAACGAAATATCTATTCGTATGTAGCCTCACCGACAACAAGTATCTGGTGAGTCATTCATTCTTGCTAACTATGGTCGAAGGTCACTGAACTGAAGGGTCAAGCAAGCAGGTGTCTGGTCTACCACAGACGAGGTGTGATCCTGTTATCAATGGCGTACGAAATAAGGAGGAACACAGCTACCATATCAAACTACAGGCGTATGTTTTGGTCCCGTCATTGCATGTGGAACACTTTACCGTCGTGACCTTGAAGTTCTCTCAGGGCACTGCTACGTAAAGGCTTCTCAGCAAGAAGGATATCTTCCCCATTAGGAGAGAAAAAGTGGGTGCGTATAGAGGTCCTTCAACTTTCGTATTCTTGTTTATTTCAGAACGGGTGCTTTATCATCGACTTATTCCAATCTATCCGTTGTAGGTTTTAGGTTCTGCTTCTATTCGGTTATTTCACACTGTCTTCCTGCTTATGTTATTCGCGACGAAGGTTCTGGATTCGATATTATGGACAATAACGGGATCGTGTTGGCTGCTTGATTTGGTGTCTTAAGTGCACTTTATGTCCTGTTAGGCTAATCGTGATTGGACCTTTAGTTTAAAGTGGGATCCGACCCACTATGTTCCTCCACCGAGTATCGAACCCGAGATCCCTTAATTACAAGGCGACGACGCTCCTACTGCGCCATTGGTGTTTGTGTTCGAAGCGAATGAATCAATTTACTATTCTGGGCTACACAATTCCTTCCTTGTCTTTTCATAAACTCATGGTATATTTAAACAATTACCAGAGATACATGCAATTTGTGAGGTATCAGTGAATAAATGTGTTCTGTACACATAATATATTTTGCCAATATGATAATCGATTGATTTGGTATTTTTAATCCACTTTATGCACAGTAAGGCTAATCGAGACTGGACCTACAGATTAGGGTAGGATCCGAACCACTATGTGCCTCCACCAGGTATTGAACTCGGGACCCCTTGCCAATATGATAACATTACGAAACTAATATATCATAAAAGTACAGTCAAAAGCTCTTGGGAAAGATGTATGCCTGCATTACTCATGTGTGAGCCTACCATATTGCATTCACCTTGAGGCACATGGCAATAGTTTGATTTCCTCCTTAAACTGCAGGTCCAGTTACAATTAGCCTATTTGTGCATAAAGTAGAACTATAAAAGAACCTTAACAATGATCTGTGATATAACATTACGAATGTGGCCGCGGTGGCTCAGTCGGTGGTTCCGTGGAAGCCTTCAGAGAGAGCGGACGCGGAAACTAGTTGCTCCGTAAAGGTCAGTGAAAAGTTGCCTTCAGGAAACAACGAGCGGGAGTGCCGTGTGTGTGTTGCTTGTGGCGTTTGGTGCAGTTGGCTGGCGAGTAAGTAGAATTGGAAAAGTACTTTAGAATTGTAAAAAGATGAATATTATTAGACAAAATACCATCCAGATACGTTTTCCGTTCGGGGCACCGAGGCCGTCGGCGCGAGAAATTCATGACTTTATACATGGACAATTTCAACTCCACGTAGATGAGATCTTGGGAATACAAATACCTACGCATTTTCGATGTGTTTTCGTAAAATGTATCAGAGAAGCAATAATGACGCGAATATTAGAGAAATGTGGTCCGGAAACAAACTTTTGCTATGATTATGGCGAATCTGTAAAAGTGCTTTTGAGTGATGCGGGGAGGGAAAGAAAAGCGGTAAAAGTGTTTAACTTAGCACTAGAATTAGATGATGACTGTGTGAAAGAAAAAATGACGGAATTTGGGAAGGTGGAATGTATAGACAAAGAAACGTGGTCTGAAAACTTTAAATATCAAGTTTAGAACGGGGTGAGAATAGTGAAAATGGAACTAAAAAAAACGATTTCGTCGTTCATTACAGTAAAATCTCATCAGTTCCATGTGATATACGACGGACAGCCGAGAACGTGCAGGGCGTGTGGAAAAGAAGGACACGATAGCTGGCAATGTGACAGTCGTCAGATAACAACGCTTCGTGTGAATAAAAACCGAGAGATAAATTATAGTGATGTAATAGTGGAAAAGGGGAGTTCCTCGAACGTGAACAATCAGTTTCAACCAGATAATAATCAAAACAAGTCGGAAGGTCTACAAAAGGTGATAAAAGAACAAAAGAAAGATAAGGGGATAAAGAATGTGCCAAGTGACACCCGCCCGGTGAAAATGTTCCCACCGGTAAATACGGAGACCACAAAGGAAGAACACAACCAGAAAATCTTATCGATGGACACAAAACAACTGGGAACTTCCCACCTAGACAAACAAGAGGAAAAAGGAAGTGAAGAAATGCAGGATGCCCAGATGCAGGACGAAGGGAACTCAGTTGATCTTCCTCCCATCCCAGCGGCAAAGGACAACGTCCCAAAAGAGGAGGACAAGGGACCATCGAAAGACTGTGAGCTGGAAAGTGAATTTAATACAGAAGAAGAAAGTGACGAAAGTGCTACTTCAGTGTCAAAGTGGAAAAAATCTCAGCAGATGGGTGCATAAAACGGACAAAGAATACTTCGAAAGGTAGCGAGAACACAGTACCGAAGAGGAGATCAGTGAGAGAGGTTGGAGGTATGAATAGAGTAATGAACGGAAGAAGTAAACCCTAAAAAGAGAAATTTAATTTGATATTTCATTTGTTATTTGTATATTTTTCAACGTTATGAGGGATGATCGGAAAGTACTATTAACTGTGTGCTACATTATTCATTTATTAATGGTATATACCACTAGAATATGTACTATTAATATTAATGGAATCTTTTCGCCTGTAAAATGTAAAATGTTAGAAGAATTTCTACGGGTACACTCCATAGACGTATTGTTTTTGCAGGAAGTTTGTATGTGTGACTTTCCATCAATATATGGTTACGAAGCCATAGTTAATACTGGTATCAATGGCCGTGAGACAGCAACACTTGTTAGAAACGGCCTAACCATTAATAATGTAAAAAAGTTAGTAGATGGGAGAGGCATTAGCTTTCAAAGTAACAACTATACATTTGGGAATATTTATGCCCCATCAGGCAATCAAAATAGACAGTCACGTGAACAGTTTTATAATCAGGACATATTATATTTGCTACCGTTAAATGAATCTAAAATAATACTTGGGGGTGATTTTAATCAGATATTGACTCCCAGCTATTGTTTAGGAGCTTATCAAAAGAGCCCAGCACTTGCAACATTAATTGAAGAATTTCATTTGAAATATATTTGGTTACAGAAGAGACAGGATATAATATTTACATATTGTAATAATAAATCTGGGTCGAGGATCGATAGGTTATACACAAATACAGATCAAATAAAAATTATAACATCCATAGAAGCATTGCCAGCGCCCTTCACTGATCATATGGCAGTAAAAATGGCAATAAACCTGGAAGAAACAAAACTAGTCAGGGGTCCTTCATATTGGAAGCTAAATATACAGTTATTAGAGCTTCCACATATCAATGAAATATTTGCATAAAAATGGGCCGAATGTGGTAAACAGCAAAAGCATTACAGTAATCATAATGACTGGTGGGTTCGATATGTAAAACCAAAATTAAAAACTTTTTTCTGCTGGTATGTAAAAGAAAATGCAAAAGACAGAAATGGATTGATCAACTTTTATTGCCAGTGTTTGCACGAGGCATGTCAAGGGAGAGATGTCACCAAAAATTACCAAGCCACACAGCAGTATAAAGCCAAAATCTTAACACTCCAGAGGCAAGAAATGGAAGGCATAACAATAAGAACCAATTCCAAGAATTTAATTCAAGATGAAAGAACTTCGATGTATCACTATGTACAGATGCAAAAACATCAAAAAACACTCATGATAAACAATATTGTGGATTCAGGTGGAGAAGCGCATGTGAGTCAGCCAGGAATCATGCAAACATTTTATGACTATTATGGGGGAGCTTTATCAGAACGGGGAGGGGGAATCAAAAGCAAGAGAGACAATACTGAAAGCTCTAACTAATGGTTTGCAAGAAGAGGATAGACAACTTTTAGATACTGAAGTAACAATAGAAGAAGTATATGAAGCGTTACGAACATGCAACCTTAAAGGAGAACCAGGAAAAGATGGTATTGGTTACAAGTTTTGTTTGCAGTTTTTTGAGATTATAAAATATGAACTAATCAAAATCCTACAAGATGCCTTTAAAAATGGAAAAGTTTTAAAAAATGAAGACATCATCATATTAATACCGAAAAATCACACGCAAAACAAGTAGACGACTACAGACTAATAACATTACTAATTGTGACTATAAATTAATGGCAAAGATCTTAGCAAATAGGTTAAAGTTAATTTTACCACGGATACTCAGCGAGAAACAAACATCCATTGGCAAAAAGCATAACATATTCAGTGCAGTTGGAGGGATTCGCGATCTGATATCCTATTATATGGTGCAGAAACTTGATGCATGTGTGCTTGCTTTTGATTTCAAAAAAGCGTTTGATTTAGTGTCGCATGACTACCTGTTTGAGGTGCTAAAGGCATATGGATTCAGTGAGAAATTTATTCATATTTTGAAAGGTTTCTATCAACAGGCAACATTGCGGATAATGGTCAATGGATTCCTGTCGTTCCCAATAAATATAACAAGATCAATTCGGCAAGGATGTCCACTAAGTATGCTCTTGTTTGCTTTAACCCTGGATCCTTTGCTGCAGTATACCAGGAAAACTACTCCCGACGAGATACACGCCTTTAAAGAAAATCAAGTGTTTGCTTTCGCAGATGATCTATCTGCTTGTATCACCACAAAAGAGCAAATGCAAAAAATGATGGCAGCGATACATATATACTGCCGTGCTAGTGGGGCCAAAATAAATATGGAAAAATCAAAGGCACTACCCTTTGGCACATGGGCTGAAAAATATCCAGATATAGGGATCCCATATGTACAGGAAATTAAAATATTAGGAATAATTTTTCACAGGGACGAGGAACAAATGTTAGAATCCAATTGGCAAAAGATAGCGAGAGACATTCGCATACAATATTATAAAATGCGCAGCACACAGTTGAACATGATACAACGAGTGTGGTTTTTGCAAACAAGAAAAGCAATGCAGTAATTTGGTTAATAGTTAATACAATATATTATGTATTTTGTAAAAAGTATAAGAGCAATAGCATTTTGTTCACACAGTATTTAAAATAAACTAGATGAAAAATGTTACAATATCCAAAAATGTATGAGTATTTTGGAAACTACCTCAGTGTTGTTTAGAATACAATAATTGTATACTTGTGGTGTGAAAGTGTAAACAGATATTTAATATATGAAGAAATGTATATTTATATTACAGGTACAAATGCATGTTTACGCCAAAAATCTTTTATCAGATAGAGAAAATGGGATTCTTACTATATTACTTACTATGTTAAAAAATCTATACAATACTTTTAACAAAATTTATGTAAGAAAACATACCTATTTCGTATATATGCTGATAAAATAAATTTTGTTAAAATAAAAGTCGGTAACGCGTCTGACTACCATGCTCAAGGTCCCGGCTTCGATCCCCGGCCGGTTCAAATCCGGGAACTTTTCTAACGTTGGAAGCGGCCCCGGAGCCCACCCAGCGTCGAATAACATAGGTACCTGGGGGAAACCCTGGGATGTAAAGGCGGTCAGGGGCGTGATGCTTATCACATCACCCCCACTCACGACCGGATCAAGAAAGTGTGGGGCATTACCTCCACACCCCCTATACGCCTTCATGGCGTGGTGCTAAGCACAGGGGAGCACTTTACCTTTTTTTGTGATATACCACCTGATACGAGGTTTGTTGATCTCAAGAGACTCTTCAAATAAACAACAATGAATAATATAAAGTGCCTTGTAACGATTGGAAATATTCGCTGTGCATTTGAAAGAGGAAAATATACTATTTAATGCTACAGAAATCTTAACAAACCCACACATGCACAGTTAACCTACTCATATCCAGAGATGATTTTAACTGGTGAGTTATCAATTTCCACTGTTAAACTTTATTCTCAAAAAATGTTTAATTTGTACAAAGTATTGAGCACTATTAATTGTTTTGATATTTTATAATTATTTATTCATAAAGAAATTAGACAAATGCTTACCAATGTATATCTCAGTTTGTGCTGTGTACTTCTGGCACTTTTGATATTTACTTGCTTCATGCTCCAGCAGGTATCGTGAAAATGCTCTAATGTTCACGGTTCACTGCTATTGTCCACTAGTCATTTTTAAGATAAACAAAGAACAAGGAAATATTAAACTATACTTTCCACTGTGATACATTTCTAAACTTTAATAACAATATACAATACTGAAATATGTATAATATCAATCACAGGTACGAGAATAACATTACGAGTGAAAAAAATAAATGAAAATCTAAAACCACAATGTTCTTATTTGAGAATTCACAAACAAATTCAAAATTGTCATTTTTCTCAATGAGAATAAAAGTAAAAAAAAGAAGAAATTGGCTATGCTCAAAATTCTATTTATTCCTGCTAATATTCATTCCTCACTATTTCTCTGAATGAAAGTTTGTAGGTGTGCTAATCAAGACTGGCCTACTAATGTGTCTCTAAAAATTATGAAAGAGGAATTCACACATGAGTAAGTTAAGCAGTTAGTTTTAGTCTTCCCTCTTTCAATTACATTTAATTCTCATACAGCGTGCTTCAAAATGGTTTGAACGATAAGAAACCGTTCCAGGAGCGATAAAAATTTATCAACAATTAAAGTTCTATGTAAATACTTTCAACCATATCCTCGAGTTTTGTTTGCAATGGTCGTAGTAGTTCCAAATTTCTCCACTAGGTGGCAGGGTGATAAGTTCCAAGATATCTGTCTGTGGTGCAAAGAAAGCTTTTTGCGTCCTACAGTTTCACGTTTGTCGGTCTGTTGTTGGTGTTCAGCGTGAGTTTCGTACGAAATTTCGTAAAGAATCACCATCCAAGAACTCCATACGTAAGTGGTATGATAAATTCAAGACAACGGGATGCATTTGCAAAGGAAAATCGTCCGGTAGACTGTCCACGTCTGAGGCAGATGTCGAGAGAGTTCAAGCTAGTTTTCAACGCAGCCCCCAAAAGTCTACAAGGAAAGTGAGTCAAGAGCTAACAATGCCTCGAGCAACTGTTTGGCGCGTAGTGCGTAGGCGTTTAAAGATGTATCCCTATCGAGTGCAGTTGTTCCAACATTAAACACCTAATGATCACACGTCCCGCAAAAAAAAAAAAAAAAAAAAAATTGTGAGTCATTTCTAGAGTTATGCAGTGGTGATGATGATTTTATTGCCCAACTTTGTTTCAGTGATGAGGCTACGTTCCATGCGACAGGAAGAGTGAACAAGCAAAATGTTCGCATTTGGGTGACTGAGAATCCTCGTCAAATCGTTGAAGTTGTGCGTGATTCACCGAAGACTAATGTGTTTTACGCCATTTCATCTACCAAAGTGTACGGTCCGTACTTTTTTCACGAAGAAACTGTAACTGGACAAACATTCCTACACATGCTTACTACAAATTACCTTAATAACAAACTGCCAGACCGCTGGATTGGGT
The DNA here is from genome assembly GCF_977018435.1 of Lepisma saccharinum. Classification (NCBI taxonomy): domain Eukaryota; kingdom Metazoa; phylum Arthropoda; class Insecta; order Zygentoma; family Lepismatidae; genus Lepisma; species Lepisma saccharinum. Next base: position 6,739,571 of record NC_139251.1, on the reverse strand, counting down.
GATCTACTCAAAATGATCAACAGTTACTACGTTGGCCACCAAGATCCCAGGATTTAACTCCCTGTGATTTTTTTCTGTGGGGACATCTAAAGACATCGTGTACAAACCTCCTTTACCCGCAGGTGTCAATGAACTGAAAGAGCGCATTACTGCTGAAGTGCAAACTGTTGATACAGACATGTTGAAACGGGCCTGGGCGGAATTGGATTACCGAATTGATGTATGCAGGGTAACAAGGGGGCTCACATAGAACATTTGTGAGATACTGTGTTCAAAATTATATCAAAGAAACTTGGACAGTTTTAGGAATTATATGTAAAATTTAAAGGAATTTGGAAGAAAAATTAGAAAAAAATATAAGGAGTTGAAATCGTTCACATCATTTTGAAGCAGCCCGTATATCTGCATGATTTTATTATGATTTGATATATATGTTTACACATTTCAAGCACAATTGTGAAATAATTGTGAAATGGCATTTCCGTTGTGCTTGAAACATACCATTTTAGAAGACATTCTAACTACCATAACTCCGTAAACATATGTTTCATGATTCTGTACTCTAAAAGCTTATGATACCACCTTTGAAACACTTTACCTTTGTGTGGTATGTTGGTGGGATGGGGCCAACAAAAAAAGGGGGCACAACAAATTTGTCAGACTAACTACTTTCACCAGCATTTTATTTCATCAAGTACTTTCTATATTTCACACATTGCCAATGATTTGTAGGTAAAATCAATGGCACTAAGCATAAATAAAATTACCGTAATAGTGTTTATGAAGAGAGCCATTTGATATAACTGCTTAACATACTAAGCATAGGGATTTTGCACAGATTATATATTTTTAAAGAGAGACACTGAACCTAACAACCAAACCAAACAAGCACTAACTTGAATGTTCATGCAAAACAAGTAACTGTATTACATATCAATCAAAACTGAACCTGAAGAAATAAATATTTTTTGAGAAAAACCAAAGGAAATACTGAGGAGGGAGAACATTTCTAATCACCTTACTATTTACTTTGCCCCTGGTAACCTTTTTGTGGTAAAAACTTGGAAATATCAGGGTACTTATGCTGACCATATTTTGGGATTAGATATCTCTGTTATTTGTGTTTTCCGCATGCTGGAAATAATTTTATATTACGTAAAACATCGAACTCTGTCGTTTTAGAAAAAAACAAAGCAATTCTCGAGGGAGTGCAGTGGAACAACGGACTCCTAATGGGCCCAAGTTCCTTTTGTTTTATTTCGATTTTATCATGCTACGAATGCAATTTTCACATAGTTCGATTTCGATTTATGTCTGTTAACACATACTGCGGAGTTCTTGCGTTCACTTAATATTTTGTTCAATATATGCTATCGTGGTTAGGTTAGGCAGGTAAGGTTTGGTTCTCCTAGCATTAAAATAAAGTTCCTAAATGCATTCTACTAAGGTTTCGATTTACTTCTACATTCATTCCAACTAGTCTATGATACAGTCGATTGTCAACGAAAAAACATTGTCCATGGGAAGCGCGCATGCTTGCGTAAGGTAATTTTTAAGATTTTTTCAACATAAATCACTTTTCTTTGGAATCCAAACAGTGCACATTACTTTAAGGAAGGTTCAAATTTTGTGTGACAACGATTTCCAAAATTCTACGATAGTTAGTCTCTCTGCTAGGAGAATTTGAAATAAATCATAAAACAATCGGAACCGTTACACCATTATGTAACAAGATGCAGTGTGTGATAGAAAATAACATGTACACGTTGCACTGCTACGCCAGTAGATTACAATCAAAAGGTAAATTGTTATAAAAATTATCATAACTGTTGGGAAAATGCCTGCTTGGCCCAGATCACCCGAGGATCGAACCCAGGTTGTCCGTATGGTAGTCAAGATGCCAGCCTATATCAACTGAGCTATTGCGTCTATGTTAACGTAAAACACGGTTGCACCACTTGTGATGTATTGTATTTTATATTCAGCATGATCAGATATTACATATTTGCATAAGAATCACAACTTAAGGTACGAGACAAAACCACCTCAAAATTTACATACGCCTGTATTTATATATTTCTATAGTTTACACTTCCTACTTAACATATTTAACAACATTTAACATCAATACTGTTATACTTACCAGCAAATGTACGTATCAGTGTTTCAAATCTCCACGACTTTAAAGTACTCGAAGAGTACGGGTTTGCAGATCCTCCATGTTTGCTCTTGTCACACTTGCCAGTACGAGTATCACGTTGTTTTTGTTCACGGAACAAAATATTTCTTTCGATGTAATGGACAATGTTTCAATGGACAAAAGTAACATCAAACTAATATGTTTGTTAAGAGAACTCAACCAAATGGTTTATGTAAACAGTCACTTTGTAGGTGAAACGAAACCTTGTTCGACCGTATGCTCGCATGCAAAGAAAAACTTGCAGTTCCTGTTGTTCCTGTTATTGCTGATTTGCTTGCGTCATTGCAGCAAATGCTGGAGGCAAATTCCAGCAACCTGGAAACTAGAATCCAGAAAAAATGACAGAAAATTCTAGTAATCTAGAACTTAGAATCCAGGAAAGGATTACGGAAAATGCTAATAATCTAGAATCTAGAATGCGGGAACATTCTGATACCTTAGACGCTAAACTCCAGGAAAATATTAATATCTTGGAGCACAGTTTACAACTAAAACTGGAAGAAAGTAGTAGAACTCTTGAGTGCCGGCTAGAAGCAAGGATGGAGGAGAAACTGTCCCAGAGTTGTTCACAACTCGCTACGTCCAATTCAAAGATGGGACGGAGAATCGAACAACTGACTCTGCAAATGTCTGAGGGACAGCAGAAATTGAACGAAAGCTTTGAAATTGAGATGATGAGCTTACGTCAAGCGTGTCAGTCAAATTCTCAACAGCTGGAATCTAAACGCCATGAAACAGTTGTTCTGTTGAGGGAAGAAGCTGATCACACCAAGGAGGACTTCCAAAAGGAAATCACTGAAACGCAGAGCGGCTTCAGGGAAGAAATGTCCAGAGAGTTGGACAACCAGGTGACCAGTATGGCATATCAGCTGAGAGAAAACCTGAATTTGCGAGTTGAAGAGACGGTGGCAGAAAAACGTAGAAGCACAGAGGGGCCTAGAGAGAATGCCAAAGAGTGGAAAAATGATATGAAATCCAAACAAGGGAAGCTTTCTTCAGACATGGGTAATCTTTGTGACGAAGTGGCTCAAATTTCAACTACTTTAAACAAGTTGCCACTCTCCGGTGAACCAGAGAGTTATGGACCAGCTGGGTGCGCCTTTTCGAAGGTTGCTGTCTCCTAGTCGGTCTGAGGTCTCTTCGGGGCAACGAAACCGTACACATGTAAAGAAAAGACGCCACAGAGAGATCGTTTCCAGCTCTTCAGGCAGCGAGTTGACTTTCTCGGAAAAGAGAAAAGAAAGAAAATCTCGAATCAATGCTACGCGTGGTGGGATGACTCCCCGGATGGCTGACCTGAATTCCATGCGGAAATTCGACGGAAATATTATAGCCACTTCGGCTGAGATTTATCTCAAAGAATTAGATACCAACCTTAAGATCCTTCAGATCCCGCATAGATACAGGCTGGAGATTATTCCTCGTTTGCTAACGGGCATGGCTTATCATTGGTTCTACTCTCATAAGAATGATTTCCACACATATTCAGATTTCCGTAGGGCGTTTAAGAGGCGTTTTGCGTCTTCAGAGGCAAAAGAAAGGGAGTTGGCATCTGTTAGAGCCAAACGGTACAACAAAAACAATGAACTTCATTTTTCTGTTCATGAACTTGAGTGCCTTGCTATATTATTTGGAATAGAACGCTTTGCAGTCTATCTTAAAGGGCGAAAATTTAAAATTTATACTACAGTGGCTGCAAAATAGTAAAAATTGGAATAGTCGATTGACCCGTTGGTCTTTGAAAATCCAATCATATCAGTTCCAAATAGTGTATGTTAGTGGAAAGGAAAATATTATTCCTGATCCGTTATCTAGATATCCTGTGAAGGCAGATATTGAGAGCAAGCTGGAGTCTGATTGTCTGCATTACCACATAAATTTTCTCTGGGTAGAAGATGAAGATGAAGAAGTGAGTGTGTGAAACGCCCTCCCTTGCCCGGGAAAACAAAAGCTACCACTACCTAGATAGAGGCGGCAAAATCTCCCTCGGACAAGTGAAATAGCGTTACGGTCCAGGTTGAGTTCGTGTATAGGGACCGGTGTCCAACAGTGGATAGCAATTCACCATATCCAACAAAAAAAACATATACTTTCAATTACCACCTCTTTACCTGTAGCCGGGAAGCGGCTAGCTGCATACCTGAAAATCACGGGTAGCGACATGAGTACGAAATGATATAGCCCAAAATTAACATGAAAAATAAAAAGTATATTCTATTCATAACCAACAAAATCAATCTACTACATCTCCCCCTCTCTCGCTCACACGTTCACTCACACATTCAATCTTTACGGGGTCATCAACACAAAATGATACATAAAATGTACAGGTTTTTATGACGACGAGCCCTAATTATTGCATTCACATTTATTTACCTTGACTTTTGTCTAATCAGGTCATTTGTGATTTTTGCTCCAGTGCTACTCAAATCCTAGCCAGCCCTTACTTAAGTTCACCTTTAAAAAAAAACTAGGTCGGTGCGGTGATAATACATTATTTGTTCAGCATAAACAAAGGCGTCTCAACAGCAATTACGCTCACGTGGGCGGACATTTTCCTTTTACATGACCTCACGTATTTCCAAACATAACAATAACCTCCGTTGAGTGACGCAAACATATACTCTCTAGCAGGCGGGTCTTCAACACTTCGCCGCGACGAGCAATTTTATATTACCAGGCAAATACTTTTACAAATAATCACATACGCGACCTGACGTAGCTAGCAGCGACACAGCGCTGACACATAAAAATGAACAAATCTCAAATAGATTAAACAATTAAGCGGGCGGCGCTTTACTCTATTAGTACGCACTTTAAACAAATACAAAAGGATCACAAACAACAGCGAATTTAAGATCATAAAAAAAATCACAAAAAATAAGTAAAATTGGCCTGAGACAAATAAATTACAAATGATAAGCGCAACGGGAGTTTGGTATGAAGTTTCGAGTTGTGTGGGCGTTTTCAATATGTTGACGAATTTCTAGGGTGTTCTCTAAATATCAATCGAGCCGGTACGTGTTGACATTCATACAGATGAATACATTACCACCTCTCAGGTTCCAAGGTGCATCCTGGCGTCTTCATGGGCGATTGAAATCACTTAGTATGCACACGAAAAGTTTTCCTATTCTTCCTCGGTCGCGACGACGAAAATGCGAAGAGCGTTCATATATCTGGTTCCTCGGCGTCTCTTCCTCTCGGGATCGGTGAACATCTCCGTAGTCTGGCGCGATTCGGATGTCGCATCTGGGCGGTGGGCGGTCGTTCTTGGCTCGTCGGCGTCTTCTCCATCACCGTCGGACGATCTCAAGCGTCGGGACGTCATCAGGGCAGCGTTCGGCATCTCTCTCTCTCTCCGTGGCGGCTGGTAGGCATCGTCGGCGTGGCTCGGGTTTCGTGGCATGTTGTAGGCAATGTGCGGTGTCTCGTCTGGCATCGGGCGAATCGAGGGTGACGCCCTCTCCTCTCTTCTCCCGTTAGCCCGCCATAATTTTCGATGTTCCTTCTTTCACAAAAATTATAAACGGCTTAAGATTATGACGGAAACACAGTCTCGCTTCAACTTCCTCCAGCGGTTGAGGTAAGCGCACTCGTAACGACTTACTGCCTATAACACACTGATGTTCGCGAAACACAACAAAGTCCACGGTATACGGAGAGGTGGCACAGAGGTGCTTTCGCTACAAGAATCGCGGTAAAACTGTGCGTCGAAAATGCATGTCCTTCGTTTTATCCGGATTTCGAAAAAGGACGCTTGGCGGTCGTTGAAGGGACGCTTCCGGAGAGGTCATTCCACCTCGCTCCATTGTCTCCCAGGCTGGACAGGGTCGTGCTGGAGGTTTGGTTCCTACGGATTAAGCTTTCGTCTCGCTGGCGCCCAGAGCTCAACTGCAATCTGTGCCCATAAACCGATCGATTATAACCAATTCGATCTGGCATCCGTAATTCTTGCTTGATCGCTACGAAACTCCACACATCCGTCCTTGAATACATGTTGCTGCGTTGCTAAAAAATTCACGTAAATCCGGGCATTGGAACCCGAGATATTTAAATGGCTGTCGTTAAGGTCGAATTTCCTAAGCTTTAGACGCATAACGTGACCTTTCTGGCGCTCGCCCGTCAGACTCGCGACTTCCTTCCTTTCTCCCGTCGGCTTGGCATATCAAATATACATACATACAAATAAAGACACTCAACACTTTGATTAAACACATTTTTTACGGCTAATGGTTAGAATAATAATAATAATAACGAGGCAGGTCGACGGTAAATCTGACTGTCACAAGTGATTGGAAAGAAGCCCAGGCTAAAGATTATTTTTGCAGTGAAATGATTGCTAAACTTCAGCAGCCTACTGAAAACGAAGACGCAGGCATGACCAGGTTACGGAAGTCCTTTAAACTTCATCATGGATTGCTGTTTAGAAGTTATAGTGGGTAGGCTCTACAGTACAAGTTGTGTGTTCCGAATTCCAGACGTTCCGAGCTGCTGAAAAAAATTCATGATGACGGCGGTCATTTTGGTGTGGGAAAGTGTTATAGGCAATTGCAATCCCGATATTATTGGAAAAAAATGAAACCTGATATTTCTAACTATATCCGTGATTGCCTGGTTTGTGCAAAAGTGAAGCCTGACAAGTTAGGTATCATGAAGGAAAAGCTGAACATTAGTGGAAAGGAACCTCATGAGATGCTTTCCGTTGACCTTATTGGAAAGTTACCGCCTTCTTCGGGGTACTATTATATTCTCAGCCTTATAGATGTTTTCTCCTGGTTCGTCACAGTTTATCCTGCGGAAGGCTAGTACCGCTGAGATAATTCTCTTAATGAAGGAGAGATATTTCGCCCATTATCCAGCTGTTAAACTAATTTTGTCGGATAGAGGATCCCAGTTCACTTCCCGGTCATGGCAGAGTTTCATCGAATCCATGGGAATGAAACATGTGTGTACGACGCCCTACCACCCTCAAGGAAACTTAGTAGAGAGAGCAAACCAAGAGATAACTCTTTTACTTAGGGTTTATTGCCAGCACGATCACCAGATTTGTTCCAAGCATCTTTATGAAGTTGCCTGGTTAATTAACAATTCTCTTTCTGAAGTTACAGGATATTCATCCATTGAATTGTTTTTCCGCCATTCAGTTCCACCACAAGTGCGAAGAGATTTTCCATGGCCTGAGTCAGAAGACGGTGAGAAAGACTGGCAGAGTAAGCTTGTTCAAGTGCAGTTAAGGGAACGATATGCTGTGCAGAGGAGGAAACTGAAGCAGAAGTGCCATGCTTTGCAGTTGAAGGAGGATGACCTGGTGCTTCTAAGAAGTCATCGTCCAAGTTCAGCTGTTAACCAAACCATTTCCAAGTTGTTTTATTTGTGGACAGGACCGTTCATAGCTACCCAAGTGAAATTCAACACGGCAGTGTTATTGGACACAAAAACTCGCAAGGAAGTGTGCAAGGTGAATTTCGACAATCTGAAGATTTTTAATTGTTCTTCAGACATGAGGAAGATACTTTTAGAAGGTTGAATCCAAAATCTCCTAGACTGTGAGTGCTTCCACGAGTCGTCGTCGATTTTGTTTCTCAATGGAGGGGGCGATTGACATGTCCTTCACGGACGTATGAACAGACTGTTGAAGTACATCATCCCGCCTGATAGATATGCATCTTGTGCTGGAGGTTACGAGATTAATGAAAGTGCATGAGAGAAAGATTGTGCTGTTACTGTGATTTATTTTTTGTGAGTTTCGTTATGATGTAAAACTTTGGTTCTTTTTAAATTGCATAATCAAGATAAATAGATTCTGAATTCATATGTTAAAACGTAAGTTCTGTGTTTTTGTGTCTATTTACTGCAAATCTTAATGTTTTCCGTGCCCTGGGAGGTATCACGCGTATACCAATATACAGTCTCATGTTTCTCATTCTCAATTTGTATTGAGATAAATATATTCTTATGACTATTAATAATATCCTATGGTTGAATCTGGCACGACCGTGTCAACTGACACCTAAAATATTGATTACTACTATATCCTAAAACACACATATACAATTATGTTAAGTAGTGATGTAGAGCACTGCTGTAACGAAGGAGAGAGTTTAATGAGTTCATAATTGCTTACATTAGTAATTTTATGTCCGTTCCTTTGTAATGACTGTTGCCAATCCCCTCACCATCATCTTACGATGCGTCTAAAACTAATACGTAGTAAATCGCCAATTAACATAAGTAAATGGTTATTTCGATGGAAGCCGATGCGATAAGAAACTATTAATATGTATTTATATAGTGAGTGACAAACAAAAAATTCAAAACCTCAGAATGATCGTTACTTCGTCACTGCTTTGTATCTAAAATGTTTGTCTTATTTCAGCAGAAAGTGCCAGTATCAGATCTAACAAACTTTCTCCACTAACTTTGCAATATTCGAAACCACCATTCAGACTTAGCTCTACGTAACTTGATTCTGCGCATTCCAAGTGGCATGTGACTTCCTCCTATCAACGAAATAACTTCCTCTTACAATTTCCTTTCACCTCGTGAAATACAGAGACCAATGTTAACTTCTTAGCACGGTGGATAAACTTTACACCCAACTATATGCTCCTGAAAAAATCCTGCCTAGGTGGAGAATCGAACCTACGACCTCCCTCGTGAGAATCAAGAACGCTACCTCTTCTGCAGGTAGCTCATGTTAAAATTTGCTACCAGTTTGAAGAAGCCAATTCACACATAATATCATGTCTATAATTTCCTCATGGCAATTTGTACGAGGAAACGAATTCAGAAAAAATCGTTAAACGCTGAAATGGAAGAATGATAGACATTTCTGTTGGTGTTTTGTCACATTTTGTAAATTGTGTGTAAATCCCGTGTTTTGAACAAGCAATCGTTTAGTTACGAAAACTTTTGTTTCTTTTTTAAAGTAGGAGCAGGAGAGCGAAAAGGAGTCATTTGAACCAGACCCCGGTTGCCAAGAAACTTCAGCTTTTTTCCAAACGATGTAGGAAAAGAGAGAGGAAAGGGATATTAAGCGTATGAAATATAAAATATGTGTGAAATTGAAACAATGAAAAATCATGCAAGTGCATCCTAACGAACTTCAAACTATGAAAAACATATTTTTGTGGTGGAAAACTGCAAGTCATTTTCGAAATATGAACGTGATTTTTTGTGTATTATAAAGTGAAGATATGGGACGATACGATCCCTCAAGAAGAAAAATTTAAGTAAGCAGCCTCCTCCCCTCCAACGTTTTCAATGACGATAATTAGTAATTACGGTCCTGAAGTTGATGAAAAATCTTTTTTTTTCTGAACTTAAAAACAATGCTAAACCTGATATCATGTCAGTTTCCTTCAGTTAGAACCAGAAAACACTTTCTATATTGCATTTGTTCTTGCATTTTTCTACCTTTTTTGGCTTTTAGGTAAATTTTCAGTATTTTAAACAGTTTTTTGTTGCATTTTTATTTATAATTTGAGGTTTATATTTTCTCTCCCTTGTTGTTTCGTGAATTAAAAATGCATTTAGTAAAACTTACATATCTATATTTCTTGATATGGTCCTTTCAGCAAATTAACCATCGAAAATACGGTCAATGGAAAAACACAATATTATTCTTAACTGAAATGTTTGGCAATGGATTAAAATACATTGTGTGTTACTTGCCTGGCCCCCCACACTTTAGGGGATAAATTACCTTGTCCAGCATTTGTGAAATTAAAAACGGAAATTTTGGATATTTTCTATAAGTTTAATTAACGTAAGATTTGAATATACATGTAGTATCCGAACTTTCATTTCTCCAATTATCGGGCCAAAAACTCTAATTTTGATGTTGGAATCTTTTCTTTGTAACTGGATGCTTTACATTTCCTGCATTACATCGGGAGTACGCTTGTCACAAGGTAGACTCGCGTTACTCCAAGAAACGTCTTAACAGGCGCGAGGTCGCCCGACGTGTACATTTCTCAACACTTCACGGTGACAAGGCACTAGGCTGCCCGGCGCACCGTAATTACTTCAAATTAACATCCAGTACAAACTACCCTTTTATTTGTAAACTGGACTCCAAGACTCTAGCTTGCCCGGCAATCCTATCTCTTACAGCATCAGTTGTGGGAGATCTGTCCTCCGATCCTAGTTGACCGAAGAAAAAACAGGCTTTCCCTTTCAAGTCTCAGTTCCAACAGCCGACCTCCCCCACTCTCATCTGAGAGTTTATATATGTTTGGTTGGCGTCTGTTGCCAACGGCCCTTCTTTCAAAACTTTTAATCTTTAACAGATAAACTGCCTGCCTTTTCCTCGAACGTTCGAAACACCAATAAAGTAACAGAGAGCTACATGGTTTTTATACATGGAATACGAACCTAAAAATGCTATATTTTATATACGCTATATATGCTATATTTTTATACACGTAATTACACTGTTGCCCTGACACGGGGGCAGGTTAACATGTGTGAAGACTACTTTGAGGTCCTTTTCCTGGACACTATTGTCGTTTTAATCTGTGGTTTTAAAGTAAAATTAGTCACAATATTAAATGAAATTATACTCTGGTGTACGCGAAGCAGAACTGTATTTTCGGATGCTGGCCGACTACAGTATCGTAGCAGGCCCACTCTGAAAGGAGATGAATGATTTAGGTATAAAGAAACCTTCAAGTAAACAAAAAAACTATGATACATTAGCACTTATCTGATGTCTTCCCCTTTCCTTCAGTAGTTTCAATCACCAAACAACGGGCTTCATTGACTTATTAGACTACTTACTCTCTTGTAATTTATGAAAAGAAAAATCAAGCTTTCATTTTTACAGCGACAATTATTTTATAATAATTTTTTACCATTTTAGGTCATTCTATAGGTCATGTTTTGAATTATTTTTAGGTCATCAACTTCCGAGCCCTTGTCATGATGTTTAATCCTACAAGCATTCCTCAGCTATCCTAACGACTCCAGCAAACACCTAAAACTTTGCACTCCACACTGCAATACACCACAACAGAAATGTGTATGTCTTAATCCCTCGAACCGAGTGCATAAAATAACGTGAACTGTATATTGTAGGGGGATCGTGTTTGCTTGCAGAATGGAAGGTCGTGCTATGCTATATCTTATCTACAAAGGGAAATATACTGTATTTGGCCCCCAGTTTGGAACCCAATCGCCGACATTGCACAGGAGGCAAGAATACAATTTATTCTTCACGTTTGTTTTCCATGAATCTTCAACTCAAACAACAGACAATGACCCAAAAGTGTTGTTGCAGGACAATTTATCCAGTGCTCTTTTCGTTTGTACACATGATTGATCATATTAGTAGACTGATCAAATGTATTTGAATACTATGAAAAATACAAGATAACCTATTTGTTTTAAGCTTTATAACAACATGACATTAATATATGTGAAACTGTTTGATTCTTCATATAGCCAGTGTGGAAAACTTTGAGGATTTTGAACGACCCCTAAATATTTTTCTGTTACCAAAACTTTTGTACAGAGTGCCCAGACCAAATGGAACAAAATTAGCAACTATGTGTTAAATCGGAGCACCTTCCCGCGCTCTCATGGACCACTATACTGTATAATGAACCGAATCTTACATACTTTCGAAGAATCATATTCACGATAAACCCATTTCATCATACCTAACTTTGAAATAATACTCTTCTCTCTCAATGAATTACTTAGAAAAATTCATACGATCTAGTTTATTAATATTTACTTAGCCTTAATACCTTTTTGACCAATGTTGAAAATAGTAGATTATACGTATGTTGTTCTATTTTGGTTGTCTTAGCAGTGTGTTTTAAAAGTCCTGCAGGATTAAAAAAAACTATAACTTTAAAGCAATAGATTTATTACAACGAAATATTGTGTTTTTCTTTTTTACACAGAGGAAAATTAAAATTTTGTTGTGCCCAAAATGCTCAATGATGTGTGTGCAGGTGATCACACGATCACACGATTCCAAGATGGCGTCGATGTAGGAAAAGAGATCCGCAAGACCTTATGCTTTGCTATTATTTGTTGTGGGGACATGTCAAGACCCAGGTTTATGAACAGAAACTGACAGATCTTGACAGTCTGATGTTCAAGTTACGTGATGTGATCCACAACATTCCGAACGAGCACAGTCAGAACGCAATTCTTGGATTCAAAGATTGCACGAGTGTTCGGCATGAATGGTACCCAGCTAGAGATCTGCTGATGAACCAAGTCACACCAAACATAAATTTTAAAGTTTCCTCTGTGTAACAAACAATATTTAATTGTAATAAACCTATTACCTTAAAAGTTATAAGTTTTTAGAATCCTGTAGGACTTTTGAAACACACTTATAATATGCATACATACGATTAATGCACGACATACATGTGTACTGCCTAGCTATCTTAATGTAGAGACCACACGAATATGGAAGTAATTCTATGTTTTTCCAGTTTCCAAATCCTGCCCTGAGCATAAGTTCCAATGCAAGAATGGAAGATGCATTGGAAAGTACTACAAATGCAACTTAGAGGACAACTGCGGGGACGGAAGTGACGAAGATATACAAATCTGCCGTGAGTAATTGCTTTAGTCACTTTGGCCAGAGCTGGGGGTTACTTAGAAACACATTACTTTTCCTGTAATACTCAACCAATTAAAACTCGCTTCAATTTAGACACTTACATTAGTAATGGCGTGGCCCACTTTACGAAAATCAGATTAGTATTTAACACAGCTAACAAATGGCACTACATTAATACACTGAGTCCCCCCTCCAGGTGGACCATGCAGAAAACCAAGTGTCTCGAGCAGCCAGCAGCCATTATAAGTAAGTCATTGTGTTGGTGAGCGAGCAGATTACTTGTCGTTGTTATTTTAAGGTAAGTAAGAAATGTGTGTGTACGTCCTTCAAAGTTAACATGTTCATATAGTACTATATATATTTTGAAAGCTCATTTATTTATCTCTTTCATCATGTAGTTACACTGTGAAAATGTTTTCTGTGTGAAAGTAACGATACCTATTTTTGTTTAAAAACGTGGTATGGAAACAAGTTCCTAACGTACTCCATTGCTGATTGGTTCTTTAACATCGCTTTTCTGGCACTTTTGGCTAATCGCGAAGATGAGAATGAGTGATGATATGATGAATGAATGAACACTCACAAAAAACATCCATACCAAGACCTGGTTTCGAACCCGGTACCCCGTGGCGTCTTAGGGGATGTGCTAACCACTCCTACAATCAAAAGTTTGAGATAGACAATATTCTCTAATAAATTGTAAAAACGTGAATAAACATGAATAAATATGTTTTCTTGAGTACAAGGAAAATTTTATAAGAAACTATAATCCTTGGACCACCCTTGGGACCCCTGTTCCAAAGGTGGCCCATATATAACGGTTTTGAATTTTTTTCTTAAGTTACAAGCAGTTTTACAAAATATCCATTTGGTAAACGTTGTTAATTAGTGATAGAACTGATTTCTTTTAATTTCAGAAATTTATCTCTCATTGGAGGTCTGTAAATTACACTAGAGGCTTAACTATTGCCACGTTTTGTTCACCTACTTTAAGTGTAACGATACTTCATTTAAGGGACAGTCCCTTTTATGAGTCTGTCCCGTAAAAAGGGTCGCCAAAATATCCTTTTTTGTGAAAATGTTTTGTAGCCATAAAATTACCATAACAATATACACACTCAACTGTTACTATTCGGTACAAATTATTTCACATTTCAATGTCAACAAAGTACCATATTCCAGTTATCTTAAAATATTGGCGTTCTTCTCTGTTTACCTGGAACCAGTGGCGGATTATCTCGAAGGGAGCGGACACCCATCGCCCCCCCTCCTCAGAACTTTCCGCGCCCAGCACACTTCCCTCCCAAACTACGGTCCTACCATATATATGTCATAACATCACTGTCGGAACTAAAAAGTAAAACGTTGGAGGCCCAATTTTGTATCATGTGTTTGCCCCCCACCTACGCAACCAGCCATGGTATTTGACGGTTACAATTATGAATTGCATGTTTAACTCAGAAAATCCACATCTCATGGATGATGTTTATTGAAAGAAGTTTGCATTTTACAACAAGGCAAGGTTGAATGAATTTAACGCATATCGAACAATCAAGATACAAGAAATAAGTAACGATATTAAATTCAGTGTAAACTAATTATTTGAAAAACTAGAACATTCGCTTGCGTGCTTTGGCATGAGCAAAGTGTTTCACAGCGTGTTCAACGCTTAGTCGTCCCGTTTACCTGTGCTCATTGTTCAAAACATATATATATTTCTCTTTCTTTGCCGAGGATGTACCGTGCGTCCAGTTCCTTGCGAGGCCGAGAGATCGGGAGAAGTGTGGCGGGCGTCGCTAGCGGAGATGCTGACATTTTCGACCAATAACGTCCCGTTTATTTTTATGGACATATCTATAGCTTGCAGATATTTATATTAATATTGCAAAACGAGCACTAACCTGTGTTATAAGGCTTGTTCAAAGAGAGGTCCACCTACATTCACACATTCCTCGCATCGTTTGATGAAATTTTGATTCACAAGCAAAAGTTCTTCTTCCGTAATTCTTCTAAGTTCTGCCCTTAAATTGTATTTAAGTTCGTCGATACTATGAGGGTTATTTCGGGAGACTCTATTTTAAGGTTCCCCACAAAAAATAATCGCACACGTAGGTGTAATACATAAAAAATCTTTGTTTTAACGTGAACTTTGCGGCTGGCATTTCAATCGCCTCACTTACACACAACACACACACACACACTGCGATTACACAATGAACTAGCACGGCAAGTAACCAAAAACAACACTCTTTTACACAGTACCAAATTAACACGCTCTTGGTTCAAGGTCTGTTCCTCACGCCATTCACAGCTCTGTCCAGGGCACCTTTAGTCGCGAACCAAAGAACAACTCAAGCTCGGAGCTTTCTGATTGCAAACAATGCTCACGAAAACCTTTGACCTTTAACTGTTTAGTCTGCAACGTAATCTTGATACAGTATTGCACATTCTCGAAACCTTCAAACCATTCCGAGCGAAACAAAACGCTTTCGAGGGTAAACTTAAGTGGGACATTACTGGTCGAAAATGTCGGCATCTTTGCTAGCGCCGCCCTACACACTTCTCCCGATCTCTCGGCTTCGCAAGGAACTGGTGCACTGGACTATTCCGCAGATCATATTTTATTGGCTGAAGTTTGAAAAGTGCAAGTTTAACAGAGGCGATAGTTACGGGTAAAGTGAGGACAATCAAACAAACAGCAAATAAATCCGTAAAATAAGTTTAATAGTCGTGTTCCAGGATGAAAGTAGTGACGTCGCGAATGGTATCCAGTTTAGTGATCCGAGGCGTTCCAAAAGGGGGTTGATGAAAGTCATAACCTCCCATTGTCCCAGTATTTCTAAAAAAATGAACATACACCCCCTTTCGAAAATCCTGGGCAAGCCACTGTTTGTGATATCTTCCATTGTATAGTGTCTGAATGCATTAGATGTACGAGATTAGAACTAACGTCGCTGGTATACTTTTGAATTTAGTTTTCTGATAAATCTAGGAGCATCGCAGGACAAAGAAATGATTTTGTTAAAGGCTGCGAAGCCTTAATAATAAATTTTAAGGTCAAAATTCAATTGGTTTGAGAGATACAATACTCGTGAAAAATTCAATATTTTGCCTTAAATATGGTATACATAATTTCATTTCTTATTAACATTTTGTGTTAAAATTTTGCAAACTGTAAGTTGGAATGTCAATGAACAACATTACAATCCTGAAATGGCTCTGCAATAAAGTATATGTACGAGGGCGTGCTGAAAATTAAAGCTTCCTATGTTTTTATTTTCTTTGTTACCTTGTACTGATGTCTACGCATTCATCCCCATAAAATGCCATCAGTCTCAGATGAATGTCTATTTATAGCACATTTTCTGTGGTTAGAAACTCGATCACTGCATGGTACTTCAGACGCTTCACCAACATTGCATGGTTACATGCTGTCATTTTCCTCGCAATAATTCAGCAACCCCTGGCGATAGAAGTTTGAAACCTTTAATTGAGAAGCGAGAAAGGTTTATAAGTGCAATGTATGGTTGCTCCAAAATGCGTTTACAAGGTAACAAAGAAAATAAAAACATAGGAAGCTTTACTTTTCAGCACGCCCTCGTATATATACTTTATTGCAGAGCCATTTAAGGATTGTAATGTTGTTCATTGACATTCCAAATTACAGTTTGCAAAATTTTAACACAAAATGTTAATAAGAAATGAAATTATGTATATCATATTTAAAGCAAAATATTGAATTTTTCACGAGTTTTGTATCTCTCAAACCAATTGAATCTCAAACTCAAAATTTTTACTGAAGTTACTTATCATGGAGTACTGTATTGTGTACAAATTTCAGATTTTTAAACAACTGCTCACCAGAGATATTTAACCTTGAACTTGCATTTTTTAAACAAAAATTACAAGTTTATGACCCTGTAGAAAAACATGAATTAAAGTCTCAAGCTTCAAATAATTTTGACACACACTATTGGTACACAGGTACTTGCACAAAAAATTCAAGTGTCAAACAAACTGCCTTCCCTCTAAAAAAAATGTCCAAAAATGTCATTTTGAGCGATTAAAATACACAATTTTGACCTTAAAACTTATTATGAAGGAATACTATTTAGAACATTACACAGAAATATAATTGTAGCCTATAATGTGCTTAACATCATAGATTTTGTCTCATTGTCGTAGGACTTACCAGAACTGAGATAAAAAAGTTGCCGCTTATGCTTACGAATGGAGAAAATGATGCGCGCCATGATAAAAGAATGCCCGCAATCTTCAAATCGGTGATAGTAAAAATAAAATAACAGTGGTTCTGAACTGTCAACATATGAGGCTTACACCACACAACAAATAAACGTTTTTAAAAATGGTCAAGCAACCATGCTGTATGACTTCATATGGATTGACCCATGGGCGTATATATAGTTCACGGAAGGGGTGGGGGTTCAAGTTTTGGTATGATTAGGATTCCTGTATTTCATAAGTGAAAACCTGGGACACCGGTGACTGGAAGCTTTGTTAGGAAGCGGGGGCAGGTGGCTGGACCTGACAAAGTTTAAAGTTGTATATGTACAACATAATTATTATGTACATACATATATAGAGTACCATTATCATATTGTTTACACTTCCTAATAAGAAAACAGAAATCTACTTCTAATATATCATTATCCTTGCAATTCCATTTCGGTGCCACAATGAACTAAGCCGCTATCACACAATGAAGAAACTTTACTTGAAAACTGCGGACTGAACAGATAAGCGCCCGAGCACTTAACTGTTTACAGTAAGCAGTTTACTATGCTGCTAGCAGATGGCGGTGCCATCGTGGAGTCAGATATATTTGCCGCATCTTCTTGTAACTCAATAACTCTGTATTATCGAGAGGGAATGGTTCAATGTACAGTTAGATTGTTTTATTAAATTATGCATTTTATAATTACGCCCAGGCATTAAAATAGTTCAGGAAAGTGTAGTTTTAATCATTTCCTGGTCCCCACCCGACATTTGTGCATCCCGTAGAAATTATTCAGGACACACGGACAAATTATATTCCCAGCTATAACCATATTCAAGGTCTTCGAGTGAAAAGAAATTGAAATGTTTAGTTAGTTTGCCACCAGGTGACTTTGATTTGGAAAAAGGGGCGTGGCTATGAAATACCGGAGGTCGGAGGAAAGCAAGCCTCGTGTGGGAACTTTACTTCCCGCTGATTAGCTGAGGTTAAAGCACGTTAAGTTGAGTTCTCTTTGAGTGTTGAAAGGGGTCATCTCGGAATGGAACAAAGTACAGGGAGTAGTTGTTTTGTAGTGGTTTAGTATTTTAAGTTTTTATGTAGTGTATTTAGTTGGGATTTTTAGTTAAAGCACTGCACTCTTTGTTTTTTTCTGAGATAGGTCTTTGGGGGGGGGGGATGAATATTAAAATGAAATTACTATAATACCCTTTTGGTTAAATAAGTGTAAGGAGTCTTAGTTATGTAAAAAATGTAATAGTATAATTTAATTGTTTCTTTATTATTTATTGAATTTAGATTGGAGTTTTATTATCATCATTTATGTTGTCTCACGCCCTTCAGGCATTATGGTGAATAAACCTCTTTACTATAAAGCCTTTTATGTATATTTCCTCTAAACCTACAATTTTACGGCTTAAGCCTTCCACTGCCATATCTTTATATTTCTGCTAATGTACCGACTTCAGTTGCAAGCCTTGTGTTCTAATAATAATAGTAACCCTTTGCGCAACAGCCCTGAAGGGCCTTGGCTTACCTACCGACTGCCGGTCTCCCTCCCACGCTTTCCTTAGTCACCTCTAAGCGTGGAGATCTGCAACCAGTGTTGGAATAGTCGGGAGGTCAGCCCGACGTATCCCCAGCCGTTGTAGTACGTTTCCGGGACCGGATTACCCTTACTCATTCGAAGCTCTCCAATTTCCTCACTATGGTGGGTTGCCACCGGCCCTATACGTAGGCCGAATATATTCCGACCAGATCCGGATTCGAACCTACGCCGTCGCGCAGCCAACGATCTCAAGACGATTGTGTCCTAATGAAGGACAATATTTCTTAGTGAATAATTTTAAAGGACGTGCAATAAGGAACTGGTCATACAGCTTGAATTTAAAAAAGAATTACAATATTAGAATTAGTATTTTCCTCTTTGCTGTAAAATTGAAAATAACATCATCGGTGTTATGTTAATATTCCTACGTACACTTAACAGTGCAGGGTCCATTATTCGAGAATCTCTCGTTGAATTCCAAGACACGATCTCAACTTATCCAAAGTTGAAAACATCTTCTCGGGTGTTGCGGTTGAAACTAGCAGTGTAGCGACAATCACCAACAATTTGTGCATATTGTGCATTAGGTAAGAAAGCATATCACAATTTTCTAGTGCCTATAATGCCGAGCCTGGGCGTATCTTTTCAATTACTGTTTGCCACTCCTTTGGCCACATTTATCATTCAGATTTGAAAATGTAAAAATTATCAACCACGGCATCCAACATTTTGACACACTGTTCCTGTTGGATCGAGAAATAAAAGACTCGCTGCTAATATCCACACACAACTTTTCTCCCTACCACCACTGACACTCAACAAATCTGTCACACTGGGGATAATAGGCTGACGCGGTGGAGAACACCTTTTCTTCCGAACTTTCACTGCTGCACCATCCAATTCAAACCCAGCTGCTGCAAGGTTGATTCGTTCTTCTCCTTCAACCTCAGCTCGCAGGAATGACATCAAGGACTGCAGTCTTCCGGTCGGTGTTGTCTCATTATTTTCCTCAGCAGCAGACAATGTTCTTCTCTGCCACACACGCATCAAATCCTCTGGGAGACTGGACTCCACCAATGGAAACAGCATTGCTGCATATTTGTCGCTGGTAACACCCATCGATTCTAATGCTCGAAGTTAGGACAAACAAATGTTTTCTTGACGGTTCAACACCTTTTGTAACACCAATTTTAGCAGTTCACGCACGTACACTTCCACGAGCATATCATCGCGACCGAAACGTGATTTCATGGACTGCACAACTTTCGGGTAATTTTCTTTTGTTGGTGGAAAACTGTTCACAAGCTGGCGCGAACGAGAACCTTCAATTGTCGCTTGTATCAAATACTGGAACTTGTCCTCTGCAGGAATTGTATCATCTTCATCGATCTTCTTGAATTGTCCCCAAAAATGTAACCACTCTTTCAAGTCCCCTCCAAACTTCTTCAGTTCGATTTTAGGTAACTTGAATCTTCGATTCTTTACTTTCGAAAACGACTCGCCTTGACAGCAGTTTCCTTCCGACAACTTCAAAAAGTTCGACACTTCAATATGTCGTTTGTTGAACAAACACTCCGACAATGACTGTTCTTTCTCTAACTCATTTTCACTAACACCCGATTCCAACATCAAATCAAAAACAGTTATGTCAGCCACATGCAGATCACTTGCCTTATTTTCAAGCAACTGGATATTTGCTTCAATAACATTCCTGTCCGGAGTTTGCATCGCTAACTCATTTGCAATCTTCTCCGAAACACGTGTAAAAGCTGACCTAGCCACTGCACGGCTTTTCTTCAGACGATCAATGTCCGTTGACATTTTTCCGATATTTGCACTTAATCTTCTCCGGTCCAACACAGAAAGAAAAGACAGGTCCTGTCACGGTCGCCAATAAATGTTGGATCGAGAAATAAAGGACTCGCTGCTAATATCCTTTTGACTATATTCTCAAGAACATGTACACAACACAGTAAAAAAACATGACAATCTTCATACTTTTTCTGCCCGGGAATGACAGTAATATAACACAGCATAGAACAAACAAAATACTGCACAGGTTATTGCCCAGAATACAGAGTAAACAATATTGCCAGGTGCCAACTCACATAATATCTAACAGTTCCAATGAATGAGGGATAGCCATTTCACATCTTTGGAAGAAGTTGTTGCAATTTGCCATGTGCTGACTGTGTTCAGAGAAACGTGAGTTCATTTATACTACAAAATGATCGAAAAATGGACGACAGAGGCTTACCTTGTAATATTCTTTGGTGCTCTCAGCTGGTGCATTGTTTCTCCTATTGGACGACTGGATGTTCTAGCTCTCTTTACGTATTTCTTCATAATTTTCTCTACTTTGGAATAAATTTAAGTCCTCACAACTCTTTCTTAGTGTTTTTTTTTAAATATCTCTAGTAGAAAAAAAAGGAAGAAGAAAAATGCAGTGGAGATGAAATTTTTAAGGAGTATGTTGGGAAAGACTGGAAGAGATAGAATAAGGAATGAGGAGATACAACAGACAGTGGGAGTGGTGAAGCTTCATGACAGAATAGATCAGGTACAGATGGGATGGTTTGGACACATGAAGAGCTAGGATGCAGAAGGACTACCAGTAAGAGCTAACGATGCACAAGGAGTGGGAATAAGGGCCAAGGGGGAAACCAAGATGTCGGTGGAAAGAGCAGATAGCGGAGAGTGTTAGGATAAGATGGAAAGTTTGGAACACCGTGGAAAGAGAGGGATGGTGGAAGATCAGAAGAGAATGGAGAGTTTTGACTTCAATGCCGACTCAGCCAGATGCAGGAAACGGCGAAGAATAATGATGATGATCTCTATTAGAATGCTGACATGTTCACAATACTGAACAGTCCACCTTTGAAGGTGCCCAAAATAATGTTGCAATGCATGAAAACAATTTTATTAGAACAAGTGGAGATACATCAAACTCCCCACAGGTTACACACTGAAGAAACTGAAGAGCTTCCTGAAACGTTTCTCTTGTAGTGGTAAATTGTAAAGTCTGAAAAGTTTCTACAATTAATAAAAACAATTCCACAAGTCACAATACTTAGTTTTGATACTTTTCTGTCCATCTTGTGTCAAACAACTTGAGAATATTACGGTGTTTCTTTGGCTTTCTTGCAATGCGTTTTTTTTTTAAATAAATTCCTTTCAAAAGACTCGAGGAAAAATATATAACTGATTTTACAATCCCAATGTAGTTTCTTACCGTATAAATTCCACATGATGTGCAACACCTAGAGTAAAATGTGTGCCAAACACTACACAATAATTGCTTTTAGACATTTCTCTGAAATTATCGATTTGACCCCTTTAAATCTACCATGCGTTACATCATCGCCAGCATATCCTTGAACAAACATTTTTTTCTCTAAATCCGCACCCAACCAAGAGAGAGTAGCAGTCATAGCTGAAGCTCACCCACATGCTGTTACATCTCCAACAGCAATAGATCGGAAAGATATTTTCCCATTCCGATATATACTGGGAAATTATTTATCGACTATCAGGATTATCACACACAGTTCGACAATTTCAAATTGAAAAGAATAGAACTTTATGAATGCTTAATATCGGGAACTTATAATGAAATAGTAATAGTGGCGTTATAAATTCACAAACAGTTGCTTCGGGCAGTTAATACGTGTAACATTATAGAATTTGCGAAATGTCAGGAATTATCTGAACATTTTCAAGAGAAATTCCGAAACTATCACTAATATGGGTCTGCAATCCCATCTGGTGTGTGGAATTAATTTTTCCCATCCGTATCCCGCTCTGTACGTCTCTAAACTAGAAGAACAAAATTAGTCAGAAGACATTTTTATTTACAAGCTGATAGAAAAGGTAATTTGGTATACGTAAGCTTTTATAGCCTACTATATTTATTTATTTAATTAATTTTCAAACATAAGTATTTATGTACTCTATATGGTGAAACAGTTTTATATTAAAATGTGTATTTTGCCGTCCCGTTGTGTTCAATTTTCATTCAGAATTATGTGAAAAAATGTTCCGTCTTGTTGTTTTAATAATCTGGTCACCTTCGATACTTCGGTTTACTTTTCTCGATTTACGTTCGTACGAACAGACACTGGAAAAACATTCACAACTGAGTAGATGTGATACTTATCTAAACATGTTATTCTATGATCACAGCCCGCTGCTATCCTAGGCACTCGGCCAGTCCGTTTGATATTGATAGAACACAATTCCTGCCGCTACTAAGCTGACGGCGCTAGTTGTGAACTTATGACTAAGAGACTTACGGCATAAGTATTTAGATCTCAATAGCGGTGCAAAATATTAACGAGATGGGAAGCATAATAATAATAATAATAATAATTATTATTATTATTATTATTATTATTATTATTATCATTATAGACATTTACACGCTGGTGAACAGCATTGATACCTTATCACAGCAGTTTTACATAAAAAATACATGACATACAATTACAAGTTTAGAAGATACAAGATTTGATAAAACATACAATTACAAATTACTAAAATCTTTGACAGCTTAAACTAAACTTACATAAATACAATAAAATACAAGATATCAGATACTTTACAACTTTGATGCCACACAGCACAACTTGCAATTGACATAAGGAAACCTATAAATTGAAAACATTTAAACGAAATGCACAATCAATAAATTAGCTTAGAAAAAATATTTATTTGGAAGTTCTACGTGATGAATGATAATTAAAACGATAACATTCCATTTGCCAGTTATTATTATATAAACATGTATCCTCTGTCATTCCCAGTGGCTATTTACCGTGTTTCTTTCTCTCCCCCTGCTCTCCTTTCCGCTTCTCCTGATTTATTATTTATTTGATCATGTTACGCCCCCTCACGTTTCACTTTTCTGAACTCCATTCTCCATGTTTGTCCCACTTGTGGAGTTATAGACATCATGTCTTGTTCCAAATGCAACGCACAATCCTGTAGTTCGGCATTTACGTGGACCTAATTTATAAAAGTGGCAAAATTCGAATGATGCCCTTGCCCCGTCGCCTACAGTTATTAGTGTTTCTTGGAGAATTGTAAATAATCATCAAAAATGCCGTGCCTCCATTACCCAGAGTGTGAAGCTAAACCTACAAGAAAACATAGAGCCTAGTACCGGCTTTGAGACAGTGTTGTTCTGTTCCACGAATAATGACCATTCTGAAGATGTAAGTACGTAAACTTTTCTGTAGATTCTTAATTCCAATTGTGTTGAAGTGCTTTACTTGTTCAACGACAGAAATGTTTGATAGACCTAAATACTTAAATCACAAGCCAGTCTCAATCATAAAGTTCACCTGCTTTAAAAGCGCCTTGGTAGAAGCAGAACAGTCGGACATCGGCGCTATTTGGTGAGTAGCGGCAGAAATTGTAACTTCTTGCAATAACATGCGAACTGGTTAAGTGCCAAGGATGGAAGGTTATGGTCAATTACAAGACACGTTTATAACAATAAGAAAAAAATACCAGTATGTTGTTCTTCTTATGACTCAAAAATCTTGTAGTAAATATTGACACCAACTCACGTACTTTCTTCATCCGCAGGTTCTTCCATATCGGTCGACCCAGTCCAAGCTTTGCTGTTTGGATCATGTTTTGAAGATCTACGCATGAGAGACATCCTAAAGTTCAAGGTTTGGTTTCGTTTTTCCTTACTTGTTTTAGTTCTGTGAACAAAATGATTCCTCTCTCTCTCCCTTCCGGATGGCGCAGTGGTAGAGCCGTCGCCTTATAATCAAGGGGTCCCGGGCTCGATACTCCGAGGAGGCACATAGTGGTTCGAATCCAACTTTAAACTATAGGTCCAGTACCGATTAGCCTTACTCTGCATAAAGTGGACTTAAAACATTAAATCAATCAATCAATCAAGAAAATGCTTCCTCACTGTTTGTTTCGAGAAATTTTGACAATTCATTCTATGTATGTGGTTTATTCTTATTCTAGACACCATCATTATATTCTGTTGAAGAAGAAAATAAGAAATTAAATGTGTTGTATTAGAATATTATCAGCTTCTGATTGTGATATTGTGCATTGACTGCGAATCGTATTATAATTCTGAAGAGATGAATCCTGTTGAGTTGTTGTTTAAGTCCTCTTTCTGCACAGATAGGCTAACTGGGATTGGACTTACAGTTTTAAGTAGGCTTCGAACCACTAAAGGCATCCACAGGGTATCGCCTTGATGACACTACGCTTCAGAGGAGACACTGAAGAAATTAATCCACGGTATTTCATATAAAATTGAACCTGTGTAAAAATTTACATGGGTTATACAATCTTCATCACTCGACACCATACATAACACTTTGATGTAGAATTCTCCCAAACAACTGCACTTCCCAATTGCGTTAGGGCCTTTCCGATTTGTGGTTAGAAATTGCAACATACATCCCCCATATACGTGATAACATGGTAATATATTTTTCATTTTAAAATTTCATGGAAACTTTGAAAATGTAATTTTTGTAAAAAAAGTTTCTGAATTTCCTGCATTTTCAAACCCGGTAAAACTGGACAACTTATTCAGGGTTCATTAAAAATTGAATAGAACAGAGGATGGTAGTAGTATAAAATACAATATTACCATTTCGAGAAAGTATGAGCCCCCCTCTGGCAGATTTGGCCACACTTAAAACTAGCTCAACATGCCCATATGAGTTTTTTTGCTCAAGTGTGGAACTCTGTCTAATCCAAGATTTTTGTAAAAATGCCCTCGGGAATTTCCTGTGAAAGTATGACCCCCCTCAGATTGATTTGCCTACACTTACAAAAGCTGCATCTGCCAGATTGTTGTCCATAATCCTGTCAAAAATATGCCCCTCTTGATATTTTTTTTGACCACACCTAAAACTAAGCCAAAAAGCCACCCACATACACACACACACCCGGTTTAAGTTCAATTGGACACCAGGCCCAACTTGTGCATTATGCAGAGGCCCTCTAGAATTGCTCTGTGACTCTCTCATTTCTTACATCATAAACATATGATTTTTCACCTATGAGAATAACACTACATATGGTGTCATCAGGGAGTGTATCGTGGAATTCACAGATAATTTTAATGTTTGTCCTGTCATTAACCACAACTTGTTTTCTTTTTGAAGTGTTGATGACAAACATGGGTCTCTGTGCTTTGAATTCATCTGGTGTGTAATACATGTCAGTATTGCCAGTAGTGACCCTTTTGTATGCTGTAAATGCCTCATATAATTTAAGGAAATCATCCTTGGACATGTCTAAATTATAATTTTCTCTAGGAAACACCTCATTTCTGCCATTTTTAAGATAAATGTTCTTGATGTTGCAGTTATCAAATTTACTTGAATTTTTTTCCTGATTATTGTGTCTTCCAGTCTGAAACAATACCACCACAAAATCTGGCATGTCATATTGTATACTGGAGAATGAATTTGTAGCATCAAACTCATAATAGGTACCAGTGGCAGGCTTCTGCACACATTGATATGTATAAAATTGTAAAGGCACCTGTGGATTTTTAGGATATCTGCTTTGTATTTAAGAGCATAACTGGCCTCATATTCAACAACTGGCATTCTTAGCTCCATAGTCTGAATAAGGCATTTGCCCTTATCAGGTAGGGTATTAGGCAGAGCTGCCCGGGAGAGTTTAATGTACTGTACCTCATCAAAGCATTGTTATCATTGGCAGCTCTTCTAAATGTAATTCTTAAACCACCCTTCCACATAATATCTTTGTAATCTGAGAAGAATCCAGGCAACAGGCGCATGGGGAACAACACTGTGTGGCTTTTAGATATAATTTTATCACCAGCCTAAAATCCAACTATTTTGTAGTAAGAAGCCTCGGTTTTGGATAATTTTAGTGTGGCCAAAGCTGTGGAAGTAATGCCGGGGTAATCCACTCTGTTTATAACAACACCATGTTTTCTGATCTCAATTTCAGAGAACAGATGTGGCACAAAATTGTCTACAAGTCTTATGTTTGAATTTGCCGGATAATCTGTACCATCGAGCTTTACAACATCAAACTTGATGTATAGATCTGCTCTGTGGGGGTGTATAAAGCCATCCCCTACATCAAGATCAACCTCAATCTCTGTGTTGGGTTGATTTAAATTTGCAAATGTCCTCCTGTTTGGGGGGAATGATTGTAGCTCATAACTCGCAATATTTTCCATTTTTTCTTGTATGTATTTTTATTTAAATATTAATCTCTATGATTGCAGTTGTTGTGGCTCCAGCAAAATCAACTAATTCTTCTTTTTCATTAGTGACCATCAACTCAATGTAATCTATTCTGTTATGGCACACAGGAAAATATAATGTTGGTGATGGAGTGTAGATGATCGGTTTCATAAATTCAGAGTTAGGTTTGAATGTTGCAATGATGCCAGTTTGTTTGTGAGTGCTTATGCCATTTGATTTGGTGATCATACCCTCGGCCACATTACAGTGAATATTCAGAGTCTCTATGGCTAAGAATTTAGGTATATTAATAGCAGTGTGTTTGATGGCTGGTTCAAGTTTTGTGTTGTTTTCAAATCCCAACAGCTCTCCTATAGTACCCAGATACACTGTCTCTGTAGCAGATACAATCTCTACTCTGTGAGTGACAGAATTTTGAGTTAAAACTATACCTCTGGGTAACTGAGCATTTAGAGTAGATAGATTATATTGCCCTGGAGTGGACAATTTTTTGATCCCCAACTGCAATCTTGTTGTTGTGGTGTGTAATATTAGGGATCAAGTACATGCCATAAAATGCTCTGAGAGCTATTGTTTTGGGATACACTATATCATCATGTAATTTGAGTTTCAATATTGAATTTTGGCTGGTGAGATGGAATACTCCCATGATGTTTCAGATACCACAGGGCTTTTTGAAAATCTTCAATTGATGGTTTATTTATTTGAGACAGATATCTAAGAAGAGATAAACACAGATGTCCACAATTAACATCTTTGAAATTTTGAACACGGGCATTATTGTAATAAAGATTAGCTGATTTTAAACATTTTATTAAATTTTCTGGTGGAACACCTCCAAATGAATCAAACCCAAATGCCTCATCTTTTAAATATTTAAGATAACAGATCCAGTGAGTACCCTGATTTTTGTACTTATCCAAATTAACAATGCCACACTCTTTGTTGAGTGGTTGTTCTGGTAAAGAATCAGACATGTACACACCTCTAAAATTTTTGATGCCCAGTGGCTTGATTAAAGCTTCAATATCTTGGTTTGTAAGCGGCTCTTGTTTTTTTTAAACTTATTCATGGCTCTCTTAACACCTTTGCCTTGTTTCTCTATGGCCAGGTTATGGCGCTTCAATTCATCTAATTCTGCCTTATTCTTCTTGGCATCTATTACTGTTTGTGCTATAGCAGCTGATCCCCCAGCCAAGCTCCCCACAGCCCCCAAAGCTGCTAAGATGGCCGGGATAGTAAATATAAATCCACCCACATGTGATTTTTTCTAAATTGCTGTAATTTTTTTAATTGGGGGGTACTAAGCAATAATTTCATACCATGTTCCTTGGCAAGACAATAATTTTTTTTCTTGCGCTGCTTTTTGGTTAAAAGACTATCAATAGTTTTAAGAGATTTAAGACCTGCATAAGGTATTTGATACATAACACCCTTGGCCTTCATCCTAGGTTTATTATATATATATATATATATATATATATATATATATATATATATATTCACAACCCCCACCCCAGTTTTTGTTTGGTGTTCATAGCTATGGTGGTCCCCAATGCTGCTATTCTTTCATTTAAAGAAGCATCTTTGCTTACAAATCTACCAAATGCAGCCTCTTCTAATTTCTTGTCTGCAACATGTCTCTTGTCAAGATCAGAATGTGTGTTGTATGCTATGTCATGGTCTCTACAAGCAGCATCTAGGGGATTAACACCAGGATCACCTCTGTTTAATCTATGATCCAATTTTGTACCGGGACCACAATACTGATAGCCTGGAATGTGTAGTTCAAATGGCAGCTTGTTTATAATGTCATTAACAAGGCCCCGACCCTCAGAAATATTCCAAAATTTAGGTGGTAGAGTATTAATAATTTTTATAAGATATCCAATCCCCTTAGTGTCATTCACTATAAAATTAGACAATTTTGTGCTTATCATGTCCATAATTCCAACCTTTTCATTGTAAAAATTGTGGTTGCCAGCATTTTCCTCCCCAGCTATCACCAGCAACCTATCTACAAGTTTCCTGACATCATCAACCCACACAAATTCTTTAGGCAGGGTGTTGTATTGTTTGATTCCACTACCTGTCTTGATCTGTGACCATATGGGCTTGATTAAATTGTTGTATTTTGCTCCACTGCTAGACTTGACTCTTTTTTGTGTGGGATCATTGTTCTGGTATAGAGCATCTGATTTTATTAATATTTCTTTGTAATGCTCATAATCTTGATCTTTATAGCTGCCAGGTCTCTTCCTAGTCATCAGTTCCCACAATCCAGGTGTGCCAGGATATTTAACAAAACCACCTCTCTCTCCAAGATGAGATTCTGAATATACAATTATATCATCTCCCATAAATGTTACTCTGAAATTGCCAATTCTATGTATGATGCTACCATCACGCTCTGTGTCAGCATATAAGCCAAAGACCTCATCTTTGTTGTCTTTAGGTGTGCTTAAATATTTTTGAGCAAGAAGACCCAATTCAATAGGATCCTGAGTAGCTTCAATTCTTCGAGGAGCAACAGGACTAGGTGTATGAATACTAGAAAGTGGGGTGATTGGATAATTTAATATGTTCCTAGCAGCTACAGGTACAAGCTCTGTGATCAAATTTTGATTTTGCTCTGTAACAGTTTTGATATTTTTGCCTAATTCACTAATGGCATCAATAATAGGCTGTTCTGTTTGCTTGTGTTGTTCATAGATTCCTCGGTTCTCTGATTTCCATCCCTTAAATCTTTTTACAAGATAATCTCTTAATTTAAGATCATCAATAATTGGCCTTTTCATGGTTATTTATATATGTTTCTATGTCTAGAAAATTGTTGATTTTATTTCTGTATTTACCAGTATTAGGTGTTCTTGTCATATCAATTGTGACAAACCCATAGCTGTCCTGGTTCCAGCACCTACTGCAAAACTTGGAAAAATCATTGTAGCTCAAGTCCCCACCTACATATTCATCATGTATGTGTTTGAGGTTGGTATGATCTTGATGAAACACACATATAAAATTGCTGTTGTCTCGGATCAGCTGCTTCGGTATTTTAGAAAAAGTCTGTGCCAGGTAGAAGCAATCAATGTTTTTGTGTCGGCCCTGTGTAAAAAAATTTCTAACCTTGTTTTGATTATCCAGTATAATGTCATCAAACACAGCAACAGAATTATCGAGACATTCATGAAGTGGCTTAACATCTGGTTCAAAAGTGGCTATATCCAGTCCATCATATAGCTTCATCAGCTGCTGATATTTTAATTGTTCCAAGCTCTTAGAGAAGACATACAAGTGCCTGTTTTTCCAGTCTAACCAGTTGGGTGCCAATAAAAAATTATCAATCATTAGTGTAGTTTTACCACAAGCCGATGGCCCAACAATAAGACATCTAATATTATCAGGCAGCAACTTGCCATTTCTCTTAATCTGCAGTTCAGGTTCTGGCAGCCTCTTTATAACATCCCAGGTGCTCATATTATCACTTTGTTTGCCTCGATCCAGCTGTGTTCTGGAAGTCCTAGCCATTTGACAAGTATCTTTTGGCCTTTTCTGCGGATGATTTTCTCTATGAGATATGTGTCAGGCTGTTTAGTTTTGTTGAGTTCTTCTTCATAGAACCTGCCTTTGAGAATTTCTCCTCGGTGATCTTTTATTATATATGTGTTAGGGGTCCCAGGTTTAACTTGAGCCACTGCAAATAATTCAGTGCTCCAGTTTCTTGTAAAGCCTCTTTTGAATACGTGCTTATATTTGCTGATTCTTACTTGATCACCCACCGTGTATTTGGCTTTTCTTGTTGTTTGCTGGTATCTAGGATAATAAACAGTACTGATCAATTTTTGCTCATCAGATGAAGTTACCTCAGAGGGTTTCATGTTGATTGTGGAATGGACAGAGTTGTTATATTTGTGTAGAAGTTCTGGAAGAATATTAAGCCATTTATAATTACCTTGAAGTGTAAATTGTTTATACATAAGATTTTTTAAGGTTTTGTTGAATTTTTCTACAATTGAGGCCTTGAGATCACTGTAACTCGAGTAATGTTGTATTGACTGGCTTTTAATAAATTGTTGGAACACAGAATTATAGAATTCTTTGCCATTATCTGTTTGCAAATAGCGCGGTGATCTTCCACTCTGATTGATGATTGTCCTGAAGGCTTCTGTAACACATTTTCCAGTATTGGATTTGAGTGGCACAGCCCAGGCAAATTTTGAAAATGTGTCTATGACAGTGAGTAGATACTTGTAGCCCTTGTTGATTTTGTCTAAGTTTTTCAGCTGTCCACTTGCCATCTCAACCAAGTCACTCTGCCATAAATCAACTATGCCTTTTGTAACCACGGGCAATCTCTTAAAATTATGTCTCGCTTGTGTGTGTAATTCATCAACAATAATTTGTCTAGACATGGTATGTAAACTAGAATATTGCAACTATGGGATGTTCAGCAGCTGATACTACAGGATTTTCTACAGTTTGTCTCCTATTTGTATACTAAATTCCAGAGAGCCATCATCTTCAGCATAAGCTGTTTCTAATGTGTTGGGGTCTGTAAAATCCTCTAACTCTACACTGGTGATTTTTGCTTTGTTTTCAGCATTTGTTATTTATAAGGTAGGGTAGTGGTGTGCCTGTGGTTGTAGCCAATATTTGATCTTGATTGGTCTAAGTGTGCCCCCAACAAAAAATTGGTAATAAAATTGTGCAGGACACAGCATATAAATTTTGCCACCTGGGGTAAATGGTGAATCATATTCTTTGTTGGGGATACTGTACAATTCAAGAATTACTGTATGCTTAGGATTCTCGATTAGGCCAGTTATTTCTTTTTCTGCTGTAAGCAATCTACTTGTTACAGATTCAAGGTGCTCATTGATAGTCCTAACAACATCATCATGGCCTGGCTTGATCTTTATGTCCACAACAAGTTTCTTGTATTGTTGCACAATCTCTTGTAGCTGGGTCGCAAAAACAGACAGAGCATTTGCTTGATTGGATTCCATGGTCCCTAGCTGTTGCTTGATATTAGCTACAATTTGCTGTAAATTTTCAACAACTGCCAATTTTGAATTTTGAGCAGTAAGATCATGGACTTGTCTTCTGATATCCTCAAACAGGGCATGCAGTTCATTAATATGTTGATTGGTTGGTAGAGTGGCCACTGTCTGAGTAAGTTGTTTGATCTCTGTTTGGATATTCTTGATATCTTCTGACTTCAATATGCGATTCACTGCCCTCTTTATATTTTTAAGTTCCTGTGATGTAGGCAGATTTGATACAGTATTTTGCAAAGATTCAGGTGCCAATTTCACATCATTTAATTCAGAAGCTTCAACCACACCACGCATAGCATCTTGGAGCAGGGCTATATCTGCCTGAGTAGGTGTTGATTGTTGTAAAATTTCAAGCTTTGTTTGGATATCATCGATCAATTGATGAAAATGAGATAGCTCAGATTCAGTGTTGAGGTTTTCGAGTTTTGTAATCTGTTGCTGGACATTGACAAGGGTATCTTCAATACCAGGCAATCGGGATTCTTGTACATTTGTCAGATCACTTTGCACTGCTGCTATTGTACCCTCAAGATGGGTTATGGTACTTTGAGTTTTTCCAAAATCTTCATATGTTTCAAGTTCCAGCTTGATGTTGGCAACACTCCGAGTTATTGCACTCAAAGCATCAGAAAATGGCAAGTTAATTCATAAAATTTTCAAGTGTCTCAATTTTTTCTTTAACCTCGGCTATGGCATTGTTCAGAGGGTCCAGATTAGGTATCTGTAGTGATTGAATCTGTTCCTTTAGAGTGGAAATCACTAGATCAAAATCTTCTTGTGATTTTATGCTTTTGACAATTGTTTGGAGCTGTGTCTGGACATTATTTATCTGCTCTTCCAATTGTTGTTTCAATTGCTCAGAGTTGGTGGCCTGGGTCTTAAATTTGGCTTGAAGAGCCGCTACAGCCTCTTCAAAACTTTGAAAATTATCCAATGTAGCCAAGTCAGTATATTTCTGAAGCAGCAATTTGAGTTCTGAATCAATTTTAAGAAGAGGGTCCATGCATTGTGATTGTAAATTTGTAATTTCTAATTGAAGACTGGCATTGAGTGTGGTTTGTATAGCTTGTAAATCACTTCTTAATTTCTTGACTCTGACATCAAGCATAAGAATCTCATCACTGTGATCTTCATGCCTTGTATGGCCAAATATATCATTAGGCATTTTGATTTAGTGGTTATTTATTATTGAATATCTAATTCTTAATTCTATAAAAAAAAGGTATAAGCTTGTCATAGGATCCCGGGACCTCAATATATAAGCAGTCACCAACAGAAACAGTATATACAGTGCCAGAAATCATGTTTGAGTGCTTTATTCTATAAATATTTCTCCCTATTGAAATCTTGACATTACCCTCAGGGGTTGTAATAAATTGCAATTGACCACCTACAGGTAATTGGTAATGATTCAATTTATTGTTAAATATGTACAATGTTTTACCTGTTTCATCATCAACATCTGTAAGTATGCTGTTCAGATGAATTAACAAAGCACTTAGTTTAGATTGTATATCAGAAGAGGGTGCTGGTGTTGGCAGGTCCATAATAGCCTGTTTTTTGAACCCAAATAAGTTCATAGGCATGTTTATTTATTTCAAATCATGCTCTGTAATTGGGCATTGATTACCATTTTTCAAATCACAATGACCCCATGGTAGAGTATGTATGCCACATGATAAAATGCATCTCTTATCATCATATGGGTCCAGAGCCACTTTTCTTACAACATTTGTAGTCAACAAGTGATCCACACTCTGAGTTCTATTTTCTGATGTTCTGATTGTGCTACATGATTTGAGGCAATTTTTGTAATCTTCAAATTCAAGCTCTTTGTCAACAGTCACTCTGCCAATGCCCTTGGCTTTTTTGGAAACAGCACCACTACATGTTTCAAAGCTGTACATCTTAGCCCTTAACCCAGCAAATGCCACAATAACATCACCAAGTGTCTCATCTTTTAACTTGCCAGGCACCTTTTTGTTGTGGGGCTGAATTTTTGAATGTTCACTGGTATCAAAATATTCAAGCAATGCAGGCTGGGGCATATCTTGATAAACATCTTCTGTCTGAATATCAAGAATAAAACTATCTGTGTCCATGTACATCAGTTTTACACAATCACCATAAAAAGGCTTCAACACATCACAATACAATTTTAATATGTGTAATTTGGCCAATTCCAATATCACAGCCCCTACTTAAATAGGCTTATCAAACTTAATCTTTGTTTTTTTCATGTTGAAAAGTGCCATATGCTCATCATAAATTCTTCTGTAATTGAAGTTGGGCTTTGCTATCAATTTTTTGCTCCGGCTGGGGTCAGTAATTAATTTAACATCAGTTTTCTGACATTTTGTATGGTTTTGCCATACACTGAATTGACCATCAATTTAAACAAGGTCTTATCAAATTGGCTCATTGCAGATGTTCGAAGCTCTGTGTTTGTATCAATATATGGCTTCAACCATCTTGAGTGCCTGAACCTCAAAACTTTTCCAACTTTGGTCACTTGAACACCATGATGCATCAGGAACTGGAGGTTTTTTTAATATATGACATAATCCTGTTTTGGCTCTAGAGTCATCATCAATTTATTCTGTTTGGAGCCAGGTGAACACTTAACCTCAGGAATTGGGGGCAGATCAGAAAATTTGTTGTGTAAATCATCAGGAATTGTCAGATCAACCTCTAAGAACAGGCCGTAGTCACTGTCATCAAAAATCCTTAAGATCTTCAATATTGAAATCTTGAACCCACTCAAGCTCTGCATATGGCAGTTTATCCATCATAGCATAACCATAGAGGCTATTGGCATCCACATACAGTATATAATTTGATGGCAGTGCTGGATCATAATTGAGAATATACTTGTTATTTGCTCTGGCATATCTCTGAGAACATTGCACCATGCCTCCTCTTATACATTGTTCCATAAACAGATACATGTCCTGATCTTGGATCAGATCCAATTGCATTTTAGTGTTTAAAAACATTGCAGACCATGCTAGGCCTGGTGCACTGTAAAAATACATTGGATCCAGCTTATAATTTTCCATGGAAGATTTTCTAAATGCCTGCAGTATATCGGCTAAGAGAGTGACATCAAGTTTTAAATATGCCTTGTGATAATCACCAAATGTCTGGCATTTTAAATTGTTCCACATCAACTGGGCATGGTGATAATCCTCATCAGTGATTCCAGATCCTCTGAGTTTTTTGTAGAACTTTTGTTGTGGTGGCAGAGCACACTCATCAAATTTAGAAAAATCTGTAACATAATCATATGGATATACACACTTCAGCCTAATTAATTTCAGGTCCTGATTTGGAAACAAAGCACATGTGATTTTGAATTGATCATCAGATAATTGAGTGGCCAGTGTAGCCAGGCTAGCCGATAAAATTCTGTAGGAATCAAGAAATCTTAAGTGAATAGGAACACCATTAACTTTAATTTTCTTGCTAATAGCAATATATTTCTCATTATTTTCTGCTAAAATATTTAAATTCTGCTTGTCAAACCCCTCGTACCTGATCAAATGATGAAAATCATAATTGGATGCACCATGGCAAAATATGGGGACAAATTTTGGTCTCTGGATCTTAATATTACAGCTATTACACAGGGCCATTAAGAATTTACCATCTGTATGGGAATGGTGTTTCACCTTGATATTTGTATCTGAAAATTCAGAATTACATACCGGGCATTTTTCTGCATTGTTGAAATCTTCAATCCGTTTCTCTGTTAAAGGCAACATATGTTTTGATTTTAATAAGACATTAGATGCTATGTTATGGCACTCATTTTCTATTCTATGTGCAAATTCTTTGATGGCATCTGCTCCTATGTATAAATATTCTTTACTAACAACACCATCCTGTACAACCACATAACAAAAACTAGAAGGTTCATGTAACTGGTATGGTGTAATTGAAGATTCCTCAGGATCTGTGCTACAGAATGCAAGGGGTTTGAGGTTTGATTCAAAATCACAGACTATATATGCTGGGTGTTCCAACAAGGCTTCAATTTTTTTGAATTTGGCATATTCACTTGGATTGGGCATCACCATATGAACAGGTTTATGGTTGCCATAGTATTTCAGATGCTCAATTAACTTGTTTTTAGCAATTTCTGCATTCACTTCCCGAACCCCATTTACCATTTTTTGACCATCAAATACAGTTAAACATCTTCGGCACAACTTAAATATTCTATTAAATTTGTCTAGTTGTTTTCTTACTAAAGCTTCAAGACTGTGTATCAGAGTGTAATGATACGTGTCATCCCCTTCAATTAAAAGCAGATCAATCGGAACAGCAGAATCATCATCAAGTGTACTGATTCTGAGAGGTGCTATCAAGCAATTGCCACGGCCAGTAGAACAAATAAATACATTAATAGATAATTGTTTACCATTGATATCCCTGGCCTTTTTTTTTTCAAATTTATCAATATTCTGAACAGACATTGGATATTTTATGCCCTCCATTACTTCATCAAAATCATGTTCATGCTGTATATAATAATTATTCTCTCTGGATGATCTAAAACTGGAAACAAAGCAGCTAAAATACACCACAAAAAGCATTTCTCATCATTATTTTTTATGTTAATCACGGCTGTTTTGTTTTTGATATTGGCAGGTAATGGCAGATATGTAGATCCTTGTAATGGGCTGAATTCAGAAATATTAATATATAATTTGTGTGGAGATCCGCATAGGCTCCATCCTGATTCTTTTGCAGCAAATTCAGAATGTTTAATATTCAATTGATCTATCGAACTGCTTATTATTTTGTCTGAATTTGTATTTGAATATATAGCTACAGTTTCTGTTATGTGGGGTTGTGTAAATTTTGTGCCATTTGATTTCTTATATTGTGTAAACAATTTGAGGGACAGCTTATAAGAGCCATTTTGTGTATTTAGAATTGCCTGCACATCAGGATTTATACTGTTCAAAAAATTCTTAATGTCACATCTTGGCTCTGATACAAAACGGTGATCCCTAAGTTGGCCATTAAAATTGCTATGGACAGGTGGTGCATAGCGTGGCTGCTTTGCTGGTCTAGCATTAACAGGTGTTTCATGCTTCCTTTTCAGACCAGATGTAGATGGTTGTGGGGGCAATGTTGATGACTGTGCAGAACAAGTACCTTTATGTTTATATGTGAAATATTCCAGACTATATTTTCTATGGCATTTAGGGCATATTTTTGTGGGTGTTCTGCTTTTGTCTGGATTACAATTCTTCTGATGCTTAGCCCAATTGGGGCTGGATATATTCTTTTTGCATTGATTACAATATTTTTGATTTGGCATTTTTATTATTGGTTTAGTATATATATTTCTTGGGGTTCAAATCAAAATTCTATGCTAAATAAAAAATATCAGTTGGGTTCAGCAGTGTGCTTTGTATACTTAGTGTGTGTGTGTGTGTGTGTGTGTATGTGTGTTAATATTTTTGGCTTTGGTATTTATATAAAATTTCTTGGGGTTCAAATCAAAACTCTATACTTAATAAACCTATGACAGGTTGTATAAACTGATAGCCTACATGCACAAAAATAGAATAAGAACAGAAGCACTGCCCTAGCACAAATGCATGTCTACACAGGCATGTACTAGAAAAAAACAATGACCTAATACCATGTGTCATGTATAACAAACTGGGGCAAATATAAACCTTTTGTTCAATATATTACAAATATGTTTGATATGAATAATAAAAAATTCTCTATATTAAATCAAACAAACCTATAATTCAATTTATACAAATCTGCTATATTTTTGTGTTTAAAAAATATGAGCAGCACTGCAACAACACACCCTTACTCTTCAACAACTCTCACAATACTGGCTGATATGCAATGCAAAATCTCTTTATATAGCCTAAGCACGGACCGCATTGAAAACATCTGAAACAATAAGCCAATCAGAATATAACACATCATCACATTATGTCATAACCAACCAATCAGAAAACAACACATGCCTAATAATTTATTGCATAATATTGGGTAATAATTTGTTGCAAAACATGATGCAATAGAAATAAACCAGAAATAGGCCACAAGTGGGCCGGAAGTGGACCGGAAGTAGGCAAACCGGAAGTGAACCGGAAGTGGCCAGAAATGGCCGGAAATGGACCGGAAGTGGACCGGAAGTGGCCAGAAATGGCCGGAAATGGACCGGAAGTGGAGCGGAAGTGGCCAGAAATAACCGGAAATAAACCGAAAGTGGACCGGAAGTGGACCGGAAGTGGCCAGAAATGGCCGGAAATAGACCGGAAGTAAATATGTGTGTGTGGGTGTGGGTGTGTATGTGGGTGGGTGTGGGTGGCTTTTTGGCTTAGTTTTAGGTGTAGCCCAAAAAAATATCAAGAGGGGCATATTTTTGACAGGATTATGGACAACAATCTGGCAGATGCAGCTTTTGTAAGTGTCGACAAATCAATCTGAGGGGGGTCATACTTTCAGAGGAAATTCCCGAGGGCATTTTTACAAAAATCTTGGGTTAGACAGGATTCCACACTTGAGCAAAAAGCTCATATGGGCATGTTGAGCTAGTTTTAAGTGTAGCCAAATCTGCCAGAGGGGGGCTCATACTTTCTCGAAATGGTAATATTGTATGTTATACTACTGATGGTTAAGTCAGAAGTTTGTAACATTATAGTTAAAAGAAAATCAAGCTATTCTAACTCTTGATGAAATTTTCATATGATGCCAAAATCCTTTGAAAAAGTTGTGATGAATATTCTGTCTGATATCGAACATATTGGAAAAATGAGCGTTGAATTTTAAACGTACCATTGCAGCTCATATTGCTTGGAATGGATTATTTCTTCGGTTTTTTACTTGTGTTTCCGGAAATTCAATTTTCCTTTAAACGAATGAAATGTGTAACACGCAAGGCCTCCAAGTAATGTGTGTGAAACATTCTGAAGAATTTTAAGACAAGCGTTTAGTACACAGTGTAGGATGTGAAAAGGTAAAAAAAAGGTAAAAAAGATAAAGTGCTCCCCTGTGCATAGCACCACGCCATGAAGGCGTATAGGGGGTGTGGGGGTAACGCTCCACACTTTCTTGATCCGGTCGTGAGTGGGGGTGATGTGATCAGCATCACGCCCCTGACCGCCTTTACCCCCCAGGGTTTCCCCCAGGTACCCATTGTTATTCGACGCTGGGTGGGCGCCGGGGCCGCTTCCATCGTTAGAAAAGTTCCCGGATTTGAACCGGCCGGGGATCGATCCCGGGACCTTTAGCAGACGCGTTACCAGTAGGGGAGCAAGGCCGGTTCACCAACCGAAAATGAGGCTCGGTGAGGCTCGCCTTAATGGATTTCTCTCGTAAGGCATGAGCCTCATTTTCTCGCAGTGTTGCCAGCTTCTTACTTGAAAAAATCACCAAGGGTTTTTTTTTGGGTCTAACCTAACCTCAAGCAAGGAGCTGGCAACACTGCTTGAGGCTTGCCTTGCAGCGTTGCCAACATCTTACTCGAAAAAATTACCAAGGTTTTTATCTTGGTCTAACCTAACCTAAAGCAAGGAGCTGGCAATACTGCTTGAGGCTTGTTTTGCAGTATTGCCAACATCTTACTCGAAAAGTCACCAAGGTTTTTATTTTGGTCTAACCTAACCTAAAGCAAGGAGCTGGCAATTTTGCTTGAGGCTTGCCTTACAGTGCATAAAGCAATTTGCCAACCTACTGGTATTTTTGCCATAGCTTTTTACAAAAAAAAGAGAGAAGAAAGAGAGGGAAGAGTTAAACCACCGACAGTGTTGCCAACACCTACCTACAGCTTTTTTTTCTTACTTGGCAAGGGCTACTCTGCCTGAGGCTTAGCCAATTTATATACTGGCGTAACATACACACACTGGGCAAGGAGAGCCGGCAACAAATATATACTACCGTAAAAGAGAGAGAGGGATGGATGGATGGCAACACAGTATGTGTGTGCGTGTGTGTGTATAATATGTAGTATTATTAACTAGAATGTGTTGGCAACCTACCTACAACTAAAAAAAAAAATAGAGATGCCAATGTTGCTGTAAGATAAAGAGGGAGAGACCTATCGTGATTTTTGTAAACCTCTCTCGCGGGAACGATGTGCTATACACACGTGCGCGCGCTGGCGCTTCTTATTATTTTCGTATTGTGAGGCAAACAAACAAATAAATAATTGTTTTTTTTTTTTTAGGATTCCTGGCCCCCTATAACCTCGCCAGGGTGCGTGGTGCCCAACCAAAAAAGTAAAAGGTTTTTTAATGGCATTGAGGACAGAGTTGGCAACACTGTGGGCTCTTACTGTAGTTTTTTATGAGGGGGGTTTATTGCCCTCTGTTTACATCTGGCAACACTGCCGTAGATTTTCTGACAGTGTTGTTAACCTACTGGGTTTTTCACTGTAAATTTTCATCAAAGGGCCTGAGGGGTCCATGTATTTTTTATGTCTGGCAACACTGTTGGGGGCCTAGTGTTGGCGACCTGTGAGCTCTTACTGTAGTTTTTTATGAGGGGGACTTTTTTTTTTTTTTACATTTGGCAACTCTATTGGATGTTTTTTTTGAGGCTTGGGTTTTGCCAACCCATCTGAAGAAAATTCCACTATATGATTTTTCACTGGCTAAGCTAACCTACAAATAGGAATTGGCAGCACTGACGAGGCTCGAATTATTATTTGAGGCTCGAATTATTATTTGACGCTCGAATCATCATTTGAGGCTTGAAATTAATATTTGATGCTTGTCGGTATTGCCAACCCACTTCACAAAAATTCCACTATATGATTTTTCACTGGCTAAGCTAACCTACAAATAGGAATTGGCAACACTGACTTATAAACCTACTGGGTCCTCTTGGCATGTTTTTTCATGATGTGTTGCTAGGCTATTGGGCATTTTGGCGTATACAATGTATATATTTTGAGGAGGGGGGTTATGGTTTTTTATGCTGTATGAATACTGGGAGCTTGACAGTGACAACTAACAGAGTAGGTAAACCTACATCCAGGAACTGGCAACACTAGTTTCTGACAGTGAATTTGAAATAAAATATTAAACAAAATACATGAGTAAGTACTGTGGGTACAAATAGTACCAGTGTTGTGCCCCCAACTCCAACTGGGCAACTGGGGGAAATAATTGTACAACAATTTGTACCTAATTGTACAATACTTGTACCTAATTGTACAACATACATATACACAGACATAAAAGAGAGAGCCTTCTCGCAACTTACTTCATGTACAATTTATATGATTTTACAACTGTGAAAAGAAAGCATATGTGTTCTGTATGCACACATTTATTCTTATTTTTCGAAGTTGAATGCAAGCACATGTTTTTATGTTCTCGTAATACTAACCTTCCTCCACTGATTTTAAATTGCTTCCATCTGCTTTTTTTCCTGTGTTATTTCCGTATGCACGCAACATTTGCTTTCATAATGCCACGGGGGCGAAAAAACATGCATACTTCTGTTTTTCCACATGTATGTATGTATGTATGTAATGCGATTTGTGTGGGGGGCCAAAATTTTGAACTTATGGCTTAATTAATCTGCATGAATGCTTAATGTTTGATTTTTTTTATTTCTAGTTCGACATGAGATACACACAATTTTTATTTTTTTGAAGTACAGTTAATATTACCTAGTTCGGGTTAAGCTGTAACATACAACTAGCGATCGACATGACCACCTGACACACAGACAGAGAGAGTGTGAGCAAATTCAAAGTGTGATCTATTGTGAACTAAACTAACCTCACTCACCCACCCACATATAGTCTTACAGGTAACTCAAAAAGCAGAAAGTAGTACATAGCATGACAGGTTGATTTATCGTAAACTAAACTAATCTTACTCGCCCACCCACATATAGCCTTACAGGTGACTCAAAGGCAGAAAGGCAGCTATATTACTTGTAAGGGCCAACACACAAGATCTATTGCAAACTAAATTAACCTACGACATAAGCCATGGACACATCTTCCAGATAGGGTATAAGCAACTCACCTCTTGCAATTGTATAACGTGGAAAATTAACCTACAGCTGGCAACACTGTTTGAGTTGCTTTCGACGAGCCAAACTTACACTTTGCTAATAGGCTCTACAGCTAGAAGCTTGAAACATATACCCTTGCAGAGTATACCAACTTACCTCATGTAAAAATATTACCTAGTACGGTTAAGCTGTGACATACAACTAACGATCGACATGACCACCTGACACACATACGGAGAGAGTGAGACAGCTTATATGCAATATATTCCTATGCATGTACTGGGTTTTAAAAGGTAACTTGCAACAACTATTTCACTCACTCTCTATCAAAATCTCCTAACCACATGTTTTTGATACTTGCTGCCAGAACATGGTGGTTTTAGACTGTAAATTCAACACGATTATTCTATTTGTGCATGATGCCTGCATTTTGGAATATTTAATTCTTGGCATACGGTATTTTTTGCGTGCTCCACTAACCTTGCGCTCGATTCACGGAAGCTATGACGTGTATTTCCTGTTTCGCGAACATGCGAGAATCTTTCACAATAGATAATATATTGCAAGAGCGAGTTGTTTGTGTATATAAATCTAGTTTTGGAAATGGACATAAATATAATGTCAAAAATTATTGCATAACTTAAAAATATTGATATTTATTGCACTAGCAAAGGTAAATGTGGAATGCCCCGGCCCCTCAGCTGTTAGGTTAAACAGCATAAAAATTTTATTACTGATAGCAAGCATTGTCATATGGACAAAACAGATCTAGTAATGAGCTGTCTTGCAAGTCTCTCGAGTGAAGGAATATGATGCCACTATAAACTGTAAACAAGATATGCAGTCCCTGGCATGAGATGCACGAGGCTTATGAACCTCGACCTATAGAGTTGTACAATGGATGTTTTTTTTTTTTAAGCATAGCGGTGTGTTTTCGCTTATTTTAATGTCATCGAGCGTGCATGTAAAGAAGGGGAGAGAAAAAAAAGAGGAGGAGGGGTTATAACGGATAATTCATATTTCGATTTCAATATTTTTGCTAGTCACGATTCACCTGCTATCTAGAAGGACACTGGACGATGGCTAAAAGCGAGTGAAGGAGAGAAATGTTATTTTTTTTATTTTTTTGATTGTGTGTGATGAAATAGTTTTAGATAATAATAGTAGGCTAATAGAATTGTAGAAAACGGCTGTATCGTGATGCGAGGCTGAAAGCAATTTTGAAAGCAGTCTCGGGCATCTTCGCGTTCAGCCAACAAGGAAAATGCACATGGAGGGCGCAACGGTATTGTCCATGGATGGTTTTTCTGAATAAACATACATATCAGTTTTTGCAGTCTCCAGATGGGACCGGAGCTTTTGTTTTGGTTGGACAAGGGGGTTCAGATAAATGCATGGACATCAAAATAAAAGAAAAAAAATTTACTCCACTGCTCACATGTATTGAGTCTTCCAATAACACACCTCGCGGGGCGTACCTACATGTATGCAAAATATAGTTAATGTCTTATTTCTCGAACCTGTGGTCTGTAGATTTGCTTTTGTTGGCAACAGAAACAGAAAAAAATGGCACCATGTTATTGTATACTGATATGGGTGTACTGTAATCATAACAATTTTCTAGTTAAAAATCTATGTCGAAAAGCAATGTTGGGTGACTTGTCTGTGTTGGGTCTTATTAACAACTTCACAGCTGTACCTGCACAACTCATCGACTACAAGGCAACAATGTTAGGAAATGTGTGCATGGCTCCGAGAATACAATTTAAAATCACTAATGTGGCATGAACCCCCTCCACTTGTGTGTATTTGAATATGCGAAAATTAGACACTTTAAATAATCGAGGAGAACAATCACAAAAACAGCTTGCACCGGTATGATGTGTTCAAACTTCAGATGATTTTTGTTAATCTACAAAAGCCAAGTGCGAACGGAGATCACTACGAAAATTGGGAAAAAAGAAAGAAGCGAGGCTATTTTGGCTAATGGCAACGATGAGGATGAATAATGGTTGTTTTGATAAAATTGACGAAGTCAATATGCCTAGCCTAAAATAAAATTCAACAATTAATGTTAAACATTTGCCACTCTGAAATGGCGACGGCTATCATCATAACATCACTTGTTTCTAACCTGTCCATATTGGTCCTCTCTCTACCCCTTCATAAATTCGATTCGAAAGGCACAATCATTCCAGTTCTTGAATAAGACTCGCATATGCCCT
Organism: Lepisma saccharinum; assembly: GCF_977018435.1. NCBI lineage: Eukaryota > Metazoa > Arthropoda > Insecta > Zygentoma > Lepismatidae > Lepisma > Lepisma saccharinum. The sequence goes on along the minus strand of NC_139251.1, from coordinate 6,695,467 downwards.
CAGAAAAAACAAGAGAAGAAATAAATAAATCAAGTCATGTATATTCTTCATCCCCGAACTTTCTTCCACAACACTGCACGAAGCCTCGAGTTTCGGATATTGTTGTTGTGCGACAGGATAGGATAGATGAACCGAATGTTTACCGAGGACCAGACGTAATCAAATATTTTTTTTTGAAAAGATAGTTGAAGAGGTTGAGACCATTGGTAGTTTCTTACGCGAATCGAAACCAAATGCTCCTATTATCCAGCGATGAACTTCAATCTCACAATAACATTGAAACGTGTCCGGTGTGCGATCAAAGGTTTCACCGACGAGAACCGGAAAGTAATTTCATCATAATTATTTCACCGGAAACTACATCGGTGGAATCTGTAACATAATGTATTCATGTATGTGTTTGACAATTATATATCGCTTACTAGAACAATTTTCATATTGTTTTTACTACGTGAGATGATATTTCATTTACATTTACGATAAAATAGAGGTTTGGGTGTAATAACAGTTTTTATTAATTAATTTAGAGATGCATTTTTTATTTGTTGAGTTAATGATTAGGTTAATTTGTTATTTCTCGCGAAAAAAAAAAGAGGGGACCACAGCTGAAAGAAAATACACAACTTGTATTATTGAGGTCAAGAGTTTGTTTTAACATCACTTTTTGCACACATAGGCTAATCACGACTCGGGATACGTTTAAAATGGAATCTGAAATATTGATTATGCGACCTGACTGGAACTCGAAATAGGACACACTGATTACAAGACGTCGATATATTACTACTTGGTAAGAAATTGTAGTGTTTCAATTCACACACACACACTCACAATTTAAAACAACTAAACTGATCGCAGGCCCAACTGGTGGCTGGCATACACAACTATCCATCCACCAGTCGTCTTCTGGGGTGTGTGTCTCGATGAGTGTCAACAACCTCCATTGTGAAGTAAAATCTGTAGGGGTAACATCACTCTCCAATTACAATGTTGGCAAACTTTCCAACTTCATCGTGAACGACGACAAAGGTATCGGCTACCTGATCAAAATTATCAACACGTTGCCTCCGAGATTCTGGAATGTTGCCGAAGGAAAGGGACTCGTGAACGACATCATTAACAAGTTATTTTTCGAGATGCATTTACCTGGCTACCAATACTGCGGACCGGGTACCAAACTCGAGAAAAGATTGGAGAGAGGAGATAAGGGTGTGAATCCGTTGGACGCGGCAAGCAAAGATCACGATATTGCTTACAACACACATACGAATTTGGATGCACGTCATGAAACAGACAAGAAATTGGAGCATGCCGCTTTCAGGAGGGTCATGAGCAGAGACGTTTCTTTGGGAGAAAAAGTTGCAGCATTGGGCACCACCATCGCCATGAACACGAAACAAAAATTTGGATGGGGAATCCTACCTAGAGTTATCTTTAACTGGCAACGTGGTGATCTTGGTCAGCACGACGAACCCTCAGCCGTTATAGAAGATATCTGAAACCAGCTTACACCAGTCACTCATAGCTCCCCCAATTTTCTCACGATGGTGGGTTGCTACCGGCCCTATATGTAGGCCGAATAAATTCCGACCAGAGTCGGATTCGAACCTATGCCGTCTCGTAGCGAACAATCTCAAGACGAGTGAACGCCGTAACTCGCTCAGCTACGGAGGAGAACTTTCTCTTTCTCTTTCTCTCTCTCTACTCTTTCTCTAATTTTTATTATTATTGTTAAAATTAATCCAAGAAAAAATATATATTTTGTGTTGATATGGGAAATATGCAATAAAAAAATGCATGATCAATAGTTAAGGTCAAAATCTGAATAAACAGTAAGGGTGATACACCCAAGCTTCCAGGCATGTGATTTACACAGAATTAAATATAAAATGAGAGATGGAAGGTTTTTGTTACTATTAGAATTTAAGGACGGAAAATATGTACAGCGAATGAATACTACGTTTGACTAATCGTGAAGATGAGTATCACAGTACGTTTTTATCGTTCTTATATAAACGTTGAAACGTTTAAGAACGTATAAGAACGTTTACCGAAACGTTGAAAAACAAGCGTTTAGTACACAATGTAGGATGTGAAAAGGAAAATACCTTTTTGGTCTGTCAACTTGTAATCTTGCGTTGGCCGATATCATCCCTACAAAATCATACGATGTATATTTACATATCTTTTACCAATTTATAGTGCTAGTTATGACGAAAGAGTTGTCCGACTCCATTCAATAAGCTCAAGAATGTAGGCTACAGGTAGCTTTGATTGATTGATTGGTTCGTTTTATTTTACTTCACATTTTATGCCACTTTTGGCTAATTTACGAAGATGTGAATGAGAGATGAAGTGATGAAATTGATGAATGGACACACAAACATTCATGCCCAGGCTAGGATTCGAACTCGGGGCCCCTGTACAGCTACTTTTGAGAATAACAAAAAATGGTACAAAAATGGACACCTCCACTGTCATTTGCATTCACGTTCCACACAGTGATGGATGAATAAAGCCAAGTCCTGAGATCGGATGCAACCATGGCCATGAGGTTCTCCGAATACCCTGTCTCATTTATCTCTGGAGCAGGGACTACTTTGGGAGGTATCTGGACTAAGGATAAGATCTACGTTAGGAATAAGGATATTAAATTAGGCACCTGGAATGTTCTGAGCCTTTACCGGCCTGGGGCATTTCAGTGTACAGTTAATGAGATAGTTAAGTATAAATTAGATGTAGTAGCTGTCCAGGAAGTTAGGTGGCCAGGAGAAGGGAATTGTAAAACTAAAAATTATACTTTTTTCTATGGTGGTACTGAAAATCATAATTTTGGAACAGGCTTTTTCATAAATAATAGAATTATCTCGGCTCTTAAAACAGTAGAATTTATTAATGATAGGATATCATATGCAGTTTTACAGGGTAGGTGGTGTAAAATTATTTTAATAAACATACATGCACCAACGGAAGATAAAGATGATAATACTAAAGATGATTTTTATACAGAGTTAGAACAGGTCTTTGATAAATTTTCTCAGTATGATATGAAAATTCTGTTAGGTGACTGTAATGCACAGATTGGCAAAGAAGAGACATTTAAACCCACGATTGGTAAAGAAAGTCTTCATGAATTAAGTAATCATAATGGTATAAGATTGATTACTTTTGCAACCTCAAAGAATTTAATTGTGAAAAGTACCACTTTTAAACATAAAGATATCCATAAATATACCTGGTCTTCTCCAGATGGTAAAACTCATAATCAGATAGATCATATTCTCATTGATAAGAGAAGGCATACTAGTATAATTGACGTTCGTACACATAGAGGTGCTGAGTGTGCCAGTGACCATTATTTAGTAATTGCTAAATTAAGAGAAAGACTCTCAGTGATAAATCATAAGCAACAAAATCTAAAAGTTCTAAAATTTGATACAGGAAAGTTTACTGAAGAAAGAATTAAGAAAGATTACCAAATTAAATTGTCAAATAGATTTGATGTTTTGCAGGATTTAAATGATGATGAAAATATAAATGAAACAGACGTAAATAAGAATTTGGAGCACATACGTAATGCAATAGAATCAGCAGCTAAAGAAAGTATAGGATACCATACACCGAGAAAAAGTAAGCCATGGTTTGATAATGAATGTCATAATCTAATAGAAATAAGAAATCAGGCTGGACTTAGGTGGTTAAATAACTGATGATCCAAATCTAAACAATTATAATAGAATAAAGCGAGGAGTTAACCGCACGTTTAGAAGTAAAAAAAAGAGATTACTTGAAAAGCAAAATTAACGATATTGAAACAAACAGCAAAAATAAAAATATAAGAGATTTATATAAAGGTGTAAATGAGTTTAGAAAGGGGTGGCAACCTAAAGTAAACTTGATAAAAGATAAAGACGGTGATTTTCTAGCTGACCCAAGCGATATTCTAAATAGATGGAAGAACTACTTTTATGACCTTTTAAATGTCCATGTAGGAGATAAATCAGAAGTAAATGAAGTCCACACAGCAGAACCTTTAGTTCCAGAACCTAACTTGACTGAAGTTAAAGATGCTATTAAAAGGCTAAAGAATAACAAAGCACCTGGCATTGATTTAATACCAGCTGAGTTAATTAAATATGGTGGAAATTCATTAATATGTCATATTCATAAATTAATTTGTTTAATATGGAATAAAGAAGAAATCCCTCAACAGTGGAAAGAATCCATAATTGTTCCTGTGTTTAAAATAGGTGATAAAATGAACTGCAATAATTACCGTGGAATTTCTCTACTCTCAACAACATATAAAATATTATCTAACATTCTTTTAACAAGACTAACCCCATATGCTAATGAAATTATAGGTGATTATCAATGTGGATTTAAACGCAACAGATCAACTACAGATCAAATTTTTCACATCAGACAGACACTTGAAAAAAAGTGGGAATATAATCAAAATGTCCATCAGCTATTCGTTGATTTCAAAAAAGCATATGATTCGGTCAAAAGAGATAAATTATATAATATATTAGTACAGTTTGGAATACCTAAGAAGCTTGTTAGTATGATAAAAGTATGCACCAGTGAAACAGAAAGTAAAATTCGTGTTGGTATTAATATGTCTGACAAATTTACAATTCATGATGGGTTAAAACAAGGAGATGCATTATCTCCATTGCTCTTTAATTTTGCCTTAGAATATGCTGTTAGGAAGGTAAACGAAACTAAAGAAGGACTAAAATTAAATGGTGTGACTCAGTTGTTAGCATATGCAGATGATGTAGACTTACTGGGGGATGATGTGAATACAATTAAGAATAATGCTAAAATATTTTTCAAAACTGCTAAAGAGATAGGTTTGGAAGTTAACAAAGAGAAAACTAAATATATGCTTACAGGCCGAAACCAAGTTTTAGGTAATAATCAAAATCTAATTATTGATAACAACTCGTTTGAACCAGTTTCCAAATTCAAATACTTAGGAGTAATATTAACAAATGAAAATTATATTAAAGAGGAAATAAAAAGTAGGCTTAATTCAGGAAATGCATGTTACTTCTCTCTTCATAAACTTTTGTCTTCTCGTTTAATATCTAAGAAACTAAAAGTTAAAATATACAAAACAGTAATTTTGCCTGTAGTATTATATGGGTGTGAAACTTGGTCCCTTACATTGAAAGAGGAACATAAATTGAGAGTATTTGAAAATAAGATCCTTAGGAAAATATTTGGACCTAAAAGGGATGAGGAGACAGGTGAGTGGAGAAGGTTACATAATTTAGAACTACATAATTTGTATTCATGTCCAGACATTATTAGAATAATTAAATCAAGAAGACTTAGGTGGGCAGGCCATGTGGCACGAATGGGAGAGGAAAGAGGAGTTTACAGGATTCTTGTTGGGAAACCTGATGGTAAGAGACCAGTAGGAAGGCCAAGACGAAGATGGAGGGACAACGTTGAGGTGGACCTAAGGGAAATCGGTAGGGATGGAAAAGAGTATATAGATCTTGCACAAGATAGGGACAGATGGAAGGCCTGTGTTGCTGCAGCCATGAACCTTCGGGTTTAAGAAGGCTAGAGAGTTAGTTAGTTAGTTAGTTAGCAAGACTTAGTTGGGACAGAGTGTAGTAAATTATGCATTTGCTGTAGAAATATCCGCAAATAAGTATGTGATAAATTACATCTCGCCTTCAACATGCATTCTTTAGGCAAAAATGAGAATAATATTGAAGTTTCCTCATAATGCGAGAATACAAATTCCAAAGAGAAATTGCATTTGATTTTTGTCTTTGTTTAGTAAGCTTCGAATACCGCCAAAGGACGTCGGAGAATTGCATCAAAAAAGATGTTTTCCAAAGTTTGTTCTAAGTACATTTTATGCAAACTGGAACTTATTGCAAGGCGACACAATTATTCATAATGCATCAGAAGCTGAGGAAATTGCCACTGACGTATTTCTCCATCTTTATGGTGTACTTGTCACGCCGCCAACATTTGGGTAATCATATCCTCAACGTTGACTGCAATTTGGCGAGGGTAGCCCGTATATTGTTTCTCAATTTTGAACGCTGGACATTTACGTGTGATCAAATTCATTTCAATATCTTGTCCCGTGATTTCTCACTTCTTTAACACTAAAATAGGCGGAAGGGGTCAAAATTACCCCTACCTTCACTGTTTCTTGAATAACTATCCCGTTTATCTTATTTTTTGTGATTTTTCATAAATCGTTGTTCTTGTTTAAATGTTATATTTACATCTACAAAATATAATTTCTTTCTTTGAAATTTCATGTTACATCCCAATAAACTTTACAGGGGTCAATACAACCCCGGCAAATTTTCATTTATATCCGCTACAATATCAGTGTTAGGTTGCGGTCTTTGTATAATCCTGTCTTTAGCATGTTCCCACTTGTCACAGTTTACATGTCATGTAGGTAGTTTTCCTTGAACCGGGAAGGACGTCTAGGAACATATCGCGTCAAGTAGCAGTTTCTCGTGGTCAGTGACGTGCACTGAATAGTAGCTAGTCTAGCAGAGATAGATAAATCAATCTCACGTTTCTAATTATTTTCAAATCACAATATGTATTGTCTTGAAGCCACAGTTCATATGCAACACTTCCTTTCCATGCGCTTCTCGTCCCTCGACGTCATCAGCTGGCAAGGCTGGATACCCTAGTTGGCTTTTCCTCCGCATTAGCAGAGACAGCCGCCCGAAGGGAAAGGGAAGATTTCTGCCTCTACCTCCCTTGCGCCTCGGCCCCCGCTACTATGGTTGAAAGCCCATGCTTTCACGTCCTCCAGTCTATCTCCTACAATACAGATAGGGATTGGTTTCCCATTGATTTATTTGTATATCCTCTAAAGAACTCAGGGAAAAATTTTCTGCACTACTTATGTTCTCGCTATTTACACGGCAACTTTTTGCACGTTGTACAATATGTATGTATAATATAGGATGTAGTTTTATTTGTTTATGAAATGGGAACGTACTTTTATTATGTGCAGACAAAACTGTTATGGTTTCATTTCTTTTTTAATATGAAATATATAATGATTAAATAACAAATATTTGCTCGTTTTGTGGTTTAGAATATCCAATGTCTGTTCAGAATATAAATTTGAAAAAAAGGCCAGGGATATGAATGGCAAGCAATTATCTATTAATGTATTTACTTGTTCCACTGGCAATTGCCCCATAGAACCTCTCAGAATCAGTACAATTGATGATGAATCTGCTGTTCCGATTGATCTGCTCTTAATTGAAGGGGATGGCAAATATCATTACACTCTGATACATCATATTGAAGCTTTAGTCAGAAAACAACTAGACAAATCTAGGACAATATTCAAGTTGTGCAGAAGATGTTTAACTGTATTTGATGGCAGGAAAATGGTGAATGGTGTTTGTGAAGAGAATTCAGAAATTGCTAAAAACAAGTTAATTGAACATTTAAAATACTGTGGCAATCATAAACCTGTTCATATGGTGATGCCTAATCCAAGTGAAAATTGCAAATTCAAAAAGTTTGAAGCCTTGTTGGAGCACCCAGCATATATTGTCTATGATTTTGAATCAATCCTCAAACGTCTTGCATCCTGCAATCCAGATCCTGAAGAATCTTCAATTACACCATACCAGCTACATGAACCTTCCAGCTTTTATTATGTGGTTGTACAGGATGGTGTTGTTACTAAAGAATATTCATACAAGGGGCCAGATGCCATCAAAATATTTGCACATAGAATAGAAAATGAGTGCCGTGACATAGCATCTAACATCTTATTAAAATCAAAACCCATGTTGCCTTTAACAGAGAAACAGATTGAGGATTTCAACAATGCAGAAAAATGCCCGGTATGTGATTCTGAATTTTCAGATACAAATATCAAGGTGAAACACCATTCTCATACAGATGGTAAATTCTTAATGGCCCTGTGTAATAGCTGTAATATTAAGATCAAGAGACCAAAATTTATCCCCATATTTTGCCATGGAGCATCCAATTATGATTTCCATCATTTGATCAGATATGAGGGGTTTGACAAGCAGAATTTAAATATTTTAGCTGAAAATGATGAGAAATATATATCTATTAGCAAAATAATTAAAGTTAGTGGTGTTCCTATTCACATAAGATTTCTTGATTCTTACAGAATTTTATCTGCTAGCCTGGCTACACTGGCCACTCAATTATCTGATGATCAATTCAAAATTACATGTGCCTTGTTTCCAAATCAGGACCTGAAATTAATTAGGCGAAAGGGTGTATATCCATATGATTATGTTACAGATTTTTCTAAATTTGATGAGTGTTCCCTGCCACCACAAGAAGAGTTTTACAGCAAAATCAGAGGATCTGGAATCACTGATGAAGATTATCACCATGCCCAGTTGATGTGGAACAATTTAAAATGCCGGACATTTGGTGATTATCACATGGCCTATTTGAAACTTGATGTGACCCTCTTAGCTGATATATTGCAGGCATTCAGAAAATCATCAATGCAAAATTATAAACTGGACCCAGTGTATTTTTACAGTGCCCCGGGCCTAGCATGGGATGCAATGTTTTTAAACACCAAGAAGCCATTGGATCTGATCCAAGATCAAGATATGTATCTGTTTATGGAGGAAGATATAAGAGGGGGGATGGTGCAATGTTCTCAGAGATATGCCAGAGCAAATAACAAGCATATTCCCAATTATGATCCAGCACTGAAATCAAATTATATAGTGTATGTGGATGCCAACAGCCTCTATGGTCACGCTATGATGCAAAAACTGCCATATGCAGGGCTTGAATGGGTCGAAGATTTTAATATTGAAGATCTTCAGGATTTTGATGACAGTAACTATGGCCTCTTCTTAGAGGTTGATCTGACAATTCCTGATGATTTGCATAACAAATTTTCTGATCTGCCCCCAATTCCTGAGGTTAAGTGCTCACCTGGCTCTAAACAGAAGAAGCTCATGATGACACTGGAACCAAAACAGGGCTATGTCATATATTACAAAAACCTCCAGTTCCTGATGAAACATGGTGTCCAAGTGACCAAACTTGGCAAAGTTTTGAGGTTCAGGCACTTAGAATGGTTGAAGCCATATATTGATACAAACACAAAGCTTCGAACATCTGCAAAGAGCCAATTTGATAAGGCCTTGTTTAAATTGATGGTCAATTCTGTGTATGGCAAAACAATTGAAAATGTCAGAAAACATACCGATGTTAAAATAATTACTGACCCCAGCCAGAGCAAAAAATTGGTTGCAAAGCCTAATTTCAATTATAGAAGAATTTATGATGAAAATATGGCACTTTTCAACATGAAAAAAACAAAGATTAAGTTTGATAAACCTATTTTTGTAGGGGCTGCAATATTGGATTTGGCCAAATTACATATGTTAATATTGTTTTATGATGTGTTCAAACCTTTTTATAAGGATCGTGTAAAATTGATGTACATGGACACGGATAGTTTTGTTCTTGATATTCAAACAGAAGATGTTTATCAAGATATGGCACAGCCTGAATTGTTTCAATATTTTGACACCAGTGAATTGCCAGGCTATTTGAATATTCAACCCCACAACAAAAAGGTGCCCGGCAAGTTAAAAGATGAGACACTTGGTGATGTTATTGTGGAATTTGCTGGGTTAAGTGCCAAGATGTACAGTTTTAAAACATGTAGTGGTGTTGCTGCCAAAAAGGCCAAGGGTATTGGCAAAGTAGCTGTGGAAAAAGAGCTCCAATTTGAAGATTATAAAAATTGCCTCAAATCCCAGAGTTTAATCAGAACATCAGAATCCAGAATTCAGAGTGTGGATCACTTATTGACTTCAAATATTGTAAGAAAAGTGGCTCTGGACCCACGTGATGATAAGAGATGCATTTTATCATGTGGAATACATACTCTACCATGGGGTCATTGTGATTTGAAAAATGGCAATCAATGCCCAATTACAGAGCATGATTTGAAATAAATAAACATGCCTATGAACTTATTTGGGTTCAAAAAACAGGCTATTATGGACCTGCCAACACCACAACCCTCTTCTGATATGATATCTAAACTGAGTGCTTTGTTAATTATTCATCTGAATAGCATACTTACAGATATTGATGATGAAACAGGCAAAACATTGTACATATTCAACAATAATTTAAATCATTACCAATTACCTGTAGGTGGGCAATTGCAATTTATTACAACCCCTGGGGGCGATGTCAAGATTTCAATAGGGAGAAATATTTATAGAATTAAGCACTCAAACATGGTTTCTGGCACTGTATATACTGTTTCTGCTGGTGACTGCTTATATATTGAGGTCCCTGGATCTTATGACAAGCTTATACCCTTTTTTATAGAATTAAGAATCAGATATTCAATAATAAATAACCACTAAACAAAAATGCCTAATGATATTTTTGGCCATACAAGACATGAAGATCACAGTGATGAGATTCTGATGCTTGATGTCAGAGTCAAGAAATTAAGAAGTGATTTACAAGCTTTACAAACTACACTCAATGCCAGTCTTCAATTAGAAATTACAAATTTGCAATCACAATGCATGGACCCTCTTCTTAAAATTGACTCAGAACTCAAATTATTGCTTCAGAAATATACTGATTTGGCCACATTGGATAATTTTCAAAGTTTAGAAGAAGCTGTAGCAGCTCTTCAAGCCAAATTTAAGACCCAGGCCACCAATTCTGAGCAATTGAAACAACAATTGGAAGAGCAGATTAATAATGTCCAGGCACAGCTCCAAACAATTGTCAAAAGCATAAAATCACAAGAAGATTTTGATCTAGTGATTTCCACTCTAAAAGAACAGATTCAGTCACTCCAAATACCTAATCTGGACCCCTTGAACAATGCCATAGCCGAGGTTAAAGAAAAAATTGAGACACTTGAAAATTTTATGAACAATTTGCCATCTTCTGATGCATTGAGTGCAATAACTCGGAGTGTAGCAAATATTAAGCTGCAACTTGAAACATATGAAGATTTTGGAAAAATTCAAAAATCCATAACCCATCTTGAAGGTACAATAGCAGCAGTGCAAAGTGATTTGGCAAATGTACTAGAATCCAGATTGCCTGGGATTGTAGATACCCTTGTCAGTGTCCAGCAACAAATCACAAAGCTTGAAAACCTCAACACTGAATCTGAGCTATCTCATTTTCATTATTTGATCGATGATATCCAAACAAAACTTGAAATTTTACAACAATCCACACCCACTCAGGCAGATATAGCCCTGCTCCAAAATGCTATGCAAAATGTGGCTGATGCTTCTGAATTAAACAATGTAAAATTGGCACTTGAATTTTTGCAAAATACAGTATCAAATCTGCCTACATCACAGGAACTTAAAAATATTAAGAGGGCAGTGAATCGCATATTGAAATCAGAAGATATCAAGAATATCCAGGCAGAGATCAAACAACTCACTCAGACAGTAGCCACTCTACCAACCAATCAACATATTAATGAACTGCATGCCCTGTTTGAGGATATCAGAAGACAGGTCCATGATCTTACTGCTCAAAATTCAAAATTGGCAATTGTTGAAAATTTGCAACAAATTGTGGCTAATATCAAGCAACAGCTAGGGACCATGGAATCCAATCAAGCAAATGCTCTGTCTGTTTTTGCCACCCAGCTACAAGATATTGTGCAACAATACAAGAGACTTGCTGTGGACATAAAAATCAAGCCAGGCCATGATGATGTTGTTAGGACCATCAATGAGCACCTTGAATCTGTAACAAGCAGATTGCTCACAGCAGAAAAGGAAATAACAGGCATAATTGAAAATCCTAAACATACAGTAATTCTTGAATTGTACAGCATCCCCAACAAAGAATATGATTCTCCATTTACACCAGGAGGCAAAATATATATGCTGTCCCCTGCACAATTTTATTACCAATTTTTTGTTGGGGGCACATTGAGACCAATCAAGATCAAATATTGGCATCAGCCACAGGCACACCACTACCCCACCTTATCAATAACAAATGCTGATAACAAAGTGAAAATCACCAGTGTAGAATTGGAGGATTTTACAGATCCCAATACATTGGAAACAGCATATGTTGAAGATGATGGCTCTCTGGAATTTAAAATACAAATAGGGGACAAATTATATTTAGAAAATCCTGCCGTATCAGCTGCTGAACACCCCATAGTTGCAATATTCTTGTTTTCATATTATGTCTAGAAAAATTATTGTTGATGAATTACACAGACAAGCCCGACATAATTTTAAGAGACTGCCAGTAGTCACAAAGGGCATAGATGATTTATGGCAAAGCGACTTGATTGAAATGGCAAGTGGACAGTTGAAAACTTAGACAGGATCAACAAGGGCTACAAGTATCTACTCACTGTAATAGATACATTTTCAAAATTTGCTTGGGCTATGCCACTCAAATCCAAGACTGGAAAATGTGTTACAGAAGCCATCAGAACAATCATCAATCAGAGTGGAAGATCTCCGCGCTATTTGCAAACAGATAATGGCAAAGAATTTTATAATTCAGTGTTTCAACAATTTATTAAAAGCCAGTCAATACAACATTATTCGAGTTACAGTGATCTCAAAGCTTCAATTGTAGAGAGATTCAACAGAACCTTAAAAAATCTTATGTATAAGCAATTTACCCTCCAAGGTAATTATAAATGGATTAATATTCTTCCAGAACTTCTACATAAATATAACAACTCGGTCCATTCCACAATCAACATGAAACCCTCTGAAGTAACTTCATCTGATGAGCAAAAATTGATCAGGACTGTTTATTATCCTAGATACCAGCCAACAACAAGAAAAGCCAAATACAAAATTGGTGATCAAGTAAGAATCAGCAAATATAAGTACTTATTCAAAAGAGGCTTTACAAGAAACTGGAGCACTGAATTATTTACAGTGGTTCAAGTTAAACCTGGGACCCTTAACACATATATAATAAAAGACCATCGAGGAGAAATTCTCAAAGGCAGGTTCTATGAAGAAGAGCTCAGCAAAACTAAACAGCCTGACACATATCTCATAGAAAAAATCATCCGCAGAAAAGGCAACAAGTTACTTGTCAAATGGCTAGGACTCCCAGAACACAGCTGGATCGATGCAAACAAAATAATAATATGAGCACCTGGGATGTTATAAAGAGGCTGCCAGAACCTGAGCAGCAGAATAAGAGAAATGGAAAATTGCTGCCTGATAATATTAGGTGTCTTATTGTTGGGCCATCTGCTTGTGGTAAAACTACACTAATGGTTGATAATTTTTTATTGGCCCCCAACTGGTTAGACTGGAAAAACAGGCACTTGTATATCTTCTCTAAGAGCTTGGAACAATTAAAATATCAGCAGTTGATGAAGCTATATGATGGATTGGATATTGCCACTTTTGAACCAGATGTTAAGCCACTCCATGAATGTCTCGATAATTCTGTTGTTGTGTTTGATGACATTATATTGGATAATCAAAACAAGGTTAGAAATTTCTTTACACAGGGCCGACACAAAAACATTGATTGCTTCTACCTGGCACAGACTTTTTCAAAAATACCCAAGCAGCTGATCCGAGACAACAGCAATTTTATATGTGTGTTTCATCAAGATCATACCAACCTCAAACACATACATGATGAATATGTAGGTGGGGACTTGAGCTACAATGATTTTTCCAAGCTGGAACCAGGACAGTTATGGGTTTGTCACAATTGATATGACAAGAACACCCAATAGTGGCAAATACAGAAATAAAATCAACAATTTTCTAGACGTTGAAACGTATATAAATAACCATGAAAAGGCCAATTATTGATGATCTTAAGTTAAGAGATTATCTTGTAAAAAGATTTAAGGGATGGAAATCAGAGAACCGAGGAATTTATGAAAAACACAAACAAACTGAACAGCCTATTATTGATGCTATTAGTGAATTAGGTAAGAATATCAAAACTGTTACAGAGCAAAATCAAAATTTGATCACAGAGCTTGTACCTGTAGCTACAAGGAACATATTAGATTATCCATTCACCCCACTTTCTAGTATTCATACACCTAGTCCTATTGCTCCTAGAAGAATTGAAGCTACTCAGGATCCTATTGAATTGGGTCTTCTTGCTCAAAAATATTTAACCACACCTAAAGACAATAAAGATGAGGTTTTTGGCTTATATGCTGACACAGAGCTTGATGGCAGCATCATACATAGAATTGGCAATTTCAGAGTAACTTTTATGGGAGATGATATAATTGTTTATTCAGAATCTCGTCTCGGAGAAAAAGGTGCTTTTGTTAAGTACCCCGGCACACCTGGATTGTGGGAATTGATGACTAGGAAGAGGCCTGGCAGCTATACAGATCAAGATTATGAGGATTACAAAGAAATATTAATAAAATCAGATGCTCTATACCAGAACAATGATCCCACACAAAAAAGAGTCAAGTCGAGCAGTGGGGCAAAATACAACAATTTAATCAAGCCCATATGGTCACAGATCAAGACTGGCAGTGGAATCAAACAATACAACACCCTGCCCAAAGAATTTGTGTGGGTTGATGATGTCAGGAAACTTGTAGATAGGTTATTGGTGATAGCTGGGGAGGAAAATGCTGGGAACAACAATTTTTACAATGAAAAGGTTGGAATTATGGACATGATAAGCACAAAATTGTCTAATTTTATAGTGAATGACACTAAGGGGATTGGATATCTTATAAAAATTATTAATACTCTACCACCTAAATTTTGGAATATTTCTGAGGGTCGGGGCCTTGTTAATGACATTATAAACAAGCTGCCATTTGAACTGCACATTCCAGGCTATCAGTATTGTGGTCCAGGCACAAAATTGGACCATAGATTAAACAGAGGGGATCCTGGTGTTAATCCTTTAGATGCTGCTTGCAGAGACCATGACATAGCATACAACACACATTCTGATCTTGCCAAGAGACATGTTGCAGACAGGAAATTAGAAGAGGCTGCATTTGGCAGATTTGTAAGCAAAGATGCTTCTTTAAGTGAAAAAATAGCAGCATTGGGAACCAGCATAGCTATGAGCACCAAACAAAAACTGGGGTGGGGGTTGTGAATATGTATATAATAAACCTACAATGAAGGCCAAGGGTGTTATGTATCAGGTACCTTATGCAGGTCTTAAATCTCTTAAAACTATTGACAGTCTTTTAACCAAAAAGCAGCGCAAGAAAAAAAATTCTTGTCTTGCAAAGGGCCATGGTATGAAATTGTTGCTTAGCACCCCCCAATTAAAAAAATTACAGCAATCAAGAAAAAAATCACATGTAGGGGGATTTATATTTACCATCCCTGCCATCTTAGCTGCTCTCGGGGCTGTGGGGAGCTTGGCTGGGGGATCAGCTGCTATAGCAAAAACAGTAATAGATGCCAAGAAAAATAAGGCAGAATTAGATGAGCAGAAGCGCCATAACCTGGCCATTGAGAAACAAGGCAAAGGTGTTAAGAGAGCCATGAATAAGTTTAAAAAAAACAAGAGCCGCTTACAAACCAAGATATTGAAGCTTTAATCAAGCCACTGGGCATCAAACATTTTAGAGGTGTGTACATGTCTGATTCTTTACCAGAACAACCACTCAACAAAGAGTGTGGCATTGTTAATTTGGATAAGTACAAAAATCAGGGCACTCACTGGATCTGTTATCTTAAATATTTAAAAAATGAGGCATTTGTGTTTGATTCATTTGTAGGTGTTCCACCTGAAAATTTAATAAAATATCTAAATTCAGCTAATCTTTATTACAATAATGCCCGTGTTCAAAACTTCAAAGATGTTAATTGCGGACATTTGTGTTTATCTGTTCTTAGATATATGTCTCAAATAAATAAACCATCAATTGAAGATTTTCAAAAAGCCTTGTGGTATCTGAAACATCATGGGGGTATTTCATCTCACCAGCCAAAATTCAATATTGAAACTCAAATTGCATGATGACATAGTATATCCCAAAACAATAGCTCTCAGGGCATTTTATGGCATGTACCTAATCCCCAATATTACACACCACAACAATACAATTGCAGTTGGGGATCAAAAAATTGTCATCACTCCAGGGCAATATAATCTATCCACTCTAAATGCTCAATTACCCAGAGGTGTAGTGTTAAGTCAAAATTCTGTCACTCACAGAGTAGAAATTGTATCTGCCACAGAAACAGTGGATCTGGGTACTATAGGAGAGCTGTTGGGCTTTGAGAACAACACAAAACTTGAACCAGGCATCAAACACACTGCTATGAATATACCTAAATTCTTAGCCATAGAGACTCTGAATATTCACTGTAATGTGGCTGAGGGTATGATCACCAAATCAAATGGCATAGGCACTCACAAACTAACAGGGATCATTGCAACATTCAAACCTAATTCTGAATTCATGGAGCCCATCATCTACAATCCATCACCAACATTATATTTTCCTGTGTGCCATAATAGAATAGATTATATTGAATTGATGGTCACTAATGAAAAAGAAGAATTAGTTGATTTTGCTGGAGCCACAACAACTGCAATCATAGAGATTAACATTTAAATAAAAATACATACAAGAAAAAAAATGGAAAATATTGAGAGTTATGAGCTACAATCATTCCCCCCAAACAGGAGGACATTTGCAAATTTAAATCAACCCAACACACAGATTGAGGTTGATCTTGATGTGGGGGATGGATTTATACACCCCCACAGAGCAGATTTATACATCAAATTTGATGTTGTAAAGCTCGATGGTACAGATTATCCGGCAAATTCAAATATAAGACTTGTAGACAATTTTGTGCCGCATCTATTCTCTGAAATTGAGATCAGAAAGCATGGTGTTGTTATAAACAGAGTGGATTATCCCGGCATTACCTCCACAGCTTTGGCCACATTAAAATTATCCAAAACCGAGGCTTCATACTACAAAATCGGTGGATTTGAGGCTGGTGATAAGATATTATCTAAGAACCACACAGTGCTGTTCCCGATGCGCCTGTTGCCTGGATTCTTCTCAGGTTATAAAGAAATTATGTGGAAGGGTGGTTTAAGAATCACATTTAGAAGAGCTGCAAATGATAATAATGCCTTGATGAGGTACAGTGCAATAAACCCTGCAGGGGAAGCTCTGCCTAATACCCTACCTGATGAGGGCAAGTGCATTATTCAGACCATGGAGTTAAGAATCCCTGTTGTTGAATATGAGGCCAGTTATGCTCTTAAATACAAAGCTGATATAATAAAAAATCCACAGATTCCTCTACAATTTTATACATATCAATGTGTACAGAAGCCCGCAACTGGTACCTATTATGAATTTGATGCTACAAATTCATTCTCCAGTATTCAATATGACATGCCTGATTTTGTGGTGGTACTGTTTCAGACTGGAAGACACAATAATCAGGAAAAAAATTCAAGTAAATTTGATAGCTGCAACATCAAGAACATATATCTTAAAAATGGCAGAAATGAGGTGTTTCCTAGAGAAAATTATAATTTAGACATGTCCAAGGATGATTTTCTTAAATTATATGAGGCTTTTTCTTCCTTCAAACGTGTCACTACAGGCAATACTGATATGTATTACACACCAGATGAATTCAAAGCACAGAGACCCATGTTTGTAATCAACACTTCAAAAAGAAAACAGGTTGTGGTGAATGACAGGACAAATATTAAAATTATTTGTGAATTCCATGAGGCATTACCTGATGACACCATATGTAGTGTTATTCTCATAGGTGAAAAATCATATGTTTATGATGTAAGAAATGAGAGAGTCACGGAGCAATTCTAGAGGGTCTCTGCATATTGCATTGTTTTAATATTAGATAAACAAATTGAAGCAGGTATCCAATTGAACTTAAACCAGAAGTAAATATGTATGGGTGGGTGTGGGTGGCTCTTATGAGCATCTTGGCCTAGTTTCAAGTGTAGGCAAAAAAATATCAAGAGGGGCATATTTTTAACAAATTTATGGACAACAATCTCACAAAAGTGCCTTTTGTAAGTGTAGCCTCATCAATCTGAGGGGGGTCATACTTTCTCAGAAAATTCCCGAGGGCATTTTTACAAAAATCTTGGATTAGACAGGGTTCCACACTTGAGCAAAAAGCTCATATGGACATGTTGAGCTAGTTTTAAGTATAGGCAAATCTGCTTGAGGGGGGTTCATACTTTCTTGGGTTTATAATATTGTATTTTATACTACTTTCGCAGCATTGCCAACTCATTTTTCGTCGAGAAAATCTTTTTTCTCCTAATTCATTTGCTGTTGATTGTACAAAACGCAAAGTAAAATAAACTAAATCAATCAATCAACTCACTTTAAACTGTAGGTCCAGTCCTGATTAGCCTTTATGTGCATAAAGTTGACTACACCAAATCAACAACCACGGGGGAGTGGTTATCACTATATGGTAAGACACCAGGAGTTCCGGGTTCGAACCTACCCCGGCATGACTGTTATTTGTGTTTGTCTCTTCATTAATTGTATCGTATCATTTTCACGATTAACCAAATGTGTCAGCGACGCTAAGTTACAAAAATCAAATCAAATCATTGATTGTTTGATTTGGATTGTCTTACTTCGCTTTCCCGGAACTTTTGGCTAATCGTGAAGATTATACGATAAAATTGATGATGGGACAAAGAGAAATAACACCCATGCCAAGGTCGGTTTCGAACCGGGGATCTCTGGCTTAGTTGTCAAATCAACGTGTTTTGGAATTTGGAAAGGGGTTGGGAGTTACGTGTACTTTCATTTAGTAGTCCTTCCTCATTTTGCAATCTTTTCCTTTCTTTGACTTTCTTTTTTAGGAATACTGGACCCTAAAGGGGGAAAGGGGGATATAACCAACACCAACCTCCTTTGGGCACGCCACTGATTGCTACCCCAAGTGTCGACGTCACCGCACGTCACTGCTCGTGGTGAGAGGTTGCATATCTGGAATATTCAGTTGTTGATGATTATAATTTTAATTTGTTATCAACGTGTATCACAAACCACCTAAACATTTTGATTATAATACATAATGTACAGAAAATAATATACAATAAAATTATGTTCCCATTCCAAATTCATTTGGAATTTTTAAAAGCACGTCTTTTGGGGGGGTCAAAATGACCCCTTTCAGCTGTTCTAAGGATATTGTATCTTTCGCCGCTCTAGAACTACAAGAAATCTTGAAATGAACTTTCCGGATATTTTCATTTCGAATGTAATTGATTTCGTAAGAACCCTCTTGCTCAAAAATTGCAATTTCCAAAATGTGTCACAAAGCTTTAAGTAAATATACGTTATGTAAGATTAAACTTCGCCTCTTTTCTTTTGATTCATAAGAATTTCATGAACGTACTGAAACTAATTTTAAAAATTATAAATGCGAAAATTCACTCACTACTTATTAAGTATTGCTGCAATATATTTCACCCACCTACTACGAGCAACAAAAGGATAGAGGAACCTTTTCCATTTCGTTTGTGTCCTATTTTTGCGTTTTTAAAAGAGTGTATCATGTGTACAATTTTCCCTGTCTCCGACAACTTCCTCATTAACAACATAATATTTGCTTCTTTCGTATTTTACGGTGTCCATTACCAGGGAGGCTTAACCACACACAAATATAGAATTCTATGTCTTCGAATGCTTTGTGCCGGTGTAACGGGGAATTTGAACTCCGTAGAAAAGTGATTGTATAGTCAATTTTCTACGGAAAAAAATGATTGTACAGTCTATATTCTATGGAGAAATATGACTGCCCTTTCCGGTTCCAGTCAATTAAGCAGGGGGTACAACATCCCCGTAGAAAAAATGACTGCCTCTCAATTCACACTTAAAAAAGTGGGTACAAATTCCCTGTAGAAAGCGACTGCCCCCTTAAATCCTTCTTATATTAAGAGTGGGTACAATTTCCCCCTAGAAAACTGACTGCCTCCTTCAATTCTTCATATATATGGAGTGTGTATAAATTTCCCGTAGAAAAGTGACTGTCCCCTTAAATCCTTCTTATATTAAGAGGGGGTACAAATTCCCCGTACAAAAGTGACTGCCCCCTTAAATCATTCTTATATTAAAAGGGGGTACAAATTCCCCGTAGAAAAGTGACTGCCCACTTAAATCTTTCTTATATTAGGAGGGGTACAAATTCCTCGTAGAAAATTGACTGTCCCCTTAAATCCTGCTTATATTAGGAGGGGGTACTAATTCCTTGTAGTAAAGTTACTGTCCCTTTAAATCCTTCTTATAATAGGAGGGGTAAAATTTCCCCGTAGAAAAGTGACTGCCCCTTAAATCTTTCATATACAGGGTTATTATAAATTATTGACCCAATTTCATAAATTCACTGCAGCTTTATTATTTGAAATATTGTCAAGAAACTTTGCAGACGTATAGAAAAACTCAAAAAGTTTTCTTGTGTTGCAGGTTCGCTTCTGATTTCTGCCACGAGAGTGCAGCAGTGAGCATTTATTCAATATGGCGACAGGCAGAGAGAAAGCTTATGTTGTGCTCGAGTTTCATTCACATCAGTCTGTCATAACAATGCAACGACACTTCCGAACGAAGTTCAACAAAGATCCACCAACTGCCAAGTCCATTCGGCGATGGTATGCACAATTTACAGCTTCAGGATGCCTCTGTAAGGGGAAATCAACTGGTCAGCCTACAGTGACTGAAGAAACGGTTGAGCGCGTGCGAGCGAGTTTTGCACGAAGCCCACAGAAGTCGACGAACAAAGCAACCAGAGAGCTGAACATTCCATAGCCTACCGTTTGGAAGATCTTACGGAAGCGATTGAAGAAGAAGCCTTACCGCTTGCAATTGCTACAAGCCCTGATGCCTGATGACAAAGTCATACGTTATGAACTCTAGCACAACATAAGCTTTCTCTCTGTCTGTTGCCATATTGAATAAATTCTCACTGCTGTGCTCTCGTGGCAGAAATCAGAAGCGAACCTGCAACACAAAAAAACTTTTTGAGTTTTTCTATATGTCTGCAAAGTTTATTGACAATATGTCAAATAATAAAGCTACAGTGAATTTATGAAATCGGGTCAATCATTTATAATAACCCTGTATATGGAGGTGGTACAATTTCTCCGTAGGAAAGTAACTGCCCCCTTAAATCTTTCATATATATGGAGGGGGGTACAATTTCCCCGTAGAAAACTGATTGCTTCCTTAAATCCTTTTTATATTAGGAGGGAGTAAAAATTCCTCGTAGAGAAGTGATTGTCCCCTTAAATCCTGCGTATATTAGGAGGGGGTACAAATTCCGCGTAGAAAAGTGGCTGCCTCCTTAAATCCTTATTTTATTAGGAGGGGGTACATTTTGACTCCGTAGAAAATTGATTGTACCGTCAACTTACTACGTAGAAAAATGACGGACCAGTCAATTTTCTACGCAGAAATATGACTGCTCTCTTAATTCGATCTTAAGGTAGCAGGTAGTCCAAAATCCTCGTTGATAAAGGACTGCCCTTGAAAGTGCTCTCAAATGAGAAGAGGGTACAATTTCCACCTAGAAAAAGGACTCCAATCCTAATTTTCTCTTAAACGAGCAACTAACTAATTAACTCTCTAGCCTTCTTAAGCCTTAAGGTTATGGCTGCAGCAACAATGGCCTTCCATCTGTCCCTATCTTGAGCAAGATCTATATACTCTTTTCCATCCCTATCGACTTCCTTTAGGTATATCTCAACGTTGTCCCTCCATCTTCGTCTTGGCCTTCCTACAGGTCTCTTACCATCAGGTTTCCCAACAAGAATCATGTAAACTCCTCTTTCCTCTCCCATTAGTGCCACATGGCCTGCCCACCTAAGTCTTCTTGATTTAATTATTGCAATAATATCTGGACATGAATACCAATTATGTAGTTCTAAATTATGTAACCTTCTCCACTCACCTGTCTCCTCATCCCTTTTAGGTCCAAATATTTTCCTAAGGATCTCATTTTCAAATACTCTCAACTTATGTTCCTCTTTCAATGCTCTTAAATGAGCAGGAAGTCCAAAATTCTCGTAGAAAAAGGACTACCCTTAAAAGTGCTCTCAAATGAGACGGGGGTTAAATATCCCCGTTGAAAACAGACTCCCCTCTTAATTTTCTCTTAAACGAGCAGGGAGTCCAAAATCCCCGTAGAAGAACGACTGCCCTTGAAAGTGCTCTCAAACGAAAGGGGTTATAATTTCCCCGTAGAAAAAGGACCCCCCCCTTTTAATATTCACTTAAACGAGCAGGAGTTCCAGAATCCCCGTAGAGAAGAACTCCCCATTTAATCTACTAAACTAAACGATCAGGGAGTTCAAAATCCTCGTAGGAAAAATACTGCCCTTGAAATTGCTCTCAAATGAGACGGGTGTTAAATTTCCTTTTTTAAAAAAAGATTCCCCTCTTAATTTTCTCTGAAATGAACAGGGAGAAAAGCGACTGCCCTAACGAAAGGGGTTATAATTTCCCTGTAGAAAAAGGACTCTCCTTTTAATTTTCACTTAAACGAGCGGGGGAGTCCAAAATCTCCGTAGAAAAAGGACTGAGCTTGAAAGTGCTCTCAGATGAGAAGGGGGTACAATTTCCCCGTAGAAAGAGGACCCCCTTTAAATATTCACTTAAACGAGCAGGGAGTCCGAAATCCCCTTGGAAAAATGACTGCCCTTGAAAGTGCTCTCAAACGAAAGGGGTTACAATTTTCCCGGAGAAAAAGGAATCCCCTCTTAATTTTGTCTTAAACGAGCAGGGAGTTAAAAATTCCCGTAGAAAGAGGACTGCCCTTGAAAGTGCTCTCAAATGAGAAGGGAAAAGAAAAGTGACTCACCCTTAAATTCTTCTTATATTAGGAGGGTCCAATTTCCCCGTAGAAAAGTAACTGCCACCAAAATTCTTTTTATATTAGGAGGGGGTACAAATTCCCCGTAGAAAAGTGACTGCCCCTTAAATCATCTTTATATTAGGAGAGTGTACAAATTCCCCGAAGGAAAGATCGAATTCACAGGGCGGCCATATTTCTTCGTAGAAAATTGACTGTACAGTCATTTTTCCTACGTAGAAAGTTGACTGTACAATCAATTTTCTACGGAGTAAATATTCCTAGTTTCTACGGGGAAAATGTATAAGAAAGATATAAGGGGGCATTGACTTTTCTACGGGGAATTTGTACCCCCTCCTAATATAAGTGGGATTTAAGGGGGCAGTCACTTTTCTAAGGGCAAATGTTACACCATTCTATTATAAGAAGTATTTAAGATGACCGTAACTTTTCCACTGTTAAATTGTACTCCCTTCTAATATAAGAAGGATTTAAGGGTGAGTCACTTTTCTTTTCCCTTCTCGTTTGAGATCACTTTGAAGGGCAGGCCTTTTTCTACGGGGATTTTGGACTCCCTGCTCGTTTAAGAGAAAATTAAGACGGGACTCCTTTTTCTAAGGGAAAATTGTACTCTTTTTGAATTGAGAGCACTTTAAAGGGCAGTTATTTTTCTACAGGGATTTTGGACTCCCTGCTTGTTTAAAAGAAAATTAAGTGGCAGTCCTTTTGTACGTGGAAATTTTACACTCTCCTAATATAAGAAACACTTAAGGGGACAGTTACTTTTCTGCAGGGAATTTGTACGCCCTCCTAATATAAGTAGGATTTAAGAGAGCAGTCAGTGTTCTACGGAGTTGTTGTACCCCCTCCATATATATGAAGGATTAAATGGAGCAGTCACTTTTCTACGGAGAAATTGTATCTTTTCCTAATAAAAGAAGGATTTAAGGGGGCAGTCAGTTTTCTACGGGGAAATTGTACCCTATCCTAATATAAGAAGGATTTAAGGTGGCTGTCACTTTTCTGCAGGGAATTTGTACCCCCTCCTAATATAAGAAAGATTTAAGTGGGCAGTCACTTTTATATGGGGAATTTGTACGCCCTCCTTATATAAGAAGGATTTAAGGGGGCAGTCAATTTTCTACAAGGAATTCTTACCCCCTCTTAATATAAGAAATTTTTAAGGGGGCAGTCACTTTTCTACGGAGAATTTTTACCCCCTCCTAATATAAACAGTATTTAAGGGGACAGTAACTTTTCTACGGGGAACAACTAACAAGGGATCGTAAAAATAATATTCCACACCTGATAGCTCGTCATGTGTTTACAAATGTGGGAAGTACACTCTCTGGAGCAAGCAAAAGAAAACAAGTCTCTGCTCAAGTAGTGACGTGAGACGGCTCCACCAGTGAACGCGTGAGAGGGAATGGGATTGCGAGGAAATAGGGCAACCGACTGCAGTTAGCAACCTTCGAAGAGCGTGTACTGCTTCGCTCTGGCCACTAGATTGCCCTCGCTTCACTGACGGTATGCACGACCTTGCTCCAGAGAGAGATGGGACAGACTATATCTTAATGTCTCGGTGAGTTTGGAGACCTATAATCTAGATATAGACTATGCTTCATTTCCCTTCCAGCTGATTGCGATTGAAGGCATCAACTGCATTACACGAGTAGCGCTGATCGCTGGCAGAGGAATGAAGTCAAATGGACCCAAAGTAGAAATACCTGTGGATGCAATGAAGACAATTTGCAGGTTAGTTGTTTGTATTCTTCTATGCATCTATTTAGTTATTTCGTCTATGTGACGTTTCATTTCTTCACGAACAAACACGGTGGATAGATTTAAGTTCGTTCGATTTCAATCGTGATTTATTAAAAAATCCTTTATTTAAATAACGTTAAAGACATAATTTATAGATTTTGTAGATATCAGAATCACTTTTGGTGTAAGAACATTAACCTCGTCATCATTTATTGATGTTTATTAAGCTATAAGAAAGGGAAAGAAAGGAAACAATATATACTATATATTGATGGGGTGAAGCTCATACGAAAGCGAATGTAAGCACATTTAATTTTCTCTTGACTTAAAATTTAATAAATTTAACAGGCAAAGATTGCAAATATTTTGTATAGAATAATATATAAAATACTAATCATGTTAAACCGTAAATACTAGTGTTATTATCATTAAACTGTAAATAAAAATGGCAGCTGATATTTTGCAAATTATCATTAGAAAATTGACAAAATTCAGCTACAAGGAAAATAAAAACATTTTTTGTTACAATTATGTAGTACGTCCAGAATGTTTTATTTTCATTGGAAGAAAAAATTCTATAATTATTATATTTTCAATAACATACTTAAACACTTCCATAACAAGTTCATATCTACATTATCAGAAACATATATATTTACATACATTTTTTATTTGTTTTAATTAATCACTACTGCTCAAATATTTTGCAGGGCCGTTTACCAGAATAAGGCTTTCTATATAGAAAAATAATATTTATAAGTATGGTGCCAAAAACCATACAAGCAATTTAAGTGTTTCTTCTTAAATCTATTTAAATATAAAAATCTATTTAAATTTTTAAGACTGGATTAAAATTAAAAGATCATCAAAAATTATATTTTGATATAAAAAATCGTGATTTTTATCCACCTTGCGAACAAATGAAAACACGAAAAGTGGTAAATTTAGTCCAAACCGAAAGAGTGAAAGAGTCAGGTCTAAAAGGCACAATAGAATTCAGAACATAGATATTGCATCTTACGGAATTATTTTTTCTACCCAGGATATTGAATATCGATATACATGTCAACCCTATTATTCCCAATTTCAAGATGAATGCTAAATCATTTGAAGTCCCCCATATATGACATCAATATTCCTTGCGCAGTTTGAAAGGTTGAATTCAAAATTTAAAAAAAAAAAAATTGATTATAAAATGCTGAAGTTAAAATTCCTTTATGGTGTTATTGAACATTTATAGTGTTGATATCATGTTTAAGAAATATTCGTTCGTCATGGCAGCTGCCAGTAACAGTGAATGCAGAAAAACAACTAAAGAAACCAAGATTGATTGAATTGAATGATTGATTATTGTTTTAAGTCCATTTATGCTAATCGGGACTGGACCTACAGTTTAATTAAAGTGGGATCCGAACCACTATATGCTTCCACCGGGATATCTGACCCAGGATTACAAGGCGGGAACGCTACCACTGCGCCATCGTGGACGCCCGTAAAGAATCTAGGAATAAATATTGTAGACGGTAGGGTGCAAGCGACGCACGAACCTTGCCTAATGCCCACGTAAGCTCAACGTCAAACGTCCAGCGCGACAGGAAGCTCACACACCTACCTCCTATATAAACATGGAGCAATTACGTGGAGCTCTCTTTTGTCTCTGTTGTCATCGAAAAGTAAGCCTAAGCTATTGAGCTGGTAATCCTAGGATATGCTGTGTTCAAGGAAATATCGCCGGATTAGGCAAGGTGAGTAAGTGAGTGTGACTTCCATTTACAATCCCTACCTCCAATCACATCAATAAACCTAATGTGGAGAGAGCATCGGTCATTGTAATTTTCAGTCTTCCTTATCCCGGTACGATCTCTACTCTCCCGGAGGATACACGGTTAGTAGAGCTACGGGATGCGACGATCCGGTGTTATCTTGTCCTATAGCGGACGCGGTTCCCTCAGAAAGAGCAGAGACTAAAATATGATCATTTTATAATTTTTCGAAATCGCCAGAAGTAGCACGATTAATTATTTTAATGAATTTCGAAATATTACTCTAACCTGTATTAAAGTATGATAACAACGCACTCCAAACCCAAAATATTTCTCTAACTGTAACATGTATTGCACAGATATATATTTTAATCATTTATTTAGGCCCTGCCACTTCTGGGAAATAGCAATGATGATTCGGTGGTTGCGAAATTCTTATTTTGTTTTATCTCTATTTATTTTTCATTAGGCAAAATTATTGAAGGATCACTTTATTATATTGCCATACGTCATACTGTATTGTCTATTGCTAGTGTATAAGAGAGTTATTAAAATAAAACAACCGTTGCCTGCGAATAGAGAAAACAAAAGGAAGTGTTCCAAAAAATGTACAGTTAATGGAAACAGCCCATGGAAGCGTGCTGGGCCCATAACCCAGAGGTTCAAGGATAGTAACCATGCTCTGCTACCATTTATTTGTGGCTCTCTTCTTGATTTTGTGGTTTAAGGATAGATGGAATCAAAATGGAAGCAAAACTTGGTGCGATAAATTAAAAGGAGTTGGTCACAAAAATCAATTATTGCAAATAATGGTGATATGCGGTCTAATGGATAAATGGAAACACATACAGGTATTTACAACTTGGAATTCATTCAAATATTAATTTAAAAGCAATTATTGTTTCAAATGTTTCACTTTGCTTAAAGTGTTTGGTTCGCATGGCATAACCCCAGTATATGAAATTCACCTTTCAACTTGCGAGGTAAAAGTCAGAATTGTTGTGTAGAATAGAACATGTACATTGACTCTCATTCGGCAAGGTCCAACGGTATTTGTAAAGAACAATAACGCATGTTGATTTGGTATCTCAAGTTTGCTTCTTAACGCTATTTCCGTGTGCATATCTAAACAAAAGCGTGTTTTTCAAAAATATATTATTAATAGAATTGGAAGTGGTAGTTAATAGAGGTAGTTGGTCGGTTCAAAATAATACTTGGTACGAGGGCTATTATTTTTATTAATTTAAGCACAATGGAAAACCTATTTTGACGATGTTTTTGTCGATTTTATACTATTGCAACTCTGTGATTTTTCATCTCATACTTCGTACGAATGTCATAATTTCTTTCGAGTTAAAGTACGTAACGCCTACACCCACACCCACCCATGCACACCCACACTCACCCACGCACACCCACACTAACCCACGCACACCTACACCCACACCCACCCACACCTACACCTACACCGACACCCACCCACACCCACCCACCCACGCACTCCCACGCACACCCATGCAAATTTACTTTCGGTCTACTTCCGGTCTACTTCTATTGCATCATGTTGCGCAACAAGTTATTACGCAATATTATGATGACCCTGTATCTGATGTGTTGTTTTCTGATTGGTTGGTTATGACGTGACGTGGTGTTTTCTGATTGGTTGGATTATGACGTAATGCGATACCGTGTTGTTTTCTGATTGGCTCACTGTTTCTGATGTTTTCAACGCGGTCCGCGCTTAGGTTATTTAAAGGATTTTCGCATTACAGATCAGTCAGTATCGTGAGAGTGTTTGAAGAGTGCGGACGCGTTCTTGCAATGCTGCTCATAATTTTTTTGTTAAAACTTAAGTATTTAATTTATTTTAAAGCTACGTAGCTCATAGTAATTTCGATCAGATTGAGTTTTGGTGTGATCAGATGTTATTTGTTGTCTCCGAAAATTCTGTATAAATAACATAGCTGAAAATTTTATCGTAATAGCTACAATTATTTTATTTTGAAGGTGGTTCAAGTTGTTTTTCACACAGATTGAATTTGTATGAATTTGTATTTGTATTGAATTTTGTATTTTTTTCCGAGAAAATTTATATATAAATACCAGAGCTGAGAAAATTATTATAATTATAACTATTGTCTTTTTTAAGTTACATTCTATCAATTATCGTAAGTTTAAAAGAATCTTATTGAATTTTGAGTTGCTTGTGCGTCTTATTCTTATTTACTTAAAGCATATTAAAAAAAATGTTATCTACCAATTTCATCGAATGTGTCATTTGTGGACAATTAATCTCCAAAACTAATATTAGCAAGCATAGGGCAAAATGTAGCGAAACAGGTTCGAAACTAAATCGCTTGTTACCTACTAGGCCTTGTACTCAATGTGGAAAAATAATTAGCATTGCTAATTTAAGTAAACACATGAAAATTTGCAAAGCATCAACTGGACATGGAACATTGAAAATAAAAATTGATCATCCTGAAACTGAAGCTTCTACTTGCAAACAAATTAAAATGTCTAATGACCAAAAGCCGATTAGATCTGCATTCAATGACCAACTCCAGGATTTCTGTTTTACTTCAAACCCACGCTGTGATATTTCTAGTTTCTTGAGTGAAATTAAAACATCTATCATAAATATTCTGAAAAATAAACTAGAAAACAACTCCATAAAAGTATATCTTGATCTAATTTGTGAATATGAAAAACCCAATGGTACAAGAAATATTTTTTTCACAAAACGAGAAACCAAGATCTTTATTTGGCAGACATTGATAATTTGAACGTTTTTTATTCTAATCTTACTAGTGAATTGATTAGGAAACACGATGAATTCGAGGCTAAGGGATCAGGTTGGTCTCTTTGCGGAAGTCCTCACAGGTTAATCGCTTATGTAAACAAATTTACACCTTTTTCTGCTTCGAGCTACGTTCCACTTCCGGTAGAAATTCACCATAAGAGAGCTGTGCTGAACATTCATAACACCGACAATAAGTGTTTTATGTGGTACATTTTAGCAGAACTTCACCCGGTTCATTGGATAGATCATCCATATCGAGTTAGTCACTACACAAAATATATCGATGAGATTGAATATGCTATGACAGGCATCGAATACCCTGTTGCTATTTCCGACATAACAAAGTTTGAAAACAGGGTACGAAATAGAGAAGGAAAATGATTAGCTATAAATGTATATTCGTATACTTCAGTTAAGAATTTTGTGCATCCTGTTAGGATAACTAATATTTTTGATAACGAAGCCATGGAAATCAATCTGCTTCTCATTGCTGACAATAATATTCATCATTACACGCTAATTCGTTCACTCTCCCGCTTGGTCAGAAGCCAAACAACCAAGCATGATGCACACATTCAAGTTTGTCCAAGGTGTTTAACCGTATTCGACGATCGTAACCAACGTAATTACCAAAATTTCAAAAATCAAGAAATTTCCAAACAAAATCTTGCTGAACATAAAATCTACTGTGGAGTCAACAGACCGGCTTGCATGTTGATGCCCAAAGCAAATGAATTCGAAGAATTTATAATGCACAAGGCCTTGTTGGAACATCCGGCTATTATCATTGCAGACTTTGAGGCTTTTCTCAAACCATTGTCTTATTGCGATCCGGATCCCGAATTTTCTTCCACAACACCGTACCAGCTTCATGATCCAAATAGTTTTGGATATGTTGTTGTTTGGCAAGATAGGATAGATAAACCATATATATATCGCGGACCGAATGTTATTGAACTCTTTTTCAAAAAGATGGTGGGGGAGGTTGAGAACATTGGCAGCTTCTTATGTCAATCGAAATCAATGCTTCCATTATCCAGCGATTAAATTCAATCTTACAATAACATTGAAACGTGTCCGGTGTGTGATCAACATTTCACGAATGAGAATCGGAAAGTATTTCACCACAATCACATCACCGGAAACTACATTAGTAGAATCTGTAACACCGGCAACCTCAAGATCCAGAACCCTAAATTCGTTCCAATATTTTTTCACAATGGATTTAATTACGATTTCCATTTCTTAATTAGAAATCTTGGATACGATACGCAAAAAATAGATATTTTTGCTCAAAACGAAGAGCGTTATATTTCTATAAGTAAAAAAGTTAAAATTCCAGCAACGAATGAAATCATAGAGATCAGGTTTCTAGATTCTTTCAGATTCCTATCGGCAAGTCTCGATGCTTTAGCGAGTAAACTTACTGACGAACAATTTAAAATTACAAAAGCTAGTTTGTCAAACATACATCTAGAACTGATTAAACGTAAAGGCATTTATCCTTACGAATATGTAACCGATGAATCTAAATTTGACGATGACACTCTCCCATCTCAAAAAGAATTCTTCAGTCAACTGAAAAAAACCGGAATCACGGACGAAGAATACGAACATGCGAAATTAGTATGGAAGGAATTGAGATGCAATACTCTCGGCGATTATCACGATGCGTATCTCAAATTAGACGTAACAATACCTGCTGGTGTATTCCAAGTATTCAGAAAAACAGCAATAAATATTTATAATTTAGATCCAGCATACTTCTACAGTCTTCCTGGTTTGGCATGGTCTGCTATGTTGCTCCAGACCAGGATCAAGTTGGAATTGATTTCGGATGTCGACATGTTACTTTTTATAGAAAGGGGGATACGTGGGGGGGATGGTGCAATGTTCGCAGAGATACGCAAAGGCAAACAATATTCACATGTCTGAGAATCAATACGATGCAAATCGACCATCGAATTACATATTTTACGCTGACGTAAACAATCTCTACGGGTTCGCAATGATACAAAAACTTCCATACGGAGGATTCGAGTGGCTGGATCCTATTTCAATTGATATTAATCGTTTCGACGATCGTAAATTTGGTCCGTTCATTGAGGTGGACATTGAATTTCCAAAGAATTTGCATGCTACTTTTTCCGATTTACCTCCGGCTCCCGAAATTAAATGTCCACCTTATTCTAATCAAAGCAAGCTTATGTTAACTCTAGAGAGAAAAGAGAGATATGTCGTCCACTACAAGAATCTCCAGTTTTTGATTGGGAAGAGTGTTCGGGTAGTAAATGTGAGAAGAATTCTCAAGTTCAAACACTCTCCATGGTTAAAATCTTATATTGAGACCAACACGAGACACAGAACAGCTGCCATTTCAGAATTAGAGAAAGATTTTTATAAATTAATGAATAATGCCGTTTATGGAAAAACAATGGAGAACGTCAGAAAGCATATAGACATAAAATTGGTTTCAGATAACAATAAATGTACAAAATTAGTATCTGATCCTAGATTCAAATCGTGAAAAATTTACAACAAGAATTTGGCACTTTTTAATCTATATATAAAATTAATAAAATTCAGAAAACCTATTTACGTTAGCGCAACGGTTCTCGACTTGTCGAAATTGCACATGTTCGAATTTCACTATAATATTATGAAACCTTTCTATAATGATAAGCTGTCAATTTTGTACATAAACACCGATAGTTTTATTTATAACATACAAACACCTAACCTCTACGAAGATCTTAAACATCCTTCCATGCTTGTTTATTTCGACACTTCTTCCTACCCTCAACCCAACAAATTTGGAATTCCTTCCCACAACAAGAAGGTTCTCGGCAAGTTCAAAGATGAGTGTAACGGTGATAATATTGTTGAGTTCGCTGGTTTGCGTTCGAAGATGTATACATTCAGAACAGAGAGCAGCGTCACAAAGAAAGCAAAAGGAACGTGCAAAGATACCGTGGAAAACAAACTAACATTCCAGGATTATATTTGTTGTCTTTCTTCACAGTCGAGGATACTTCGATAAGATAATAGAATACAAAGCTCAAACCATGAGATTACAACGAATAAAATAAAAAAAGTAGCCCTGGATCCACACGACGACAAGAGGTGTATTCTCGAGTGTGGAATTCATACTTTGCCTTGAGGGCACTTTAGTTTAGAAGTTAATAATAATTGTAGTCAACACATGTGAAAAAAAATAAACCTAACATCAAACGAAAATTTTGAAAATTACAAAAAAAATCTACACGTAGTTTAATTTTTCATATATTATTCTCTACTATTAAAATTTTTCTATCACTTTTTCAATTTTTACATCATAAGTATATGATTTACCCACAATAAAAATTGCACTCCATGTAGTATTTTCAGATAGAGTTTCATGAAATTCACATACTAATTTAATATTAGTTCGATCATTTATAACTACCAATTTTCTTTTTGATGCATTGATTATAAACATTGGTCTGTGAATTATGAACTCATCTGTATTATAATACATGTCTATGTTACCTTCAGTTACTCGTTTAAAGCACTATAAGATTCATATAATTTTAAATAATCTTGTTCTGTAATGTTTAAATTGTAATTTTCACGAGGAAATACTTCATTTCTGCCATTTTTCAGATACACATTTTTAACTTTACAATTAACAAACTGACTGGTATATTTTTCCTGATTGTCATCTCTCCCTGAAACAGCACAGCTACAAACTCTGGTATATCATTGCAAAGATTGGAACTGATTAGTAAGATCAAATTCAAACAATTTACCCTATGAATGCATTGATAAGTATAACATTGAATCGGAATTTGAGGATTTTTCAAAATGTTGGTTTTGTATTTGAGAGCATAATTCGATTCATATTCAACTGTAGGCATTCGCAACTCCATAGTCTGGATCACACATTTCGCAGCATCGGGTAAACTAGCCTCATTAGTTGTTCCATCTGCATTCAAAGTTTTGTATCTCATGATGGCATTATGATCATTGTGTGTTCTGCGAAATATCACACTCAAACCACCTTTCCACATAATTTCTTTATAATCAGAAAAAAATCCAAATAGCAATCTCATGGGGAACAGTACTGTGTGACTTTTTGCTTGAATTTTTGTTCCAGCTTCGAACCCACCAACTTTATAATATGCACTCTCTGATTTGGAAAGTTACTGTAGTGGATGTAATTCCAGGGCAATCAATCCTGTCAATCACTGTACCATGCTTTCTGACTTCAATTTGAGAAAATAAGAATGGAACAAAATTATCTACAAGTTTTACATTAGCAGTAGCTGGATATTCTTCACCATTACTTTGTTTTACAATATCAAATTTTATATACAGATCAGATCTATGTGGATGAATGAACCCATCCCCTTCCGTGATGTCATACTGTATCTCTTTGTTATGCTGATTCAAATTTGCAAATGTTCTTCTGTTTGGAGGGAAGGACTGTAATTCATAACTCTCGATATTTTCCATCTTGGTATTTATTTATATATTTTAAATATTAATTTCTATTATAGCAGTGCTATTAGCACCGGAAAAATCGATGATCTCATTTTTCTCATTTGTAATAGTTATCTCTATGTAATTAACTTTATCAATAGAAACAAGGAAATAGACTGGTGGGATTGGGGAATAGAAGATAGGTTCCATAAATTCCGAATTCGGTTTAAATGTAGTAATGATACCTGTCTCCTTGTGACTGCCAATCGAATTTTCTTCTGCTTTGATAATCATACCTTTGGCAATGTTACAGTGAATATTCAATGTCTCAATAGCTAAGAATTTTGGTATAAATTTACTTACGTGCCTAACACCTGGTTCTAATTTGTTATTGTTCTCGAATCCTAAAAGTTCTCCCATGGTAGATAAGTCCACTGTTTCATTGGTAGTTACAATCTCTGCTCTGTGTGTTACTGAAATTTGAGAAAGCAAGACAGTGGTTGGAAGTTCAAATTGTAAAGTAGATAATTTATACTGTCCAGGAGGAATAATTATTTTTTCATTACCTACTAATATATTATTGTTGTAGGTAGTTACATTCGGAATCAGATACATAC
Source organism: Lepisma saccharinum (assembly GCF_977018435.1). Classification (NCBI taxonomy): domain Eukaryota; kingdom Metazoa; phylum Arthropoda; class Insecta; order Zygentoma; family Lepismatidae; genus Lepisma; species Lepisma saccharinum. The sequence goes on along the minus strand of NC_139251.1, from coordinate 6,661,197 downwards.
TGTAGAATGCTTTTAGAGCTATGGATTTTGAATAGATAATATCATTGTGAAGATGTAGTTTCAAAACCGAAGTCTCGCTTGAGAGATGGAAAATTCCCATATTTAATATATAATACAGCTTTTTGAAAATCTTTTAATTCGATGTTTGGTATTTTATTTAAAATTCTGAGCATCGTAATGCAAACATGGCCACATATAATTTGATTAAAATCTTGAATACGATCGTCGTTGTAATAAATTTTAACATGTTTCAAGTAACAATTGGTTTGGTTTGGTTTGATTTGGTATTTTAAGTCCACTTTATGCACAGTAAGGCTAACCGGGACTGGACCTACAGTTTTAAGTGGGATCCGAACCACTTGTGCCTCCACCGGGTATCGAACCCGGGACCCCTTGATTACAAGGCAATGACGCTACCACTGCGCCATGGGGGAGGCCCGTTTCAAGTAACGAATTAATTCTGTAGGGGGTACCCCTCCGAAAGAATCGAAATAAAAGCATTGTCATTTTGTTTATAATAGCATATCCAGTGAGTACCAACGTTTTCGGACTTGTCCAAATTCACCAAGCCACATTCTCGAGAGTGAGGACTACCTTTAGGGAGAGAATCAGACATGAAAACCCCCCTGAAGTGTTTAATTTTAAAAATTTTAATTAAAGATTCAATGTCTTGGTTCGTGAGTGCTTCTTTTTTTTAAATTTCTGAGTGCTCTAGACTTCACACCTTTGTCTATTTTTTTCTCCATGGCAAGACTATGACGCTTTTGCTCTTCTAGTTCTGCTTTATTTTTTTTCGAATCAATGAGAGTTTTCGCAATAGCAGCAATACCCCTTGCCAAGCTCCCAACTGCCCCCAATGCAACCAGGATAGCTGGAATGCTGAATATGAATCCACCACTGTGTGTTTTCTTTCTTGTATTTTGAATTTTTTTAATTGTGGCGTACTGAGTAATAATTTCATTCCATTTCCTTTGGCTATACATTGCCTCTTCTTTTCTTGTTGTTTTTTAGTTAAAATCGAATTAAGTTTTAAAATTTTAAGATCATGATACGGTATTTGGTACACAACTCCTTTTGGTTTCATGTTGTTGTTGTTATTATTATTATATTTCAGGGTATTTATATTTCAAACCCCACCCTCATTTTTGTTTTGTATTCATAGCAATAGTTGTACCCAATGCTGTTATTTTTTCACCCAATGATGCATCTCTGCTTGTTAATCTTCCAAAAGATGCCTCTTCCAGTTTTTGATCAGCCACATGACGATCATTTAGATCTTTGTGTGTGTTGTAAGCAATATCATGTTCTTTACAAGCTGCATCCAGAGGATTAATACCCCTGTCCCCTATTTCTTTTCGTTTCTGAAGTTTTGTACCAGGACCACAATATTGGTAACAAGGTACGTGTAAGTCGAACGGAAGTTTATTAATAATATCATTCACTAAACCTCGACCCTCTGATATATTCCAGAATTTAGGAGGTAGAGTATTGATAATTTTAATTAATATCCTATACCTTTAGGATCGTTTACAATAAAATTAGCTAATTTGTCACTAATCATGTTTACAATACCCATTTTCTCATTATGGAAATTATTGTTCCCAGCATTTTCCTCTCCTGATATAACCAGCAACCTATCTATAAGTTTTCTCACATCGTTTATCCATACAAATTCCTTAGGTAGAGTATTGTATTGTTTTATACCACTACCGGTTTTGAGTTGATTCCAGATAGGTTTCATCAGATTTTTGTATTTATCCCCGCTGCTCGATTTCACACGCTTTTGACTGGCATCGTTTTTTTGGTACAAAGCATCAGAGAGTGTCAAAATTTCAAAGTAACTTTGATAATCATCTTCTGTAAAATTTTTTGGTTGTTTTTTTGGTAATGATCTCCCATAGACCTACGGTACCAGGATATCTGGACCAGCTGTTTCTCCCACCCAAATTAATTTTTATGTTATCCCCTTCAAATGTTACTTTAGACTTGCCAATTTTCCATACTACGCCTTCATTACCCTCCATAGTTGGATACAACCCAAATACGTCATCTTTTTCGAATTTTCCAGTACTAAAATAATCCCTTGCCACGAGACCCAACTCGATTTTCTCTGATTCTTCTATAGCTGCTTTAGCAGGTGGTTCCTTAAGTACCAGAGGAGTGTGGATACTAGATAATGGCGTAGGAGGAAATTCTGCATAATTTTTATCAGTAAGAGGTACCAATTCATTGATGAGGTTTTTATTTTGTTCTGTCACACACTTAATCTCTTTACCAAGACCACTGATTGCATCGATAATAGGTTGGTCTTGACGCTTGTGTTGTTCGTAAAAACTTCGATTCTCTGATTTCCAACCTTTGAAACGTTTGGACAAGTACTCTAATAATTTCGAATTATCTTCTATCTTATGTTTTGTTATATTTTTTTTATTTTTTATTAATGGTTATTTTATATCGTTTCAACGTTTAAGAAGTCGTTGATTTTATTTCTAAATTTACCATTGTTAGGTTTACGAGTCATGTCGATAGTAACAAATCCAAAATCGTCGCTGTTCCATCAAGATGAACTGAATTTTGAAAATTGGTTGTAATTTAAGTCTCCTCCCACATAATCATCGTATACATATTTCAAATTAGTATGATCTTGACGAAACAAACAGATTAAGTTTGTATTATCTCGTAGTAACTGTTTGGGAATTTTTGAATAAGTTTGAGCTAAATAAAAGCAGTCTATTTCTTTGTGACGACCCTGTGTAAAACAAATTCTAATCTCATTCTGATTTTCCAGAATAACATCATCAAACACCACAACAGAATTTTTCAAACATTGGTCGAGAGGTTTTATTGTAGATGCAAATGTAGCTATGCCCAGTCCCTCATACATACAGGTGTCTATTTTTCCAATCTAGCCAATTGGGGGCAAGCAAGAAATTATCAACCAGCAAAGTGGTTTTTCCACAACCTGATGGGCCTGTAATAAGACATCTTATGTTATCAGGTAACAACTCTCCATTTTTTATTAGTTTCCACTACATCTGGTAAACGCTGTACCACATTCCATGTTGGTGTCAAAGAATCACCTGGATTGCTTCTATCCAACTTTTGTCTCACAGACCTAACCATTTCACATAGAATTTATTATTTTTCTTTTTCAATATTTTCTCGATTAGATATGTATCTCGATATTTTGTTTTATTAAGTTCCTCTTCATAGAATCTCCCTTTCAATATTTTGTTATGATTATCTTTTATGATATATGTATTTCTATTCCCTGGTAAAACTTGAACCACTGAGAATAACTCCGTACTCCAACTTTTAGTAAAACCTTTTTCGAATAACTGTTTATATTTACTGACCCTTACCTGATCCCCTATTTTAAACTTTGGCTTCTTGCGAGTATATGTATACTTATTACAATAAAGAGTAGAAATCGTTGCTCATCAGATTTGGTTACCTCAGCAGGTTTCATGTGAATAGTACTGTGTACTGTATTGTTGTAATCATGAACTAGCTCGGTAAAATTTGCACCCATTTATAATTGCCCTGTAGAGTGAATTGTCTCCACATGCGATTTTTTAATGTTCTGTTGAATCGTTCCACTATACTAGCTTTCAGATCACTGTATGTAGAATAATGTCTAATATTATGTTGTTGCATTAAATTAGCAAATGTAGTATTGTAAAATTCTTTCCCTCTATTTGTCTGTAAATATTTTGGTATCTTTCCCTCACTGAATATCGACTTAAAAGCCTCGGTAACACAAGTACCAGTCTTGGATTTTAGGGGAACAGCCCATGCATATTTGCTAAAAGTATCAATAACTGTAAGCATATATTTGTAACCATGATTTATCTTATCCATTTTTTTTAAAATCCCCCTTGGAGGGGCCATCTCGATCAGATCAGCCAGGAAGACTGGTTTGTGTAATTCATGAACTATATCTTGTCTTGACATCGAGTTCGAAGTGAGAATATCGCATAAAATGGATTGTCCTCAAGGTATAACCGCTTTATGTCAAATACTAGCTTGTCACCAATTTCAATATCAAAAAGCTGATAATTTTTCGTCGTCATGTACTTTAAATTTATTGGTAGACTCATCCCAGTATGCAATAGGTATTTGAACTGCCTTGTGTATACCATCTTTTCGCACTATAGTAAACTGAGGAACTTCAATATGTTTTCCATGTTTTAGAAAAACTAAACTTCATGTACCTGAGCTTTGGCGTACGTCCAGTGCCCTCGAGCATTTGGAACACTTTGTAATCTAACAATTTCCATAGAATAAAATTAACGAGTATCTACGTCATCTAGTCTGCTTAATACCGATTACAAGTGTTCGTTGATAGTACGAACCAACTTGTAGCTAGGTTTGATTTTTACATCAACATACAGTTGTCTATATTCCTCTTTGAGATCGTGAAGTTGAGTAGCAAAATCAGATAAAGCAGATTCTTGACTTGCTTCAAGAGTAGTAATTTGTGACGTAATATTAGAAATAATCTCTTGTAAATTTTCTACAAGTTTCAATTTAGAACTCTGGGTAGCAAGATCGTGTACTTGAATTCTGATTTTTTGTAAATAATGCATGTAGTTCGTTAAATATTTGATTGTTGGGGAGACTAGCAACAGTTACTCTGATTTGCGCAATTTCAGCTTGAATGTTTTTGATATCCTCAGATTTTAAAATTCGATGTACTGCTCTCCTCATAGCTCTGATTTCCTGAGAAGTAGGCAAAGCAGCTACAGTATTCTGAAGTGTGGTAAGAGTTGATTTTATAGCATCGAGTTCTGTTGCATTAGCTGCATTTTTCAAAATTTCTTGCAGTTGCATTGTCATCCTGCGTAGGTGTAGACTGTTGCAGTGTCTCTAATTTACTCAGAATGTCGTCAATAAGATGATGGAAATGCGATAATTCTGATTCAGTATTCAAGCTTTCAAGCTTAGTAACTTGCTGTTGAACTATAGCTAGAATATCAGTAATGCCAGGCAGTTTCGATTCCAGAGTTTCCTGTACACTTGTTAGCTCATTTCTCATAGTTGCCATAGTATGTGAGCTAAGGTACCTTGTATCTTCCCAAAAATCTTCATAAGTCTCCAACTGCAATTTGATGCCGGCAACGCTCCGAGCAATAGCATTTAATTCAGAAGATGAAGCTAAATTATTGATAAAATCTACCAATGTCTGCAGTTTCGATTGAACTTCTGTTATAGCTGTATGCAGTTCATCTTTCTGTAATTCAGATTTGATACTTTGCAATGTAGGAACTTCGAAAGATTGAAACTTAGCAATACTAGCATTTACCTGCTCATATTCTTCTTGAGTTTTGATATTCTGGATGATGGTTTGCAGTTCGGTACGAATACTATTTGCCTGATCATTTAATTGCTGTTTCAGCTGTTCGGTATTCGTTCTCTGGATTTGTCTAAATTTATCAAGTTCTTTTTTCAAGTTGGCAATATTCTCTTCTAAGTTCTGAAGATTATCTATTGAAGCTAAATTAGTAAATTTCTCGAGCAAAGATTTGAGTTCTCCATCAATTTTTACTATACGATCAATCAGTTGAGTTTGAAGATTTGTAATCTCTGCTTGAATATTTAGATTTAGTGAATTCTGTAATATAAGTAAATCTGATTTCAGAGTCTTTAGACGTGCATCTAAACTAGCAATCTCGCTGGAATTATCTGGAATCTCCTGTCGCCTTCTATTACCAAATATATCCATGTTTTTTTTGTTTTTAGGTATTTTATATATTGATAAGAGGATAGATTATTCTTATTTCGATAAACAGAGGATTCAATTTATCATACTCTCCAATTATCTCAGCATACAAAAATTCACCAGCTTCCACATCATAAGACGTATCAGGAAGTAATGTACTATGTTTAATTCTATACAAATTTCGACCTATGTGCAAAACTGCCGCATTGGGTGGTGAAACGTTTATTTGAATTTTCCCACTAACAGGTAACTTATATGATGATAAGTTATTATTAAATACAAATAAGTGCTTTCGAGCATCCTCGTCAACATGAGACCAAATACTATTCAAGTGAACAAGAAGTAACCCTTTCAATTGATGATAAATTTCTCTAAATGCATCCATCTTCACTTGAATTCTCTCTACAGGCTGATTATGTTTTTTAAACCCAAAAAATATGCATGACGTTTTATTTTATATTAGCTATTTTTTTGTTATATATAAAATATATATTTGTACTAAGTATAAAAAATTAATAAGCACATATAGTAAAAAAAATATCACCCTGTGCTTAGCACATGAAAAATATTATGAGCAGAAGTGCAACAACGCGTCCGCATTCTTCAAACACTCTCGCGATACTGACTGATCTGTAATGCTTTCGCATTTAAATAACCTAAGCGCGGACCGCGTTAAAATCATCAGAAACAGTGAGCCAATCAGAAAACAACACGACATCGAATTACGTCATAATCCAACCAATGAGAAAACACCACGTCACGTCATAACCAACCAATCAGAAAACAACACATCAGATACAAGGTCATCATAAGATTGCGTAGTAACTTGTTGCGCAACATGATGCAATAGTTTACCCTTACGAGCTATCGAAATGTAGCGTAATAACTTGTTGCGCAACATGATGCAATAGACGTAGACCGGAAGTAGACCGAAAGTAAATTTGCATGGGTGTTCGTGAGTGTGCGTGGGTGTATACTTAAAAAAACTGGAAAAACTCACAAGTGTCTGTCAAGTGGACCGGAAGTAGAACATAAGTGGACCGGAAGTGGACCAGAAGTAGACCGGAAGTGGACCGGAAGTGGACCGGAAGTAGACCAAAAGTATACCGAAAGTGGACCGAAAGTGGACCGGAAGTAGACCGGAAGCAAATAGGTGTAAGTGGGTGTGGGTGTTACGTAATTTAACTCGTAAGAAATTATGACATTCGTACGAAGTATGAAATGAAAAATCACAGATTTGCAATAGTATAAAATGGACAAAAACATCGTCAAAAATAGGTTTTCCATTGTGCTTAAATTAATAAAAATAATAGGCTTCGTACCAACTATTATTTTGAACCGACCAACTACCTATACTAAGAAAATATTCCGTCAGAGCTTTACCAGAGTTTTCTCTGCCGACTTAATATTAGAAATATAATTTTACTTTTGCCTTCACAAGAGCAACCCGAACTTTGTAGTTCGTCAGCGTTGTTGACATAAAAGTGAAAAATAATATAAATTGGTAAATGTTAAAGACAAACATAAATTGTACATTTTACTATTATGTACAATTACGAGTACCAGATGGCGCTATAAGATATTGCTCAATATACTCAAGATTGAAAAAGTGTGAAATCAGGGAAATATATATTTGATTGCGTTTAAGTGTACGGCGTACAAAATTGAGCAAGAAAATTAGGTGTGAAAGGGGGGGGAGTCCTACACTGACCAAATTGCAGTTAAAGTTGGATATATGGCATGTGTTCTGTATCTCAAAAACTAGAGCCAATAGGAGAAAAACTGGTGCATTCACGTTTTTGGACTCAGTTGGTCAAATATACCCAGAAACAAGTCTAACATTTGAGGCACCAATATGTGTTGTCTAGTGTTACTGTTGTGTTTTGGTGTGTAAAAGCATTGTGTAGTGGATGGTTTGTGTTATTGTTAGTGATTACATTCTTATTGTAGTGAGTGAGTAGCCTTGTTGATTACCATAATAAATTTTAGTATCAACCACGTAATTGTAAACCAAAACCTACAATGTAATTATATTGTAAAAATCATGTACCTCCCCCTTTTACAGAACTAATAGTATATATGTCTATATCTATATGACGTACAAGTAACAATGCTACCTAATTTAATATGACGTCATGTCTTTAATATTCCGGAAGCGATACATCAACAAAATAACTACACTCCTTAATGCTGAACACCCACTGATTTTCCCGTTATGAGGGCTCTGTCAAGATATTGTTCACTCACTGGTGAAATAACCCGATCGGTCGAATTAATCCATTTGCCCCTTAAGGCAAACATGTCGGAAAGTTGGGAGAATCATCTAGTTCACCCTTCCGACGAGTTCACTTACCTCCACAAAAAAAAAACACAGAAAATAACCCCAATATTCCACGTTTTAAACTATTTGCCCTTCTAGTTTCTAACCTATGGCGTTCATTATATTATTCAAAAAAGAAAAGAATGCAACATTAACTAGCTTTATTTTTAAGCTAGAATGAAGATAACATAAATTTATAATAACAATAGTATGATTTCTTTATATGAATTCATTAGAACCCTATGGGTTCATTCTTCATCAATTTAGCTTCGCCTGGGCATAAATATTACAGCATATTCTGAGTAACAGCAATAGTGTACGTAATTTACAATTCTTTGTTACTATTTTCCACGCACACAAGAGAAGACCTGAATAAGGATATAATCCCCCTTTCCTTTTTTTGCGAGCTGCCAATTAATAAAATACACCCGGATATCGGATATATATATTAATGTAGGTATGGCGATTCTATCCTAGTAATTCACAAGCACGCGCATTCACTCGCTCATTTGCCCTGCTTTTCTCGCAAGAAGGTCAAAACATTATTATTAATATATAACTGATGAGAAAACAAGAATTGAACCATACTTACACTCACATCACATACACTCCCATCACAGTAGATAGAAAAGGAGAAGGCTGGCTCGCCCGGGCGAGTCGAAGCCTTTTATGCCTTTATTTTTACAGTTTTTTGTGCGTGTGTGTACGTGTACCTTCAAGCCTTTTATGACATTTTTGTGCGTGTGTGTCCGTGTGTCTGGAAGCCTTTTATTATGCCATGAATAATAATGTCGATTTCGGTGATGTAGATTATGTGTACCAAGTTTGGTGGTTCTAGTTTCAAGCAAAGTGGGTGTTGGTTGGGGCGACGGAAACATTTTGGACAAAACTTTGATTGCTAATTTCTCGGCAACCAACCACCGCAAAGAACTAGGATTTGCACTGTTGATTGTGTCTCGGTGCCCTCTGTCCTCCCTGGCCGCAATCGCCATCGGTCAACATAGAACTCAATTTGTCCCTCTGGAAAATTTTCTGTTCAGTTGAAAAACATAAAATGTCAAATATCTTGAAAACGGCTAGAGATAGAGCAAAAATAACACGAAAAATCTCCCCCATGCACTTCCTTGTCGATTTTGGTGATGTACATTATGTATACCAAGTTTGACGGTCCTAGCATCACGTAAAGTGGGTGTTGGGTGGTGCGACGGAAACATTTTGGACAAAACTTTCTTTGCTAATTTCTCGGCAACCAAGCACATCAGAGACATGTTTTTTTTTTGTGCTCGCATCGTCTCGAATGTCCTCTCTCCTCCCAGACCAGAATGAACATCGCTCATCATGGAAACCCTTTCACCCCCTGACATTTTTTCCAAGTCCGTGACTGCGAAACGAACTTCTTTCATGTCTCTGTTATTTTCGGCCCTTTCGCAAATGTGACTTTATATTTATTTTTAGCCGGAGGGATCCCTTTGTTTTCGACGTAAAGCCAGTCGCGTGCCTCGACGGTGAAAATTTCCCGGATTTTATCTTCTTCATCCGCTTCCAGAGGGACGTCAATGTCTATGTTCCCCATTGAATAGAATCCAAGTTGACGTTGGCCGTACTTCACTCTGTTGTGTCTGTCGGCAATTTGGAGACACGGATACAGATGCACTCGCGGCACTTTGTAAACGAGAAGTGGATCACTTAAAATCTTCCCCTGAAGAAAAAATCGTAGTACGGCTTGTAGACGTCCAAGATGTATATTCTAGCGTGCTAGTCAAACGGAAACGACCTTTCCCGGTTCGGTGCGCTGTGCAAAATTATGATTTGAATGGAAGTTAGACCGCTTAATATTGCTTCCAGAGCGTCTTCCTTTCCGGAGACCGTAGTCCGTAGCTCACCCAAAGCGCTTTCGTCAGGATCCAAACGCCCATAAATTGCGGTGATAACTTCTAGGAGCGAAGGCTTCTTCTCAATGTCGGCGCGAAGAGCGTCGAGTTTTTCGCGAAACTCGCGCACTATTCCGCTTAGGACTGATAAAATCGATTCGTGAGCAACGTTTTCGTCCTGCAACGTAGTCATTCTTTCCCTCAGGTTCGCGACGATTTCCTGCATGCTATCTGCGACGGTCAATTTGGAATTTTGATTCGCCATTTCGTCAACGTGCGAGTGCAGTTCCGTGAAACCATCGCGAAGTTCGTTCACGTTCTGATACGTGGGCAAGGATCGAATGACGTCCTGCAGTTCGTTCAGTTCCTTTGTAATGTTCTCGTCAGTTTCGCTACCGAGGTGAGTTAAGATGCCGGCTAAGGTCTGTTTGATTCCCGTCAGTTCCTGGCTTGTGGGCAAATTGCCGACTGCGGTTTCCAACGCGGACCGTCTGCTTCTGATCGTTTCCACGTCCGAATCCTTCTCGTTCAATTGATTGAGAATTTGGGTAACTGGCGATTGCAGGCTGGAAACATCCTCTTGCTTTGGCTTGGATTTGTGCAGGATTTCGAGATCTCGCTGAATGCCGTCGACAATGTGCTGAAAATGAGCTAATCCTTCCAGGGAATTTTCTTTTTCCAGAGTGCTCACCTGTTGTTGAATTTTGTAGATTATTTCGTGCATGCTCGCTAGATCCGGAAATTTAGCTTGCAAAGATTTCAGGTCTTGTGGCAAGGTGCTCAAAATGTCGTTGATCTTCTCTATTTCCTCATTAGTGTTCTCGAGTGTACCCGATATGTACGCTACGGTGCCCTTAAGTTTTCTGAAATCTTCGTAAGCATCCAGCTGAAGTCTTATGCCGGCCACGCTCTTACCTATAACTTTCAATTCTTCGGACGACGGAAGGTTGGCGATGGCTTCTTCGACAGTTTGAAGCTTTTCCCTGATGGTTTGCACCGAGTTTTCCAGTTCCGCGGAGGACTCCAGACACGGGATGGCATCCCGAAAGCTACCGAGTTCGTTCCGTAGGTCCGCGACTACTCGGTTGATCAATAGGACGTGTTCGGGTGCTGGGTTCGTTTCTAGTTGAACCTTAATGCTGGCAATGACGCTTTGCAGCTCGCTCAAACTAGCTTGGATGTTCACATCCTGTTCCTCGAACTTAGTTCTCACTTGAAGGACGTCTTCGGTCTCCTGCAGGTTGGACAGTTCGCTTCGCAAGTTGTTCACCGTTTCCTGAATGCCGCTTAAACGTTCAAAGGAGGCTAAAACGGCATACTTGGCGATCAGAGATTTTTGTTCCGCTTCGATCTTCAGGATCGGGTCCAATTATGTTTTCTGGAGACTGGAGATCTAATCTTGTATGCTCGAGGAGAGAGTGTTCTGATGAGTTAACAGATAGCTACGAAGTTGCTTCACCCGTTGGTCAAGTTTCGGAATTTCCGTGTTGTCGGGCGGCTCGGTGTCCGTGCTGCCTCTGGAGTGCCCAAATATATTGTTTGGCATCTCGATGCGCCTCACTGTTTATTTACGGATTTGGTTCACAATAATAATAGTAGACATAGTATATTAAATAGTTGCTTTACTTCTTAACCATGCAACCAAAGGTGTCGTGTATCAAGTTCCCTATTCTGAACTAAGAAAAATTAATCACATACTCACGAAGAAACAACGCGAGAAGAAAATGAAATGTTTAAAGAAAGGTCACGGGATGAAAATTTTTGTTCAGCCGGCCGCAGCTGAACAAGTTGCAAAAATCGAAGACTTAAAGAAAGCAGGGAGGCTTCATTTTCAGCATTCCCTCGATCCTTTCGGCTCTCGGAGCCGTGGGAAGTTTCGCAGGTGGCAGTGCCACGATTGCCAAAACCGTGATCGACGCGAAGAAAAACGTGCAAACCTAGCCATGGAAAGCAAGACGAACATTTACGCTACTACAGGTTCCGGATTGAAGAGGAGAAGAACGAAGAAGCAAACCACCAAAAAAAAGTGTCCCTTTCAAACGAAGGTATTGAGTCTCTAGACGAATTGTTCAACGTGACATACTTTAGAGGCGTGTTCATGTCCGATACACTGCCGAAAGACGGACCTCGAAGCGGCGGCGAAAACGGAGTGGTCAACTTGGATAATTCTCTCAACCCGGGAACTCACTGGATATGTTATTGGATTGCCGAGGACGGAAACGCTTTCGTCTTTAATTTCTTCGGTGGCGTTCCGCCTCTAGCGCTTGGTGACTACCGGAAATCAACGACAGAAATATTTTACAACGACGAAAAGATGCAGAAATTCGACGAAGTTGTCTTCGGTCATCTCTGTGTCGTCATGCTGGTCATTCTTTCACAACTAACCGACGGCGGCGATTCGACATCGTTGAAAATGTTTCAGAGAGCCACGGATTTGCTAAAACAATAGCGATGACGAAAAATGCTAATCCTGCACTTGTCCAGCGAGACTCGAGGCTCAATGAAGACAACCCCAACCCAAACCCCTTACCCACCCCCACCCGCTCAGGAAGTCGAATGGTGGAAATCCTGCCGGATTCGACAGAAATACAATTAGGAGCATTTCAGAAAATACAATTAGACCTAACAACAATGATTTTTAAAGAAAAAAATATATAAGCGGATAAAAGGGCCCAATTCTTGGAACTACTTGCCAAGCAAAACCAGCTATACATGGAAAAGGTTGCAGATAGCCGATCCCTAAGAACAGCATGCCAAATTCTGGAGGCAAAGCCTAATTCAACAATGATCAAACCTACCTATGCCGAATCCCTTTCTAAACCAGCACAACAAAGCGCTAAGGTAAACCAAATTCAGAAAGTGACTGATAAGGCAAGCCATACAGTATTTATTACTGCCACGGATAATCAAAACACCAGAGCAATCTGGGACAACTTTACTGCCTCTGTGGATCCAGTCAGGGAGGGAGTAAGGATAAAGGCCATGAGATCAACCCCCAAAACCCTAATTGTTGAAACATCCACAAAGGAAGATGTAGAAAATTTTTTAAAAAACCCAAATCTTAAGAACAAACACCTAAACGTGGAACTCCCTAAAAAACGTAATCCCTTGATGATTATGTATGACGTTCCTACAAGCAGGGAGGAAGCGAGCATCACAGAAGAATTTTATGTGCTCAATGAAATTGAAAGCAAACTAGGGATGCCATACCAGGAATTTCAAGAAAAATTCAAATTCAGATTCAAAACCGGCCCACGAAATAAGACTGTTTCGCACAGGGTGTATGAACTGGACCCCAAAATCAGAAAATTAATACTTACCTTAGACAAAATCCATATTGCATACGTGTCCTTGTCCATTAAGGACTACCTTGTAGTCCCAACCTGCGCAACGTGCAGGGACTATGGACATGTTGCAAGGCATTGCAGGGGGGAGAGGTGCTGCGACAGGTGTGGTGAGGTGGGACACGAGAGGGTACAATGCAGGAGGGAGGGACAGCAAAGGATATGTATACCCTGCACTAAAAGAAAAAGAAACTGCAACGAAAATCCTAAGGAATGCCCGACAATGAAGTTCTTTTTACAAAGGCTGATCGAGAAAACGAACTATGGAGAGTAATAATAATAATAATAGAAGAAAAAGCAAAAACACCCCCAGCCGCCGACGTCGAAATGCGGCAAGAGCGGCGGCCTACGAACTCCGAATAAGACAAGAACTTAGGAATATAATAAATCACACGTTTAGAATCCCGCTCTCACTTCAACTGTCTATTTCAACCCCAATAGACGAAATATCCTCGCCCCCAACCTACCAATAAATTAACTTCTTCCTTCTTTTTCCCACCTCCATGATGCGGGGCTCTCCTACTGTTCATTACCAACCTTTATTGAGCGAGAAAATCCCTGGTCTGAAATTATGTGCTTTCGTTGTTCCACCTCCCTTTAAGGGATCCACGTGTCTAGTCGATCCAGCCTCGCCCCCTGAATCAATTCTCCCATCACCACCACCCATCCCTCCAGAAACACCCTCGATTGCCTCGTCAATGACTTGTCTAGGATCCCCGGATAGCTATGACCATTTCCCCACAGACTCCCAAATGGAGACACATATCCACCCCCTTCAACCCCCCTCCCCACCAGACACGCCAGATAGCTATGACCATTTCCCCACAGACTCCCAAATGGAGACACATATCCACCCCCTCCAACCCCCCTCCCCATCAGACACACCAGATAGCTATGTCCATTTCCCCACAGACTCTCAAATGGAGACACATATCCACCCCCTTCAACCCCCCTCCCCACCAGACACACCAGAAGTCCATTCGAATTCAACTCCCTTCTGTCCAAAACCTAAATCACCAACTGGAAACAAACCCGACAATATCCAACTTCGAACGTCACATAACCCAGATTCCCTTCAACCCGAAGAAGATACAAAAGTAAGGTACCCAAACTTCACAAAGCCTATTATGATGGAAATAAAGAACCCGGACCCACCGGATCTCCCAATTTCCCCGATTGATCCCACCCGAATATATCAAAAGTTAGAACTAAATCTCCAATTAAGTCGACTTGAAGAAAAGGAAAATCTAATAACGGCTCTCCGCCTGCTCGTCCGTCTGAAACAAGATGGAGGAAAGCAGACTGCCTTCCCGCATCCGGAAGTCGTGGACAAAATTCTCCTAAGATGCAACAATATCCCGGTGGACCCTGATAAACTGCATGAATTATTAAAAATAGTATTTGGACGACGAGACCTAGAATTAAATTTGGAAGAAGTATATGCAGATTTTGCTAGGAGTCATGGAAGAGTTGTACAGAATTCGGCGAACCCATGGCCTTTATGGACCTCGGTAGTACGTCATTAATTAAGGAACACGAAAACAAACTGAAGATGCTGCAGGTAAACCTGAACGGTGCGGTGTTAGCGACTGAAGAAATCTTTACATACGCTAGAAACAATAACGTGGACATGCTATTACTCCAGGAGCCATATTTCCTAAACGGGAAGATGATCCATGCCCCTATTGGAGCAAGGGTAATATACAATCCAGACCAAAATACGAAATCTGCAATAGTGTCACTTAAACAAGGCAACAACCATTTTGAAAATTGCACCCTTTTCCGACACGCATATAAATTGTATAGAAGTAAATCATGGCAAACTAAATTTTATAATAGTAAATTGCTACTGCCAATACAGCCGCAATATTGAAGTGTATACTGCCCGAATCAGGAATGCCTGCCTAGCGTATCCAAATCAAAAACTGCTCTTAACACTGGACAGCAACGCTTCCTCTCCCCTATGGTTTGGAAAGAAAATAGATAATAATGGAGAAAAAATGATGAATTTAATAGTGGAACTAAATTTAATAATAGAAAATATTCAGGGAAATCCACCTACATATAGAGGACGAGCGGGAGCAAGTAGCAATATTGACTTAACATTGACAAATAACAGAATGTCGAAATTAATAGAAAATTGGATGGTGCATGATATGATCACAACCAGTGATCATAATGTAATATCCTTCAATGTGAGATTAGAATCACCACAAGCAGAAATTGACCAACCAGCTCCGGCGTACAATTGGAATAAGACCGATAAGGAGATCTTACTCGCTAACATCAACTTACCAAAAAATCCCGGACCATGGAAGAGTACAGATGAATGGGCGAAAATTCTAACAAAAAATCTTCAGGTCGGAATAGCGGCTTCAACACCCGGAAACAATACCCGGAAAAAACCCTGGTCTACAAATCTCACCAAGCTTAGAGCCAAAATGCGAAACTCCAGAAGGCAATACCAGAAAACAAATATTCACAACAGAGGAGTATATTTAGAGGCATATCGCAGGGATAAAGCCCGCTACGCAGCGGAGCTGAAGGATTTTAAATACAAAAACTGGTGCCAGTTCGTTAAAAACAACCTGGAACGGGACAAGCGGGGATTACCCTATAAAATAATGACAAATAAAATAAAAGTAGAAGAAAGTATTACAACACTAAGAAAACCAGATGGCTCTTTTACAAGAGACATGAAGGAGACAGGAGAATTGCTACTACATGGATTGCTGCCGGATGACGAGGAGGAAACCGACAACGAAAAGAACAAGGAGGTTAGAACAAGCTGCAGACAATGTCCAAATTCCATACCCATTTACCGTTCGAGCCGGAGGAGGTCATTGGAGAATTGGCAACTATGAAAAACGGTAAAGCACCGGGGCCAGACGGAATTCCTGCAGAAATTCTTAAACTATCCGCCCCCGAAACAATTAACTTCATAACGGCCCTGTTTAATTTGTGTTTGATTCGCAAGGAATTCCCTGCATCATTGAAAGAGGGAAAACTTGTCGTAATTAAAAAGGAAACCAAGAACGACGAAAAAAGTTTGAAGTCGTATAGGCCCATCTGCCTCCTCAATACTATAGGGAAATTATTCGAGAAAATGTTAAACAAAAGATTGCAAGACTTTCTAACCATGTGTGGAAACACAGGTAGCCAGTTCGGTTTCACAAAGGGCCGATCGACGGAAGATGCAATAAACGCCCTGAAGGAGGAAGTTACAAGATCAAAAAAGGAAATAGTTGTAGCTATCTTCGCTGATATCAGCGGCGCCTTTGACAACCTCTGGTGGCCTAACCTGTTTCAGACTTTAAAGAAAATAAATTGTCCAGGCACACTGTTTCAAATTTTGGAGAACTATTTTAGAAATCGCAGGGTCTCCCTGAGGATAGGCGATAACAAACTAACAAAAACCACGACGAAGGGATGCCCACTGGGCTCAGTGTTGGGTCCTCACCTGTGGAATATTAACTTAGAACCTTGTCTTCGTACCCTGGGTGAGAATCCGGACGTGATCAGAGTTATAGCCTACGCGGATGATATCGTCCTGGTCTGCGCTGACGACTCGAGAGCTAAGGTGGAACGCAAGGCAAACAATGCTTTAAAAACCTTGGGAGACTGGTTCAGAGACGCTAAACTAGAACTGTCGGCAGAGAAGACTAAATATCTTAACGCTAAAGTCCATATTAGCACCAGCAGGAATCCATCCATTAGGATACTGGGATCAGCTATACAGAGATCGGTCAACTTTAAATACCTCGGCGTGACCATGGGAGAGGGTATAAAATTCGGAGAGCATATCAAAAACATTACAGCAAAGGCGGAAATGGCGATGGGTAAACTCACCAGAGTGGCATCCCAACAGTTTGGCCTGAAACCAAGCACAATCGAAGCATATATCCGAGCAATATACTACTCCATTGTGACTTACGCAGCCTCTACCTGGTTTGAGAGTCTAGCTTTGAAAAAGAACGTCAGAGTTCTCAGGGCTTCTCAACGAAGAATATTGTTAAGAACAACAGGCGCGTTTGGAACAACTTCCACAAAAGCATTGCTAACCCTGACTGGACGTCTTCCTTTAGATTTAGAAGTAAAATGGAGGGCGGGTAGATACTTTTTTAAGAAAAGAAATGAAGACAAAATGATCTCCTGTATAGGAAACTTCACCCCAACCCTGC
This sequence comes from Lepisma saccharinum, assembly GCF_977018435.1. Classification (NCBI taxonomy): domain Eukaryota; kingdom Metazoa; phylum Arthropoda; class Insecta; order Zygentoma; family Lepismatidae; genus Lepisma; species Lepisma saccharinum. The sequence continues at coordinate 6,643,759 of NC_139251.1, read as the reverse complement.
ATGAAATGAGAAAATCCCTGTTGGACAGATGGCAAGAGGAATGGAACAATGCCGAAAATGGGAGACGGACATATACCTTTATCCCGGATGTCCGAAGCAGCACACAGACAAAAATATTTTATACAGGGGGCCTGTTGCATCTTCTAACGGTACATGGACCGTATGGCAAATATCTTCACCGAATTGGCAGTGCCCTGGAACCGAAATGTACCTACTGCGGAGCTACGGAGGATTCTCCCGAGCATAGAGTCTTCTTCTGCCCGGAAACAACTGACAGGATCAAAACTTTGTGAAGAGAACTTCCTAACTTTGATATTAGAACACTTCTATGCGAGCAGCAAATTCAAAATCTGAAGATCTTGGCTGACGAAGTCTCAAAAGAAGAAAAGAAGAAATTCAACCCACGACACCGTAACACGGCCCCCACAAACAGCCAACAAACACCGGAAGAACCTAGGAGAAGTACGAGAATACAAAGACAAAGGAGTACCCAATGCCTTTAGGTTCCTTGACGATGAAGCTGCTTAGTTTGGTAACGATCATGTCCACGATGCCGACATTTTCGTTGTAAAAGTTTCTGTTCCCGGCACTTTCTTGGCCGGCGATGACCAGCAACCGGTCCACGAGTTTACGAACTTCGTCCAGCCACACGAATTCCACGGGCAAATTGGTGTAGCACTTGATACCGCTACCGGTAGGTAGGCGAGTTCCGCCGGACAGCTGCTGCTGCTTGATTTCGTTCCACAGCGGTTTGACGACGTTCCTGTACTTCTCGCTGCTACTCGACTTGACCCTGTTCTGAGATGGATCGTTGTTCTGATACAAAGGGTCGGTCATCTTGAGAATTTCCTTGTAGTTGTCGTAATCCTCTTCGGAATACACGTTGGCATCGGAACGTTTCTTAGCGACTAGTTTCCAGAGTCGCGGCGTGCCTGAGTACTTCTTAAAGAAACCTTTGCGTCCCGCTCGGCTCCAGTGTAGATGATGATATCGTCCTTGTCGAACGTGGCGTGCCAACTGCCTATATTCCATATGAAGCTCCCGGAAGGATCGGGTGTCGGATAAAAACCGAAAACTTCGTCTCTATCATCGCTTTTGGTGCTTAGATATTTGGCCGCGTTCGGTCCTAATCGAATTCCCTAGACGGATGACGAGCTGCTGCTGCTGCTGGGCGACGGTAACCTAGTGGGAAGTAGAGGTAACTGCAAGGTTATTGTTGGTAAAAGAGAAGTGACCGAGTAGTCCGTGATGTTACGATCTGCCACCCGCAGCAAATCCGTGATCAAATCCTTGTTATGTTCAGCAACATCCTTGATTTCTTTGCCCAGGTCGCCGATGGCATCGATGAGCGGTTGCTCCTGTCGCTTCTTCTGTTCGTAATATCCGCGATTCTCTTCCTTCCACCCTTTGAATAGTTTGGCGAGATATTCCGTCAACTTGATGTTTTCGTCGGCTTTCCTTTTGGAGATGAAGTTTTGGGCTATCTGTTTTTTTTTTTTAAATTTGTTTATTTTATTTCGACGGAAGAAAGAATATAAAGGTGTCAACAAAATTATTTTGTTGATAATCCTATCTCTTTCGCTGTTCATCTCGTACCATGCATCTATAAATTTTCTAACATTCTGGTTATGGTATCCCATCTCTTCAGTTATTGCGAGAAGATCTTCGGTATTCTCGATCCTTCTCCCCGTGGTTTTAAATACGTGTTCCTTCATGACCATCTGGCACGGCACTGCGAACGCCGGTGAACTATTGGCGATATCGATTATTCTATGGATGTCATCTTCTTCTTTATCCAAACGATCTTGAAGATCTGATAGAGAAGCTCCGCAGGAAGATCGGTTACATTAAGCGATCGAGAAGACTACATTTTTAAAAATCTTTTTTCGCCTCGTGCTATTACATCAAATTTTCTGCTACGAGAAACTCGTTGATCTTGTTGCGATATTTCCCCTGGTTCGGTTTGCGAGTCATGTCTATCGTCACGAAGCCGTAGTCGTCGGCATTCCAGCAATGCGAGCAGAGATTCCGGGACGCCTCGAACGACATGTCTCCGCCGACAAACTCGTCGTACGCGTGCTTGACGTTGGTGTTGTCCTACCGGAAGAGGCACAGAAAATTAGCGTTGTCCCTGATCAGCTGCTTGGGGATTTTCGAGAAGGTCTGAGCCAAGTAAAAGCAGTCCATGCCCTTGTGGCAGCCTCGAGTGAAGTAATTTCGCACCTCGTCCTGATTTTCCAGAATGACATCGTCGAAGACGACCAGCGAATTCTCGCGACTCTCGTCCAAAGGCACCATCTGCGAGGCGAAGGCGGCTATTCCCAGATCGCCATAGATCTCGATCAGTTGCTTGTATTTCGGTTGCTCGAGACTTTTGGAGAAAACGTACAGCTGCCTGTTCTCCCACCATCATCGTTGTTTTGCCGCATCCCGAGGGCTCCACTATGAGACATCGAATACTTTCGAGGAGCAACTCACCGTTTTTCTTTCTTTTTTCACCTTCGGCGACGTCGGGTAGCCTCTTCGTTATGTCCCAGCTCATACATTATCGCCGGCATTTAACCAGGAATTCTGCGACGAAGCAGTTTCTCTACGAGGTACGTTTCCAGGAATTGGGTGGATGATATTTCCTGTTCGTATAATCTCCCTTCTTTGTCCTCGCAGTCCACAGCGCTTTTAAGTTTGTAGGTGGGTATGTGGGGAGGTGAGGATGGCAGGAGAACGTCGGTTACGATACCAGTTCCTGTTAAAACCTTTATCGAATACCCCCGGTCGCTTGAACTTACTCATGCTCACCTTGTCTCCTATTTTATACTTGGCTCTCTTGTGACCGCTCTGGTTTGGCTTGCAGTACACCTCTGAGAGTAAGTGCCTCTCCTCTTGCTTGGACACCTCAAACGGTTTCATTCCGATCGTCCTGTGGCGGCGGTTGTTGTATTTGTTCAACAGTTCAGGAATCAGGTCCACCCACTTGTAGTTCCCGCGAAGAGTGAACCGCTTCCACATGAGATTTTTCAGGGTCCTCTTGAAGCGTTCCACTATGCTCGCCTTCAGCTCGCTGTAGGTGGAATAATGGAGGATGCCGTTATCCTTCAGCATCTTCTGGAAGACCGAGTTGTAAAATTCCTTGCCCCGGTTGGTCTGTAGGAAACGAGGCGATCTCTTCTCGGCGGTAACCACGCCCAGAACGGATCCGAAAGCTTTTGCGACCTAGACCCTTGTCTTGTTCTTGACGGGCACCGCCCAAGCGTACTTCCTGAAAGTGTCCACAACGGTGAGCAGGTACCTGAAATCTTTGTTGATCTTGTGAAGACCCTTGAGGTTTCCCGTGCTCATCTCCACGAGGTCAGCCTGTCAGAGGTCGTCGATCCCCTTCGTGACCATGGACAGTCGAGGATACTTCCTGCGGGCCGTTTTGTGCAGTTCTTTCACGAGAGCCGCCCTCATTGCGACGGAGGCGGCGTTGTTTGATGCTTAGACGACAGGATGTAAGGATGGAGGGAGGATGGAGCAAAGATGGAGCACGAACTTTTATCTTGCTTGCTTTTTTCCTTTCTTTCTTTGCTGTCTTGCTTACTTACTTACTTACGACCACAACTGACGCTGGCTACGGGATAGGACAGCACCAGTTCCAAGAAGAGCGGTATCGGATGCTCCACGCTCGTCGCGGTAGATTCTGCGTACAGACGATCCCGACGGAAACGTTGTCGTACGAGACTCCGGCTTTCATGTTGTCGTGCTTTATCCTGAACAAGCTCTTCCCGCGATGCAATCTGATTGCGACGCCGCTCGAGGGAGACAAGTCCACGATCCTGAAACTTCCGCCGCCTAGAGAGAGTTCGTAGAAGATGCGGTTGTTGTTGAAGATGAAGAAGATGTTGCCGGTGTTCTCTCCAAATTGCTTCACGATGCCGTTCAAGTGGACAACCGTTGCAGACAGCAGGTCGGTTCGGAAAGAGAGCAAAGTATCGTCGAGCATGTCTCGAGCTTTGACGAACTTTCCGCTGGATGTCTTGACGTACTTGGGAAGCAAGGAGCCAGTTTTCTTTCTGTTGTAGCCGAACACATTGGTCGGCATGTTATATATACTTATATATACTTATACTTTTTATATATATATATAAAGTATAAGTATATATAGTTTTTTTATATATATATATATACTTCGTACCTTCGGTAAGGCTATTTTATTTTTCCCCCTTTGCTTTAAGGAAGGCCTTGCCGGTGCTCTTAGCGACCGATTATCCTGCCTCAAGAGTGCCAGATCGCCTCACAAGGCAAATTTTAGATTATTGCTAACACAGTAAAGCGTTTCTTGCGAAGCAAAGAGCGCGAAAATCATTTCCTATAAGCAAACAATCGTAACAGCATTTTTGTTTTGTTGATAATGCAAGAAAAGAGCCGAATGCCGAAAAGTGCTCCTCAGGCCTCGCTAGAGAAAATCTTGAAAATTTTTCATCACTTTTTGGTGTTGTGCAAACGGCCACGAAGGTATGCAAACCCCTTACACTAACAGGAAAACAACCATGAGGGCACGTGAAATTCTTACACTAACAGGAAGGTATTGCTGGCCCCAGCAAGGTATGTAATTCATGGCCTCATAAAATACTTCAAGGCACACGCACACACACGCACAATAATAGTTCTAAAAGTTTCAAGGGACACGCACAAACACGCACAAAAATGTCGTAAAAGGCTTCAATACACACGCACACACACGCACAAAAAGGTTACAAAAGGTTTCAAGGCGCACGCACACACACGCACAAAAATAGCTTTAAAAGGCTTCAAGGCATACGCACACACACACGCACAAAAAGGTCATAAAAGGCTTCAAGGCACACGCAGACACGCACGCAAAGAAACTGTAAAAACAAAGGCATTAAAGGTTTTGACTAGCCCTGGTTAGCCAGCCATCCCCTTTTCTATCTACTGATCACGTATAAAAGATCACCAAGAATGTAAACGTGAGTAGTAGAAATGTCTTGGGAGTACATATGAAAGAATCTATGTTAATCTTAAAATTCTAACAAAAAATACTCTCGGAGAATGATAATGAAAATATAATTTAGCTTTTGACTAAAACCCGCGTTGACAGTCTTCCGTCCCCGTTACGAAATTCGGCAAAATTCAACATGAGTTTGTAAGGAACAGGCTGCTCAAGCAAATAACATTCGCCAGCCAGTTTATATGCCTTGCCTCTTACGTAAACGGAGGGGAAGGAACACCGGGCAGGTACCCCGAGAAGTTCGTAAAAGTTGATTCCGTAGGCTTGTATCTCGTTCTGTGGTCTGTGTTTGCAAGGATAGCTACCAGGAAACGGTGAGAGGGCGCGTGCGCGGCCTAGAACATCGCCAAGAGGAGAGACCTCTACCGGCGTTTCTCCGCAACTCGAAAACGGACATTAAGTTACCAAATCGTACCCGCTTTTTTTGGCGACTTAAAATACTTCAATCTCACCACCAAAGGGGAGACTGAAGCTGCGGCGGGTAGATTTGTTTAATAAAGCAGTATCTAGTCGTTTCAATTTACAAAGTAGAAACATGGTATCAAGACTCAACCGGAAGCGATAATTTATAGACATTCCAGGATCTAATTAGTGCCTATGAAGTATAAATTCATGTCCGATTTCTTTACTTATTTATAAAAATACAAAAAGATATTGCAACACAACCACAAAGTGAGTCTTATTACAATACACCTCTCGTTACATGAGTATTAGTATATTTCATTTATTCACTATCTGATTGCCCGGCGTTGCCCGGGTATTTATTTATCCCAATGTTCTATTAGACAGGAAAATAATGAATTGTAAAATGATCTTGGAGTTGAACGGTATTGCGAGTGTCACTATTCATCTTAGCGACCCCGAAAACTATGGATTCCAAACTAATATGGGTCATTTTCGATTATTTTTACATATCACCCATTTCCACCCCCATCTCTAGGGGTGCCAGGGGTGTCTTACCTTCACAGTATTTCTTTCCAGATTGCAATTTATGTGTACCAAGTTTGTTTGAAATCGCTCCAGGCGTTCCAGAGTTATGCGGAACAAACATACACACTTACATATATACATATATACATACATTTTTATATACATAGATAGATTTGGGACTCTTTTCACATGGCAAAGTTAAGGAACTAATGCCTTCTCTTCCATTTAACCATTAATTACAGTGGTCATTGTTTTTCTTTACAATTATTTATGTATTATTAACACTAGAACAACGATGAAATTAATCATCCTACAACAACGGAGGACGGTCATTTTGCCGCCATAAGGTTCAAATGGGATTTTGAAATGAAAGCTACAGCATGAAGAGAGAAAAACATTTTTTTGAATTGTAGTACATTCCATTTTTATATTTGCACTCTCAACAAAATCGTCAGGTTGTCTGACTACTATGCGAAAGACCTGAGTTCGATCGTCGGTGTGGGAGTACTGGGATTTTTACCACCTGTTCAATACACATAACAGACAACCTCAAATTTACCTCACATATAAACATAACATGTGACAAAGCAGCGGCAGTAATGAATAAAATAGCAACCACAGGCATAAACAATTACAGACTTCCAGTGAGCGTCATTAGAACATATCATAACGAGATTCTTGTGGCTATCATTGATTATGGAGTCAGTGCATGGCCAGCAAATGGCAAAACAAACCAAAATCATAAATTAATGAAGAAGTACACAAAGAAAAATTCTCATTAGGCTAACAGGAGCCTTTAGCACAGTTCCAACGCTGGCCCTCCTCGCAATTACCGGAGTCTGGCCACTAGACCTGAAAATACTAAGAAGAGCTTCAAACTACTGGTTTAAGAGAGAACAATTTGGAAAAGTAGAAGATCTCATTCAATGCAAAATTGAAACTCGACTAGATATTAAACTAAACAATCAACAAATGGCGGCATGAATGGAGCAGTGCACAACAAGGAAGAAGATCCCAAGTATTAAAGAAAGATTAAGACTACAATATCTAAATCCTAGCAAAGGACTTATTCACTTCTTTACAGGTTATGGCCCGTATGAAAATGACCTAAAACCATTTAACCTTAGTCAAGAAGAAAATTGAATAAGGTGCCATAACCAATCTGATACTCCTGAACACAAGGTATATTATTGCAACTACCCTAATCAGGACGTACATTTACTTAGAACCAAATTAACAGATCAAAGCACAAAAATGATAATTAATAATCAAGAAGAATTTGTAAAATTAAACAATTCAAATTTAGAACAAATTTCATACAAAAGAGGATACTTACCACAACAAGGCGAAATACAGTAGATGCGAATGATGCAACACAACCGACAACACGAATACCTAGAACAAGAACACAAGAACATGAAGCAAACACATCAAACACCACCAATCAAGCACCGACCGTGGAACCAGAAACCGATTTCCAGCTAGAATAAATGGAAGAAGAGTGCAAGCTGTCTCATCAGCATGACAGGAAGACGAAAGGGTAAAATCCTAACTGAACAGACCAATAGTAACACACTAGTAATGACAAAAGACGAGAGATAGAAGACAACCGACTACACATAGAAAAGACAAAAAAGGTCTCCCGATGCTGAATCATCCCGGAAGACATTCATACCCATGGAACCAGGATGGCCGAGGTTCAAGGACAAAGAGACTTAAAAACCAAAAGGATAAACAAAAATTACAAAATTGTACTTTTTTATGTATGTTTCTAACGTACTCATACAATTGTTTGTGTTGTATTGATGTAGTTCAAACTTGGTGTCCTTCCGACTGTGTGTATATTATGTTGCATTCTTTATTATTATTTTAATGAAATAAAAGGAAAAGCAAGCTAGCGCATACCACTGAATGTATTGGGATGGAATCTTCAGTATAAAAAACAAAACAAAAAAGAACAGGCCTGCATGTTTCAGGGATTTGATAAGTAATGGTGTTTTTTTTTTAGTTTATCAAATATCCGTGGTGCTGAACATAAAAATGACACCCGTTTTATTCCTTACCCATGGTTCTTGCTCTACCACGTCATTGATATGTGAATATGTATATTCACCTTATCTTGTCTGCAAATTTGTTGTGTTTTGCGATCTTTAATTCAGTTCCGTTTTTTGTTGTTGTAAGTATGTAGGTGTACCAACAGTGTTTCCCTGATGTTATGTCAGGAAATTCACAAGTTGGTTTGAGTTGGTGTTTTAAGTCCACTTTATGCACAGTAAGGCTAATCGGGACTGGACCTACAGTTTAAAGTGGGATCCGAACCACGTGTGCCTCCACCGGGTATCGAACCCGGAACCCCTTGATTACAAGGCACTGCGCCATGGGGAGGCCCGAAATTCACAAGCAGCGCAGACATCATTGTCACAATAAAATAATTTTGAAGACAAATTGTGGGAGAGAAATGGTGTGGCATAACATTGTATTGCAGCCAACTGTTGCATACCATTGTTTTCTGCAACTTTTAATGGAATAATTATGCACGATAAGGTGAAATGAAATTCAGTATACAAAAATGAATAATTTAAGTTTTATTTCAAGATGTGCTTAATACAACACAAATGCTTTATCTTATAATTTATGGAATTATTTATTTATTTATTTATTTTACTTAAAGTTTCATATACAGTACTTAATGACCGTTTTACACTGAAACAGTAACAGCAGGAAAATAACAATAACAACAACAACAAAATAGAGTACAAGATGGCACTGAAAACAAATCAAAATTATACATATATCGTTAACAATTTTCTAAAACTTTGTTCTGGCAAGAATATGTCCACATTTGGAGGCAGGTTATTATATGAGTGAGGAAGCCTGTAGAAAAGAGACCGCTGTAGAAGGAAGAGTTTTGTGGTGGGATTGTGGTAGAGCTTAACGTTCCGAGTTGGCCGTGTGGGAACACGTAGATGAAATTTGTTGAGCAAAAATTCGGATTTAATTTTACCATTCATGATTTTGTGCAAGAATTTCATGTCTGCTAATTCGCGACGAGTGTGTGCTGGTTGGACATTGAAGACAGACATAATATCTGTTTTGTGAAGGTGCCTCAGAGAAGGTATTCTGTGGCGAGCAATGGTGAGGAAAAAGTTGAGAACAGAATCAATCCGGGAAAGATTTGTTTTTGAAGCCATGGTCCAGATAGGAGAGCAGTATTCAAGAATGGGAGAGATAAGGGATTTGTAAAATATGCTGATTGATGATTGGTTTTGGATTTCAGTGAACCTGTACAGAAGACCGAAAAGACGCATTGCTCTTTTAGTAGTGTTCCTAATATGTTCATTAAAGTTTAGTTTTTCGTCGATGATAACTCCGAGATCTTTTTGAGAGGTAACTTTTTTGATTGGATTATTTTCAAGATAGTAAGCAGAATCGAGTTTGTTCCTTCTTAGGGAAATGGTGAGGCAGGAGCATTTCTTAGGATTCAATTGAAGTTTCCACTGGCGACACCACACAAGTAGTTCATAAGATCTTGCTGTAAGATTAAAGCATCGTGTTCTGATGAGATTTCTGTGAAGAGTTTACAGTCATCGGCAAACAGAAGTATATTTAGAGGGAGAGAGGACAGTCTGTCAGGGAGATACTCCATGTAAAGAAGAAACAAAAGTGGACCTAAGATGCTCCCTTGGGGAACTCCAGGCAAAACAGGAAGAAAGCTGGAAGAGGTGCCAGGAAGGATGACACGCTGCTCTCGTGCACTCAGATAGTCTTGTAGTAAGGATGAAAATTTCCCATGGATGTTAAATCTGGATTGTAATTTACGAAGAAGGAGATTATGATATATTTTCGTGAAGAAACTGTAACTCAATTTTGGTCAAACTGTGGATTACCATTATCTTGCACCTAGGGTCAGAATGTAGGAAGAGGGTTGTTATTTCAGGGTACAGTCTGTCCCAGTATCCTGCAGAGGTAACAGTAAACGAATTGGTGTAGAAATTAGATATGTGGAGAGGAATGGTGAGCAGAGATTTTTCACGTGATCTGGTGTTACGGCAGTGAAACTTGGAAAGAAAGACATTGAAACCGCCTGGAGAGGCATTTTGGATATTTCATTTCTAAGGTTTTGTGCAGGAGGAAAAGGTTGTGGTGATTATGTGGTTGTACTACTATTCATACGAAAGTATTTGTTGGCAACTCCGAAGGTTATTAAATGTGTTATTTCATCATTTGTAGCAAGAGGGAGATGTTCTTCGAGTGCACCAGCCAATACACCAGTATGGCGGAACTCTGTGGAGGACCTGGAGATTCCGAAGCCACAGACAACATCATACGAGCAGTGCTGGATTCCTTCTGTAGGACGGAAGAAATGGTGGAACTTGCAAGTAAGAAAGATTAACAGTGTAACACTGTATTAAATTAACTATAGCTCTTTTCCAGTCCTACGGTGGGCGGCCTACATGCTGGCACGAGAAGTGGGGAGGGAGGAATACGCCAGAGACAAACCAGACAACAGAAGTGGCGCCCAGAGTTAGGACATAATGGGAGGAGATGCTGGGTGCACCTTGCCATGCTAGTCATTGCACTGGATTGGTCTCTTCCCCGCTCCCCATTTCCCTGGCTAGCATTTAGGCCGCCCACCGTAAGACCAGACAAGGGTGGGCAGTTCTTGAAAGTACTTATAGTTTCTTGTTTTAATGAATTGTAGTTTTGAAAGTAAATAGCTGAAACTCTAACAGTCACATTTAAAAAAAAAAAGACGTAACTTGCTTTTTGTGAAAAAGGGAGGAAATTCCTGCAGGAGCCTAGCCTCCATTCGATTACATTCAGTGATGTGAGTTTAGTGCCCTGGTGTCAGGGGAAATATCCGCGTGATTCTGAAGGTTCCTGATTTTTCTCAATAACTAACTCTCTAGCCTTCTTAAATCCGAAGGTTTATGGTTGCTGCAACACAAGCCTTCAATCTGTCCCTATCTTGGGAAAGATCAATTCAATCTTTTTCATCCCTACCAATTTCATTTAGGTCCATCTCAACGTTATCCCTTCATCTTCGTCTTGGACTTCCAGCCGGTCTCTTACTATTAGGTTTCCCAACAAGAATACTGTAAATATTTCTTTCCTCCCTCATTTGTTCACATGGTCTGCCCACCTAATTCTTCTTGATTTAATCGTTCTAATAATATCTGGACTTGAATACAAATTATGCAGTTCTAAATTATGTAATATTTGGGTACCCTCTTTCGCCAGGTAAGATCCTGTGCCCTGCCAAATTTTGAACAAAATGCAGAGTTTTATAAAAAGACTGTAGATTGGAACTTAATTGCCGTAGACAGACGAATAACATACCTTTATACACGGAATGAGCCATATATTCGGACTATTTAATATGTATGCACATTCGGCGTATACATTAAAGGAGGGTAGGAACCGGAGAATTAAAGATTTTTTTAAAAAAGAAATGGGGGTACTGGCCCCCTTTCCAAACCCTACAAAAAAGTACACGACATTGTCAGAATACACATGGAAATAATCGTTGGAGTGTTAGGAACATGAAAATAATTGCACTATTATCATGTGAACAATAGAACACGACTTATACCCCCAAAACGACATGTCTGCGGGCCACTGATTCAAGTCTCGAATTTCAACAAAATGCGTTGTTACCTTGAAACAACTCTAGATTGGAGGCTAATTGCCCTAGACAGACAAATGATATATCGTTATACGCGGAATGAATCATATATTCGGACTATATAAAATGTATGCACATTCGGCGTATACATGGAGGGAGGGGAGGGGAGGAATTCCAGAATTTTTCTACACTCACCTGTCTCATCCCTTTAAGGTCCAAATATTTTTTTCTAAGGCTGAACCAAGTTTCGCATCTGTATAATCCTACAGGCAATATTACTGTTTTGTATATTTTGACTATTAGTTTCTTAGATATTAAAAGAGAAGACAAAAGTTTATGAAGAGAAAAGTAAGACGCAATTTCTGAATTAAACCTGTTTTATTTAATTTTTAATAATATTTTCATTTGTTAGTATTGCTCATAAGTACTTGAATTTGGAAACTGGTTCAAACGCGTTGTTATCAATAATTAGATTTTGATGAATACCTAACACTTGGTTTCGGCCTGGAAGCATATACAGCGTGTCCCGCTTATACGTATAATAAAAGAAAAATTCATAACTTCTAAACAAACTGTCAGGATGATGTGATTGTTGACTCAGAAATTTTTTTAGCAACGCATTCAGTGGCAGTTGCGCATGCGCAGTAGCCAGAATGTCTTGAAAAGTGATATTATCAGTTTCTCAGTAGCCATTCGTCATGTGGTCGCCACAAGAAAAGGTGTTTTGTGTTTTGACGTTGTCTGAAGTGAAGTCTGTGACACTTGTGCAGAGACGATTTCGTGCACGTTATGGTTTGGGTGCTAAAGAAGACGTTCCATCGTACATTTCAATGAAGAAATGGAAAAAACAGTTACGCAAACCGGTTCATTTCTCAAATCTCGTTAGAGACTTCCTGGACGAGCATTTCAATGGAAAATGGATAGGAAGAGGTTCGAATTTTATTGAATGTCCCCCACGGTCACCAGACCTCACTATGTGTGATTTTTTGTCGTGGGGGTGTGTTAAGGACAAATTTTACTGTACACCGGTTAGAGATTTGCAAGACTTTCGTGAAAGAATTGTGGTTGCAGTAAGCAACATTACCCCGCACATGCTTCAAAACGTGTGGCTTGAGGCTGACAACCGGTTTGACATTTGCCGTGCCACTAACGGTTCACATGTGGAAGTGCGCTAGTTTTCTTGATTTGTAAAAACAATTTCTGAGTTGTTACATGTTTGTACAAAGTTTGGACAAAAAATATTGGTAAATAAAAAAGTTGTGATTTTTTATTTTATTATACGTATAAGCGGGACACGCTGTAGTTAGTTTTCTCTTTGCTACCTTCCAAACCTATCTCTTTAGCTGCTTTGAAAAATATTTTAGCATTATTCTTAATTGTATTTACATTATCCGCTTGTAAGTCTACATCTCTTGCATATGTAACAACTGAGTCACACCGTTCAATTTTAGTGCTTCATTAGTTTCTTTTACCTTCCTAACAGCATATTCTAAGGCAAAATTAAAGAGCAATAGAGAAAATGCATCTACTTGTTTTAACCCATCTTGAATTGTAAATCTGTCAGACACATTAACACCCACACGAATCTTACTTTATTTCTTACCGTTGCATACTTTTATCATTTTAACAAGCTTAAAACACGACTAATATATTATTTAACCGAATCATAATGTTTTTAAAATCAATGAATAGCTAATGGACATGTTTGTTATATTCCTACTTTTTCTCAAGTGTCTGTCTGATGTGAAAAATTACAGTTGAGCTGTTACGTTTAAATCCACATTTACAATCACCTATAATTTCATTATCATATGGGGTGAGTCTTGTTAAAATAATGTTAGGTAGTATTTTATATGATGTTGAGAATAGAGATATTCCACGATATTTATTGGAGTTCATTTTATAACCTATTTTAAACCCTGGAACAATGTTTGATTCTTGAGAGATTTCTTCTTTATCCCATATTAAACTAATGATTTACGAATTTGACATATTAACGAATTGCCACCATACCTAATTAACTCAGGTGGTATTAAATCAATGCCAGGTGCTTTGTTATTTTTTAGCCTTATATTAGCATCTTTAACTTCAGTCAAGTTAGGTTGTGGAACTAAAGGTTCCGCTGTGTGTACTTTATTTATTTCTGATTTATCTCCTACATGAACATTTAAATGGTCATTAAAGTAGTTCTTCCATCTATTTAAAATATCGCTTGGATCAGCCAAAAATTCACCGTTTTTATCGTTTGTCAAGTTTCCTTTAGGTTGCCACCCCTTTCTAAATTCATTACCGAATGGTGTAACGTACCGAATGGAACCAACTCATGTAAATGGTTTGCCGAGGTGGAATAGAGATGGCAGCACAAGGTGTGCATGATTGAAGATTAACACGAGATACGCGAATGGAAGTGTACATAAGCGCAGAGTAATTTGGAAAGATGAAGAACAACAGAATCCATTATAAAAGGGTGAAGAAAAGATATAAAAACTATAAATTTATGTAAATATTTAATAAATTAAATTGGTGCTCATATGTAAATATACCGGAAAACTAAAGAAGTGAAAACACTGATACAAATTTGTGTCTTCTAACATATCTCGAATCTGTTAGCTTGATTTACCATCCCCTTGGTGGAAATTTTGATATATACCAGTGCTGCGTGTTCCAGTCGCGAACCACATTACCTTTGGTTGCGAGTCTCAGCCGTTGCACCTACTTGGAAACGGGTTTTAGTCGTATAGCACAAAGTATACACTTTGTTGTACTTATTTATTTAGATTTGGCGCGTTCCGGTCGTTGCCACAAGGAAGGAGAATAAGATTATGCCCAAAAGCAGGAGGGAAAAGAGCTGGAAAAAGGATAAAATATTTCCTCAATCGTCGAAGAGCAGAAATAGGCGGCGAAGACCCTCGGAATCATAATTCTCTAGGACTTGGTGTAAATGAAGAAAAAATGAGGTGTTACCAGCTTGTGAAATTAGAATTTAGTGAAGAGAGGAAATTTAAATATGAAAATACCAGAGGGATTGGAATAAAGGACCCACGTTCCAGGGAATACATAAGAGGCCAGAAGGAAGTCCAGATCCAGATTCTCTCAGAGAAGGAAGTACAGAAGAAACCATATACGAAAGAACATTATACGCAATAGAAAGAATAAATAAATTCATGAAGCTATAAATTGAATACGAGGGACATTCCGAAAGTAAGTTTCGTCATTTTATTTTTCACAGGGAAGCTGTATTACAAAGTGAGAAAAATACATTACCATAACAAAATACAATCTTTCCTGAATTCATGACGGGAGGAACGAGAGAAGAGGAGCGATGGCGCATGCGCAGATTGCCGAAGAAGAGAGATAAGTACGATAAGCAGCAGACCAACGTGCCCGAGCTCATTCGAGTGCAGAAAGACGTTTGCTAGAAACGTGGTCACAAATGGAAGTGCATGCTGTAGTGCGTCATCACAGCCGATGAGACATGGGTGCACAACTTTACCCCAGAGACCAAGTTCGCCTCAATGGCATGGAAACATTCCAGCTCACCCGTCCCGAAAAAAATTCAAAGTGTAGCAGTCCGCAGAGATTATTATGCTGACAGTGTTCTGGGACACGAAGGGTGTCATTTTGTTTGATTAGCTCACTACAGGTACCGTCAATGCGGCACGCTATTTCCACACACTAAGCAAACTGAAGTCCGCCATTCGACCCAAGAGACCAGGGCTCTTGAGTCTAGGGATTTTGTCCTTGGACGACAATGCAAGACCCCACACAGCAAGGGTCACTGCAGAACACATTCGTCGTCTGGGATGGGAGAGATTGAATCATCCGGCATACAGCCCCGATCTTGCCCCATCAGAGTTCCACCTTTTTCCTGCGTTGAAATTAGCACTATAAGGACGTCATTTCGGAAGCAACGATGAGGCGAAACATGCTGTGAAGAACTTCCTTAAATCGCTGGGCACCGATTTTTACCAGGAGGGTTTCTTGAAATTGATTTCACGGTACGACAAATGTATCAATGTCGGAGGCGACTGTTAAAAAAATAGCCAAAAGACTGTATTTTGTTATGCCATTGTATTCTTCTGTTTTTAATAAAGCTTCCCTGTGGGAAAAAAATGACGAAACTTACTTTCGGAACGTCCCTCGTATAAATAATAAGAAGAGAAATACGTATCTCATTATGTAAATATATAAATCCATATATCCTTGTTGAGATAATATAATCGGTTAAACGTCCCCATTGGATGGCTTCCTGTCTGGTTTCGTTTTCAAAAAAGAACCCTACCCTCAATATATTAGCCGTGGTTTAATATTAGGATTTATGTACCTTAGCACAAATAGAAGTAGCACGTAGAACATATTCATGTGAACCCCATATCCTGAGTAATTGTGGTGTCAATGAAGCCAGAAGGCTGGGAATGAGGACATTTCGATGCTCAAAAAATTAGTAAGGAGGCAGAGAGTGGCCACAAAGGTTTTCTTGGAAATTGGTTGATAGATTTAGTATATTTTACTTCGCTTTTCTCCTACATTTGACTAATTGCTAAGATTTGTATTACTGATGAAATTGATGAAGGGATACTCACAAAGGACACCGATGTTCAGTCCGGTATTCGATCCCGAGGCCCCTATATTTTCTTGGAGAGCAGTGTCACATTTATTGTATTCTTAAGTACCTTGCAAACATTCACACTTGAATAGAAACGTTCTTGTGTGTGTTCAATAAGGCCTGTTATTGGTTTCTCTAATGTCAATGTCTTTTCTGAATGCAGTCTATGTGACTGCAGAAGCAAGTGTAGGCTGTAGAAAATTATCTGGCCGTTTTCTGAAGGGCCGACGTACGTCGCGAAGATGGGAATTTTTACGATTTTCTTTAGGGAATGAGGATTTAGTGTCAGCAGTCTATAGGAAGCAGTCGACAAGTTCTGACTTAAAATTGTGATATGTTTTTCGTAATTTTGATACCATACCAGCGTTAGTTTCTAAAGAAAAATGTTATTTTTGGGAGTACTTTCCTCAAGACACTCAATAGAAATCAAAACGATTTAGAACGCTGTTGGAAATTTACACTACCGTTGGCAAAATCCAAGTACTTTATTTGACTTGTAGTTTCGGTTCTTGCAAACAGATAAACACAATTCTTGATGTAACGTTTCTGAACAAGACGCTCCCTTCATCAGACGATTTATTGTCAGCACATTGTTGGGCTGTGTTATTGGTTAACTTAATAGATATACATTCTCAGGGTTTACCTGGGATTAATGGCTGTGAGCAAGGGAATCGCAACAATTGCCATAAATTCAAGCAATGCATATTATTATTATTATTATTATTATTATTATTATTATTATTATTATTATTTTATTATTATTATTATTTCTCTCTTATCATATGTTCTGAGGAAGTTTATTTTCTTTCTAGTGGCTATTTTTAATCAAGGACGGGAGAAATCCGAGATATGTACATCCTGTATGTAAGCTCATAAACGTTAAAAATTATACTGCTGGTCTAGGCCAATGCTTTTTCACAGAGATAATTATAATTTTGCTGAATTACTTGTATTAGATCATGTACTATCTTTTATGTGCGGATTTTTTGTATATATTTTTCATATATTCTTAATGATGAAATAAATAGCATTTACATTGTAAAACTTGTATTCTGGGCTCTAATTCAAGCAAGAATGAGAATGTGGTGGCACGGTAGCCATTCAACAACAACAAAATTCGACAGAACCAACATTTTCAGATTTATTTATTAAAGTTATCGTAGGAAGTAACAGTAGAGCATCAGATACAGAACAACCTTTAAGCTTGCTTCAACTAAAGAAAACAACAAAAATATTTAATAAGTATAATTTATTTATCTATGTGCTTGAAAGGTGTAATGCTCATAATTTAAATAGGGTGTTCGAAGCAGTCTTGAAATTTTCGTTCACCAAAATACATATATTTATTAAATACTCCTACACACAAATCTAAAATCACCGTCCCACATTTATTTTGGGGGGGGGGGAATATAAATGAGTAGAAAATTATCGACACAGAATAATTAAATTAATTTGACAGTACTTGTCTGTAGTTTCCTTCCAGGTAGTACCATGAAAGGGAACTAATACCTCTGGGTCTGACGCCATATTGAAGGCCTTACCATAGAGCTGGAACCACGGACACAGCAACAAATTTGTATATCATACAGGTTCTTTAATTCACTTGACATTATACAATAATTAAATACGTTTCCACACTGATGAAATACAAAAAAAAAAACGCATTTGATAGGCCAGCTGAAAATGTCCTTCCCGCTGCCGCGAGCAGACATGCATCATGCCCCTGTATTATGAAAATCGCACTCTATTATACAATCTTAAACAGTACTATTTATGCACTAACATGTGTATAAGTGAACCGTTATTTGTTATATATACTTTATAAGTTTTGCAATGGTGTCATAAATGTTGTCTATGTGCTCAAATTCAATTTGGTTTCGCAGAGAAAATGTTAGCGGAACTAATCCCGTCTAAAGAGGAGGTGGAAAGATGCTACAATTTCGTCTACAACCGCACCAAGTCCGTCTGCAACTCCAGAGTAAAATCCCTGGCAGCAAGCAACACCCCTGACGACTGCAGGTAAGTTGAGAATTGAATTAAGATTTCCCTGGTACATTGCTGAAGTAAATGGTTTGATTAAATATTACCATATTTTCTGATTATCCATCAAAACCCTTACCACCAGCTACTGCATGAAAACCAGATTTAAGAATATTATGGGTTAAAAATATCACTCTGCACAATGTAAAAATTTATCCTTTTCATTCTTTTTCATTTTTTTCATTTGTTCTCATTTCTGTGACTGGTGCATTACCAGTTTCCATTTGTACATTATTACATACGTACGTAAACATAATATATTATATAGATAGGCTAAATATATATTAGATCTGCATAGACAAAGAAATATTTCTTGTCATCAAACAATTAGTACTGATTTAACATTTAAAAGCAATTTTGTTAAGTACATTAATTTCTGGAGATTCTGAATAACATTTAACACGTCACTAGCTCGCATAAGAAATGTCCTCTACTTTTGATTTGCTACAAATAAGACATAAATTACACCTATTGATCACCTACTAGAAACATTTTTGTAAATTTCGATACTGAGAACAGCCCACTGAAAGCTTAATCTGTCAATTTATAGAAACGAGTTGTTCACTTAGAAGAGTCAATAAAAGATTTGACTCAGAAATAATTACAACACAACGTTTTTTGTGACAGATTGTGCGGAATGGTATAGGGAGAGTATATTTAAAATCCACCATCCAAATTATTTGGGAAATTCGGCCATCTTGGAAAATGGTGTCAAACATTTACCTTAAAAATTAAAACATCCCGAAAACGATGCATTTACACAAATCGTAAAGGTAACCGAAATGAAAGATTATAAAATTTGCTCCCCACGCTCCCTCCCCTAATCGTCGCCACTGTCAATACATTGAATTAATATCATATGGTAAAATGCGGTTCTAGACCTGTCCATTTCTAAACCTGTAAATTTCATCATTTCCTCTACAACATTTGTAGCTTAGGTGTTGCCCCTCATGCAGCAAAAGGAGAACATGTGCCTAACTGATTGAAGATGTGAACTCCACTTCCCAATACGCTCGTTGTTGCTGTGACCAATCATAGAGGCAAATCACACAAAGATCATCACATTTGGTTAACCAATATTTCTTAAAACACACTGTATCCCAGCCAACGAGAACTCAGATAGTCCTCTGAAGCAGCCCATATTAAGGCTGGATGCTCTTCATATCAATATGAGTTTCCTGAGATGTGTTTGTTATCTAATGGAAGATTAAGAACTTCAACAAATCCTTCAGATCATTTGCGGAGGTAATACTGTTAAACCATAGCCTATGGTCACCGAAAAAGCCCCTTGGACTGGATTTTGAAGACTAACGAGGCTCTGTCGTCTGGACTCACAGTCAGTATAATCCTCTGTGGAGCTCGTGATGTCGTTCCCATTGTCCCTTCATCCATCTCACCATATCGTCATCATTCCTCACCTTGGCGATTAGCCAAAATGGTAGAAAAATGACGTAATATAAACTATAAAAAATCAAACCAATCCGTGTTTATGCAGCACTCTTCAAGCTACTTGAAAAAGCAAAGTGCATTACAAATTAACATAGTGTAACTTAGGGTAAATCGGGTCAAAATATCAAATAATGTAAACATTTCCTACAATTTCATTCAAATTTAAACTTATCGGGAATATGGTAATAAAGTGATCCTTTAACTATAATTTCCAGTAACTAATAATTTGTTAAGTTCTCTTATTTTTTGCCCCGTAGCATTTAGACTTCAACTCTGCATAACCCTATTTACCCTTAAGAGTTTGGGTGAATCCGTCACATCTGAGGGTGAAACGGGTCAGTTACCTACATTGAAATATGCATTGTCATTCATTAATTTCCAATACAAACCTTACGTTTTGAGTGAATTACCTTATGTTTTGCTCGCACATCTTCCATAAATAAAGTTTATTCTCACTTGTGCAGTCACACCTTTCCTGTGATCCATCTTTAGATTTTCTTGTCACTGTACCAAATCAACCAATTTCACAGAAAGAGGGTCGCTGTATTAGTACTTCACATTACAGAACCCATGGACAGTATGGTTTCCTTCATCACTGACGTTTTCCGACTCTATCAATTTCAATTTTTTCAATTTTATTACTCCATATAAACCATATACATTGGTATTTGGAGGGTTCAGTACAGTTCATATAAAAAAATATACAATTACAAAATTTCTATAATTTACAATATAGATATTCACTAACGCTATAATATTTCTTATTAACTAATAGTTTCAACAATTTGTTTTTGAAACTTGTCATACTTTCTGCTTTTATATCATTCGGTAAATGGTTGAATATTTTAATTGCCATCTGTTGGGGTCCCTCTTGAACTAATGTTAGCCTGGTGAAGTAAGGCTTTAAGAGCTGTTTATTTCGGGTGTTATTTGTGTGTTCTATTGAACTTAGCAGCGCAATATTTTTTCTCGCATATAATGACATTTCATATATGTACAGTGAAGGGAGGGTTAATATTTTAAATTTCTTAAACAACGTTTTGCACGATTCCCTAGGTTTTATACCTGCTATAATCCTAATGGCTTGCTTTTGTTTGCTAAATGCTTCTAAACTTGCCAGTGAGTTCCCCCAAAATTTGTATTGCATAATTTATTAGTGAATGATGATAAGAGCGAGCGGGCGACTATACATATCTAAAGGGGGGAAACCTCCCGAAGTAGCTCGCCTCCACCCGCGTACTTTCGAGGGTATGCTCTTAATGTCCTGGTACCTTCAAATAAACCAGGACGTCAGTTTCCTGAATTTAAACGGTTCCCCAGCCTTTTTATCCTACTTCTTCTCATCTTTATTTTCATACATAAAATACAAGTACAAAAAAAGAAAAAGAAAATACATGGAGACTCTATACATAGCTACATTTAATAATTTTTAGTTTGTATTATTTTAATAGACCGTTCTGGTGACCGGAACAAGTCTTAAAAATTTCTTGTAAATTTACTGTGCATTTGTATGATTGGTAATTAATTAAACTTGTTAATAGTAGTTATGGATTAATTTATGTTAGTTTATTAGTTAGTTTTAGTTATCGTACAGATAGTACGATAGGAAATGCTATCTACAGGAGGGACAACCATTCTGGTATCCAGAACTGTTTCAAGCTTGAGGGGAGAGTATGATGGGGTGAGAGTTTAGATTGGCGTGAATGATTGCTTGGATTAGTCTGCACGGACGCAAGTTCCCTGTCTGGTTTCCAGATCAGGCTTTATTGTAGTGTGTGGGGAGAATTTGGTATTTGGATAAAGTTAAATGCACTGACATACTGGGCTAGTTCATTAATTTAGTGGATGTCGATTCCTAATATACACTTACTGTAAGAGGTTATGTAGTTTCTTATTTATCTCGCCGTTGTTGCATTTATGTGTTGAGGACACACGCCCGATAAGATACCGGCGTCAGCACTCCGTGTCAACTTGGTTATGCGACACGAAGCTGACTCTGCATTCCACGCGAGCGACAGTGGCCGTGCGAGGTTCAATGTTCGTGCAGACTGGGGCTGCTATGAGATCTCAGAATGAAATCACAGCCGCAAAATTTAACGTGAATCAGTAATACAGGGTACTAAGTTTTGATAGCATGCTAATTATGCGGAAACTGTAATTGTTAGATATGTAATAGATAAATAAATATGACATAAAATACGCAAATAATTATATGTAGACTTGATTATAATAATAATAATAAAAATTAAAAAAAGGGAAAAGATAAAGAAACTTTTATATTAGATTATATTAATTAATAATAAGTATATAAATGTATGTTCATGGTTTTTACTACACTTACATTGTTAAGAAATTAATTTAAATTTAATTTGTTTGTGTTTTCGAAAT
This sequence comes from Lepisma saccharinum, assembly GCF_977018435.1. Lineage (NCBI taxonomy): Eukaryota > Metazoa > Arthropoda > Insecta > Zygentoma > Lepismatidae > Lepisma > Lepisma saccharinum. The sequence goes on along the minus strand of NC_139251.1, from coordinate 6,621,712 downwards.
TTCCTTTTATATTAAGTCTCTTTGGTGCCTACTGGATTCCAGCAGATTCCAGGTCTAGCAATTTTCAAGTTAAATTTCTAAGAGTTTATGGTCCCTCATCTTGGATGTATTATTAAAGAAAATTTAGTCACGATTTAATGTGGGGTTCTGATATTACTTTTAAACAGATTTTTTTTTCGTTATTATGCTATTGTATTATTTTATCCCTAGAGATGGTTTTTAGGTCATTCTTCATCTTCGACGACTTCTGTCCAGGCAACCTTCATGGCTCTCTCCAGGCTGATTGGACGGGCGTAACCCTCTCCTGGCGGCGGCTCCTCTTCTCCCAGTGGACACTCTGAAGTTTCTCCTTCGGGTTGAGTCTTCCGGTGCCGACTCTTCTTCTTCCTCTGGTATCTGCTCCCGACGCGATTGTGACGGTCTCAGGGGAGGGGGTGTGGGGACTTGGTTTCGTATCCTGCTGCTTCAGCGGGGCTCCTGTTGAGGAGGGGGGGATGGTGGGCACCGGGTTTCCGGTTCCGTCAGGTACCTCCGCAACTCGATATTGGACACTAAGTCTGCGAGGTCGCATAACTTCTTTGCATGTTCGCTCCTTATCGGTTCGAAGATGTTGTTATTCGGCAGGTCTCTTCTGGCCGATATTATCTGTTCATCAGAGGCAGGGCAGGAAAAAACTCTATGTTCTGGCGTGTCTCTTTCCATCCGGCAGTCTCGGCATACGTCGGTTTCCCTTTTACCTATTTTTGTGAGGTAACTTCCGTATGGTCCGTGCCCTGTTAGAAGATGTATCAGTCCTCTGGATGGCGTGACGTCCCTGTTAAAAACTTTCTCCTGCGTGCAGGGGAGGAAGTTATACAGTCTTCTACCCTTCTCGCACTCGTCCCATTCTCGCTGCCAGTCTCGATAAATCTTCGCCTTGATCTCCTGGACGGTGGGGAGGAATTCTCCTATTTGTTCGGTTATCTCCCTCTCGTTCCCACGTTTGAAGTGATAAGTCATTGCCCTCAGCTTAATTTGATAATCAATTGGCAAAGTTCGCATCATGACAAACAGCGCTTCCGACGAAGTAGTTTTAAAAGCCCCGGTAACTCTGAGAATTACTTTCCTGTAAGATGATCTTAGCTTACGAACGTACGTTATTTTATGCAATGACGACGAGGCCCACGCCGATGCCCCGTAAGTGATGATTGAAAAGTAGATGGACACTAGATAAGTTTTAATAACTGACGGAGGAAGTCTGTAGCTGTTGGATGCAATGGTAGCTATTTTGTTCATGAGAGCTTCCCCTTTGGAGGTTATGTTCTCAATGTGGCTTTTGAAAAGTAAGCCCTCTTCCAGCGTCACTCCCAAGTATTTAATCTCCGTTACCCTTTTTATTGATTTGCCTTTCATTCTTATTAATGGATTCCGATGTTGGCTAAATTTTCCTTTCAAAACTATGTATTTGGTCTTTGTATCCGATAATTTTAATTTAGCTTTACCACACCATTGTGTCAATTTTTGTAACGCGGTGGTAGTATTTTTCTCAATTTCTGCTCTTGAGTTTCCTGTGGTGATAATTATCAGATCATCGGCGTAGGCTATGCACTTAACTACTTCCCGTGTTTCTTGCAAGGTCTTGATGCAAGGTTCGAAGTTTACGTTCCATAGATGGGGTCCCAAAACGGAAACCTGTGGGCAACCCTTTGTCATTGTTTTAGCGATATCTTGGTCCGGAATATGTAGGGTGACTCTTCTATCCCTGAAATAGTCCTCCAGAATTCTATACAGGGTGCCCGGGCATTTCATTTCTCTCAGAATACAGAGTAAGTGAGGCCACCACAGATTATCAAACGCCCCAGTTATATCCGCCAGTGTTGCCACCACGTATTTGTTTTCGTTCGAAGCGACCGTGTTTAATAAAGTATTTACTGCATCCTCCGTGCATCTCCCTTTTGTGAAGCCGTATTGGAGTCCTGTATTTGGTTTCAAAGCAATGAATTCTAATAATCTTTTTGTTATCATTTTTTCAAAAACCTTTCCCAGAACATGAACATGAACATGAACATGAATGATGATGAGAGCGAGCGAGCGACTGGACAAATTCGAACGCAACCTTTCTCGCATCTCTGGGGAGGAGGCAACAACCATACGAACATAATTTGAATAACTGCGATACCAGCTCATCCTTCTGCTTCACCTTAAAGTACTTTACCCCTTTTTTCTCACGTATTTGTTTTGGCCACTTTGTATTCTTCTTTGCAGAAACGAATAAGGAACACCAAACAGTTCTGCGACATGTCCTTGGTTCCAACCTTCCCTAAATACGTCCTCCTCATTCCACGAAGTTGACAATTTCTTTGTATATTTTTCCATCTGTAGGAGGCAAATTAATTTAGAAGCCTCTTTCAGGGCAAATGGGAATATGATAAGTTGACCCTATTCACCCGAATTTCATGACCTTACTCCACCAAAAGTGCAACATTTCTTTGTCCATCAGTTTGAAAACTAAATACCATGTCTTTAAAATATCGCATGTAGTACAGTACAAGACTAATAAATACAGACAGATATTTTTAAAACACGGTTTTCTTCGTCTCCTTACATTTAACACGAGTATTATTTGTAGTTTCGGGCAGCTCCAACTACACACTTCTTGGTAGCCTCTACGTTCAACAGATACTTCCAAACTTCACTGCCAGATCGAAACATTTCCTTCAGTTCTTTTTGTTTTGTGTAAGGAGAGAGAATTTCAAAAGGAACCCTATTCACCTTGTGACCTGATTCACTCTACTCGTAAGTTAGCCAATTTCTGGCATACGTTCGATAATTATTACGATTATAATTGTTGGCCTGCTCAATTCAGAAGTAGACGCTAATGTAAGTTCAAGCTCTGAGGTGCTCAAATATCTTTATCTACATTTGGTTCATCCCTGAAAGATAAGAGGATGCTGCTGCTCTGTGACTGCAGTGCATTAGGATGATGGATATTCTTCGGAACAGTAGCGTAGCAACATATAGCGAGGCCCTGGAAGAGATTAGAATGCGAAGCCCTCATCCGTTCTTTACATTCGAAATCTCAATGCGAATCAATACAAAATCTTCATGGATGTCTCTGCAATTTATCAAGTAATAATAATGATAATATTCAATTATATTTAATAATTCCACTCACGCATAAAATACCTTTTTATGTTTTCCGAGCTCTGAAATCTGAAGTTGTAGGTCATTCCCGTACCCAGGGGAGGGACCATGTGAGCCATGCCTCCCCCTCCCCCTCCCCATTGAACTACGAAATGTCACAATCAGTTAAGATATAAGAAACTACGAAAATAACATTGACGATCTTCAGATTGAGCAAGAGTTACGATTTCGTCCTTGCATATATGATTGGGTTGTTTAGGGAGAGAGGCAGGCTCCACAAGTCTGCAGCCTGCAACATTGAGAATTTTTTGTTCGATAACCATTGATGCAAGTCTACACAAGACATGCCGATTTAGTCGGGACAGTCCATTCTTTCTAATTCCTGTCCGAACTGCCTGTGTGTGAGAGAGAGCAAACTGCAGTCGTGTTATGAAATTTTATTTTTTTATTTTTTTTGTTAACTCACATTTAGACATGTTCTTCATTTTAAATCATTGTTGATCACTATCAATTAATTTATAAAATATATTCCTTTCTAACCATAGAATTATCATGGCTGTTAAATGATTTTTTTAAAAAAAATTGACTAACTAACTAACTCTCTAGCCTTCTTAAACCCGAAGGTTCATGGCTGCAGCAACACAGGCCTTCCATCTTTCCCAATCTTGAGCAAGATCTATATACTCTTTTCCATCCCTACCGATTTCCCTTAGGTCCATCTCAACGTTGTCCCTCCATCTTCGTCTTGGCCTTCCTACAGGTCTCTTACCATCAGGTTTCCCAACAAGAATCCTGTAAACTCCTCTGTCCTCTGCCATTCGTGCCACATGGCCTGCCCACCTAAGTCTTCTTGATTTAATTATTCTATTAATATCTGGACATGAATACAAATTATGTAGTTCTAAATTATGTAACCTTCTCCACTCACCTGTCTCCTCATCCCTTTTAGGTTCAAAGATTTTCCTAAGGATCTTATTTTCAAATACTCTCAATTTATGTTCCTCTTTCAATGTAAGGGACCAAGTTTCACACCCATATAATACTACAGGCAAAATTACTGTTTTGTATATTTTAACTTTTAGTTTCTTAGATATTAAACGAGAAGACAAAAGTTTATGAAGAGAGAAGTAACATGCATTTCCTGAATTAAGCCTACTTTTCATTTCCTCTTTAATATAATTTTCATTTGTTAATATTACTCCTAAGTATTTGAATTTGAAAACTGGTTCAAACGAGTTTTTACCAATAATTAGATTTTGATTATTACCTAACACTTGGTTTCGGCCTGTAAGCATATATTTAGTTTTATCTTTGTTAACTTCCAAACCTATCTCTTTAGCAGTTTTGAAAAATATTTTAGCATTATTCTTAATTGTATTCACATCATCCCCCAGTAAGTCTACATCATCTGCATATGCTAACAACTGAGTCACACCATTTAATTTTAGTCCTTCTTTAGTTTCTTTTACCTTCCTTACAGCATATTTTAAGGCAAAATTAAAGAGCAATGGAGATAATGCATCTCCTTGTTTTAACCCATCATGAATTGTAAATTTGTCAGACATATTAATACCCACACGAATTTTACTTTCTGTTTCACTGGTGCATACTTTTATCATACTAACAAGCTTCTTAGGTATTCCAAACTCTACTAATATATTATATAATTTATCTCTTTTGACCGAATCATATGCTTTTTTGAAATCAATGAATAGCTGATGGACATTTTGATTATATTCCCACTTTTTTTCAAGTGTCTGTCTGATGTGAAAAATTTGATCTGTAGTTGATCTGTTACGTTTAAATCCATATTGATAATCACCTATAATTTCATTAGCATATGGGGTTAGTCTCGTTAAAAGAATGTTAGATAATATTTTATATGTTGTTGAGAGTAGAGAAATTCCACGGTAATTATTGCAGTTCATTTTATCACCTTTTTTAAACACAGGAACAATTATGGATTCTTTCCACTGTTGAGGGATTTCTTCTTTATTCCATATTAAACAAATTAATTTAAGAATTTGACATATTAATGAATTTCCACCATATTTAATTAACTCAGCTGGTATTAAATCAATGCCAGGTGCTTTGTTATTCTTTAAAAATGTTAATTTGCAAAACCTCGAAAATATCTGATAATTGAATGTAAACAATGAGCACTATGCTGTATAGCCCGACGCAGCTATCTTTGCCGTTGCGCAGATACCAATTTTCGTTTCGTCCCCCTCTCTCTTAGCATCACGTGTTCTACCCTGCTCGCCAACCTTCGTTATTCTTGCCATATTGTCATTCCATTCCTGGGCACTCTCGCGCAAACATAATTGAAAACAACTGAATAGCTCTCCAGCTCGCTGTTCATACCGTTCGGCAGGGACGGTAATGTGGCAATATAGCATGGCGTAGTTATTGCTGTTATGCAAGGAGAAAGGCAAAATGACTGTGAGTTTTGTTGGATTGTAAACACCATATTTTTATTTTAAGTACTTTACTGGTTTGTCATTGTGTGCGTGTATTGCGTGTGTGTAAGTAAAAGTGCATGTTTGGCTAGTGAACGTTAAATTCCATAATGCCTCAAGTACTATTATTCATATTTCATCCTTTTAGAATTGTTCAAAAGAAAGAAATTATGTGGATGCATGAGCATTTCAACCCTCGACTCCGGCACCGGCACGTGTTCTTGTAGGAATTGCATGATGGAAGCTGTTATTTTTGCTGCTTAATGTTATGCATTAATGCCGCGCGGCTTATCATCTGGTCGCAATGTATGTACTTCTTATTCTTGTTGCGGAAGCCGGCATCGTTTGTAAATGTACAACAAAAGCATCCGACTGTCGGACATCACAGTGAGGCAATAACACTGGTTAAGAAGGAGTGTTGGTGGTCCAATTGTCGCAAGTTACACTGTTCTACAAATTTTCACTTTCTTCTGTTACAGAAAGGAAAGTAGCTCTTTCTTACTGAAATTGACCTCCTGAACACGAATACGAATTTCATTTTCTAAGATTGGCTCTTAATTTGAGTTACGGCATAATTCATGTAAACCATAAGGAATGCGTTGGCTCTTATTTTCAAGATAGCATAATTCATGTTACATAACAATTAATCATAATCAATGTGGGCATAACTTAATAAATATATTAAGAGTGCCCACAAAAGGAGGCCAGGGGGCACTTGGGAGAATTAATACAATTCAAATTTTGAAATTAAAGCGTGAAAACATAGATGAGAGATGCCGCGAAAGACAGACGCAAATTAACTTAATGCTGGTGATGCTTTATGATAATTATCTTAACTGGAGGGAAAGCATAACTCCGTTTCCTCCACTTTAAACACTTCCGTATTCAGCATCCTCATATTTGTAAAGATTGGGTACTCTCATTTCTGTAACAAAACGTGTGTAGAACAGTGTTATTAGTTCTCAAACCAGTGGTAGTGTCAGTCGTGCATCACATGTCGTTGCAGTTCCAGTACCAGTGTGGACGGGCTTATTGGGAGTGAACAGTTAAAATGCCACCAGATTCATTAATGCAATGGAAAAATAATAAATTGTTTAATTTTATTTCAAATCACTATGAAGAAGTCCTCTTTACATCAATCATTTTGGATTAGTCCACATTTAGCGGCTTTAGTCCATATGTATATACATATAAAGCCACTTGTTAGCACATATAAATCCCAGCCCTGGATATAATGCATGGCGTTTAAAACTCAACGTTAGATAGAGCTGAGTTCTCTAATTTCCTTGTTCTACGAACAGCTGTGCCTCGGCTCACTGTAGCGATTTTTCTATCGAGCAGATTAGCAACACTTGTTCTCCCGTTCTACTGCGCCGATCGCGGCAGAAATATCTGGGTTGAACTATACGCCATGTGACAGCCTTTGTCTGCAATCGACTGTGTTGCTGATTGTCGGATCGAGAGGGGTGCGGGTATCGATTAGTTATTTTTTTCCGTTACCTTTGACTATAAAGTTGCAACTCTACAATCGTACAGCCAATAGCAAAGACAATAGTAGGCAAATTGTTCATCGCTATTTTCATTAAGTTTTTACTCTACATCTTGTTTTGATCTAAAGGAGAGAATTCTGTTGAAGCGAAGCTGATGTTGACATCTCCTTAGTGACGTTTTTATTTCAACCCATTATCATCACACTGGAAAACAGACTGAGTGAAAATAGTAATGGACATATTACTTTTGCCTTTGGGTGTACACTTAGCACTAGCTGCAATACTACCAGTAGTATGAAAGTATATAATATAAGCACAAAAATTGTACAAAAGAAGAGGTTATTTGATTAAACAGCCCGATTTGCCTACACTTAAAACTATGCCAAGATGCTCTTATTCCCCATTTCTTCAAGTGTGATATGCTCTTAATTCCATGAATTCTGAATTCTAGTGTAGAAAAGAAGAACCCTCAATAGACAGATTTGCCTACACTTAAAACTATGTCAAAAAGGGCATATAGCCCAATCGGCCATGTGTGTACATATTTAAATCTAGAGAATCTTGAATTCTAGTGTAGAAATGAAGAACTCCCCTTAGACAGATTTGCCCATCTGCTACATCTCTCAGTTTGTTGTCCATAAACTTGTCAAAAATATGCCCCCCCTTGATATTGTTTTGACTACACTTAAAACTAAGGCAAAAATGCTTATAAGAGCTTTTGCTTACACAATAATATAATGTAATATATGCTTAAATACTTATTACCTGGAATATGCTCAATATTTTAATTGGACACCAGCCTCAACTCATATATCTAGTACTAAAACAATGTAATATGCAGAGGCCCTCTAGAATTGCTCTGTGACTCTCTCATTTCTTACATCATAAATATATGATTTTTCACCTATAAGAATAACACTACATATGGTGTCATCAGGGAGTGTATCGTGAAATTCACAGATAATTTTAATGTCTGTCCTGTCATTAACTACAACTTGTTTCCTTTTTGAAGTGTTGATGACAAACATGGGTCTCTGTGCTTTGAATTCATCTGGTGTGTAATACATGTCAGTATTGCCAGTAGTGACCCTTTTGTATGCTGTAAATGCTTCATATAATTTGAGGAAATCATCCTTGGACATGTCTAAATTATAATTTTCTCTGGGGAATACCTCATTTCTGCCATTTTTAAGATATATGTTCTTGATGTTGCAGTTATCAAATTTACTTGAATTTTTTTCCTGATTATTGTGTCTTCCAGTCTGAAACAGTACCACCACAAAATCTTGCATGTCATATTGTATACTGGAGAATGAATTTGTAGCATCAAACTCATAATAAGTACCAGTGGCAGGTTTCTGTACACATTGATATGTATAAAATTGTAAAGGAACCTGTGGATTTTTTATTATATCTGCTTTGTATTTAAGAGCATAACTGGCTTCATACTCAACAACCGGGATTCTTAGCTCCATAGTCTGAATAATGCACTTGCCCTCATCAGGTAGGGTATTAGGCAGAGCTTCCCCTGTAGAGTTTAATGTACTGTACCTCATCAAAGCATTATTATCATTGGCAGATCTTCTAAATGTGATTCTTAAACCACCCTTCCACATAATATCTTTGTAATCTGAGAAGAATCCTGGCAATAGGCGCATGGGGAACAGTACAGTGTGGCTTTTAGATATAATTTTATCACCAGCCTCAAATCCAACTATTTTGTAGTAAGAACCTCGGTTTTGGATAATTTTAGTGTGGCCAAAGCTGTGGAGGTAATGCCGGGATAATCTACTCTGTTTATAACAACACCATGCTTTCAGATCTCAATTTCAGAGAACAGATGTGTCACAAAATTGTCTACCAATCTTATATTTGAATTTGCCGGATAATCTGTACCATCGAGCTTTACAACATCAAATTTGATGTATAGATCTGCTCTGTGAGGGTGTATAAAGCCATCCCCTACATCAAGATCAACCTCAATCTCTGTGTTGGGTTGATTTAAATTTGCAAATGTCCTCCTGTTTGGGGGGAATGATTGTAGCTCATAACTCTCAATATTTTCCAATTTTTTTGTATGTATTTTTATTTAAATATTAATCTCTATGATTGCAGTTGTTGTGGCTCCAGCAAAATCAACTAATTCTTCTTTTTCATTAGTGACCATCAACTCAATGTAATCTATTCTATTATGGCACACAGGAAAATATAATGTTGGGGATGGAGTATAGATGATCGGTTCCATAAATTCAGAGTTAGGTTTGAATGTTGCAATGATGCCAGTTTGTTTGTGAGTGCCTATGCCATTTGATTTGGTGATCATACCCTCAGCCACATTACAGTGAATATTTAGAGTCTCTATGGCTAAGAATTTAGGTATATTAATAGCAGTGTGTTTGATGGCCGCTTCAAGTTTTGTGTTGTTCTCAAAGCCTAACAGCTCTCCTATAGTACCCAGATCCACTGTTTCTGTAGCAGATACAATCTCTACTCTGTGAGTGACAGAATTTTGAGTTAATACTATACCTCTGGGTAATTGAGCATTTAGAGTAGATAGATTATATTGCCCTGGAGTAATGACAATTTTTTGATCCCCTACTGCAATTGTGTTGTTGTGGTGTGTAATATTAGGGATCAAGTACATGCCATAATATGCTCTGAGAGCTATTGTTTTGGGATACACTATGTCATCATGTAATCTAAGTTTCAATATTGAATTTTGGCTGGTGAGATGGAATACCCCCATGATGTTTCAGATACCACAGGGCTTTTTGAAAATTTTCAATTGATGGTTTATTTATTTGAGACATATATCTAAGAACAGATAAACACAAATGTCCACAATTAACATCTTTGAAATTTTGAACACGGGCATTATTATAATAAAGATTAGCTGATTTTAGATATTTTACTAAATTTTAAGGTGGAATATCTCCAAATGAATCAAACACAAATGCATCATTTTTTAAATATTTAAGATAACAGATCCAGTGAGTGCCCTGATTTTTGTACTTATCCAAATTAACAATGCCACACTCTTTGCTGAGTGGTTGTTCTGGTAAAGAATCAGACATGTACACACCTCTAAAATGTTTGATGCCCAGTGGCTTGATTAAAGCTTCAATATCTTGGTTTGTAAGCGGCTCTTGTTTTTTTTTAACTTATTCATGGCTCTCTTAACACCTTTGCCTTGTTTCTCCATGGCCTGGTTATGGCGCTTCAATTCATCTAATTCTGCCCTATTCTTCTTGGCATCTATTACTGTTTTTGCTATGGCGGCTGACCCCCCGGCCAAGCTCCCAACAGCCCCGAGAGCAGCTAAGATGGCAGGGATGGTAAATATAAATCCACCCACATGTGATTTTTTTCTAGATTGCTGTAATTTTTTTAATTGGGGGGTACTAAGTAATAATTTCATACCATGGCCCTTGGCAAGACAAGAATTTTTTTTCTTGCGCTGCTTTTTGGTTAAAAGGCTATCAATAGTTTTAAGAGATTTAAGACCTGCATAAGGTATCTGATACATAACACCCTTGGCCTTCATCCTAAATTTATTATATATATATTCACAACCCCCACCCCAGTTTTTGTTTGGTGTTCATAGCTATGGTGGTCCCCAATGCTGCTATTTTTTCACTTAAAGAAGCATCTTTGCTTACAAATCTACCAAATGCAGCCTCTTCTAATTTCTTGTCTGCAACATGTCTCTTGTCAAGATCAGAATGTGTGTTGTATGCTATGTCATGGTCTCTACAAGCAGCATCTAGGGGATTAACACCAGGATCACCTCTGTTTAATCTATGGTCCAATTTTGTGCCTGGACCACAATACTGATAGCCTGGAATGTGTAGTTCAAATGGCAGCTTGTTTATAATGTCATTAACCAGCCCCCGACCCTCAGAAATATTCCAAAATTTAGGTGGTAAAGTATTAATAATTTTTATAAGATATCCAATCCCCTTAGTGTCATTGACTATAAAATTAGACAATTTGGTGCTTATCATGTCCATAATTCCAACCTTTTCATTGTAAAAATTGTGGTTGCCAGCATTTTTCTCCCCAGCTATCACGAATAACCTATCTACAAGTTTCCTGACATCATCAACCCACACAAATTCTTTGGGCAGGGTGATGTAATGTTTGATTCCACTGCCAGTCTTGATCTGTGACCATATGGGCTTGATTAAGTTGTTATATTTTGCTCCACTGCTAGACTTGACTCTTTTTTGTGTGGGATCATTGTTCTGGTATACAGCATCTGATTTTATTAATATTTCTTTATAGTGCTCATAATCTTGATCTGTATAGCTGCCAGGCCTTTTCCTAGTCATCAGTTCCCACAATCCAGGTGTGCCGGGATATTTAACAAAAGCACCTTTTTCTCCAAGATGAGATTCTGAATATACAATTAGATCATCTCCCATAAATGTTACTCTGAAATTGCCAATTCTATGTATGATGCTACCATCACGCTCTGTGTCAGCATATAAGCCAAATACCTCATCTTTGTTGTCTTTAGGTGTGCTTAAATATTTTTGAGCAAGAAGACCCAATTCAATAGGATCCTGAGTAGCTTCAATTCTTCGAGGAGCAATAGGACTAGGTGTATGAATACTAGAAAGTGGGGTGATTGGATAATCTAATATGTTCCTTGCAGCTACAGGTACAAGCTCTGTGATCAAATTTTGATTTTGCTCTGTAACAGTTTTCATATTTTTACCTAATTCACTAATAGCATCAATAATAGGCTGTTCTGTTTGTTTGTGTTTTTCATAAATTCCTCGGTTCTCTGATTTCCATCCCTTAAATCTTTTTACAAGATAATCTCTTAATTTAAGATCATCAATAATTGGCCTTTTCATGGTTATTTATATATGTTTCAATGTCTAGAAAATTGTTAATTTTATTTCTGTATTTGCCACTATTGGGTGTTCTTGTCATATCAATTGTGACAAACCCATAACTATCCTGGTTCCAGCACCTACTGCAAAACTTGGAAAAATCATTGTAGCTCAAGTCTCCACCTACATATTCATCATGTATGTGTTTGAGGTTGGTATGATCTTGATGAAACACACATATAAAATTGCTGTTGTCTCGGATCAGCTGCTTGGGTATTTTTGAAAAAGTCTGTGCAAGGTAGAAGCAATCAATGTTTTTGTGTCGGCCCTGTGTAAAGAAATTTCTAACCTTGTTTTGATTATCCAGTATAATGTCATCAAACACAACAACAGAATAATCGAGACATTCATGGAGTGGCTTAACATCTGATTCAAAAGTGGCAATATCCTGTCCATCATATAGCTTCATCAGCTGCTGATATTTTAAATGTTCCAAGCTCTTAGAGAAGATATACAAGTGCCTGTTTTTCCAGTCTAACCATTTGGGTGCCAATAAAAAATTATCAATCATTGGTGTAGTTTTACCACAAGCCGATGGCCCAACAATAAGACATCTAATATTATCAGGCAGCAACTTGCCATTTCTCTTAATCTGCTGTTCAGGTTCTGGCAGCCTTTTTATAACATCCCAGGTGCTCATATTATCACTTTGTTTGCCTCGATCCAGCTGTGTTCTGGGAGACCTAGCCATTTGACAAATAACTTGTTGCCTTTTCTGCGGATGATTTTTTCTATGAGATATGTGTCAGGCTGTTTAGTTTTGGTGAGTTCTTCTTCATAGAACCTGCCTTTGAGAATTTCTCCTCGGTGATCCTTTATTATATATGTGTTAAGGGTCCCAGGTTTAATTTGAACCACTGTAAATAACTCAGTGCTCCAGTTTCTTGTAAAGCCTCTTTTGAATAAGTGCTTATATTTGCTGATTCTTACTTGATCACCCACCTTGTATTTGGCTTTTCTTGTTGTTGGCTGGTATCTAGGATAATAAACAGTCCTGATAAATTTTTGCTCATCAGATGAAGTTACTTCAGAGGGTTTCATGTTGATAGTGGAATGGACCGAGTTGTTATATTTATGTAGAAGTTCTGGAAGAATATTAATCCATTTATAATTACCTTGAAGTGTAAATTGTTTATACATATGATTTTTTAGGGTTTTGTTGAATATCTCTACAATTGAGGCCTTGAGATCACTGTAAGTCGAGTAATGTTGTATTGACTGGCTTTTAATAAATTGTTGGAACACAGAATTATAAAATTCTTTGCCATTATCTGTTTGCAAATAGCGCGGTGATCTTCCACTCTGATTGATGATTGTCCTGAAGGCTTCTGTAACATATTTTCCAGTCTTGGATTTGAGTGGCACAGCCCAGGCAAATTTTGAAAATGTGTCTATTACAGTGAATAGATACTTGTAGCCCTTGTTGATTTTGTCTAAGTTTTTCAGCTGTCCACTTGCCATCTCAATCAAGTCGCACTGCCATAAATCATCTATGCCTTTTGTAACTAATGGCAATTTCTTAAAATTATGTCTGGCTTGTCTGTGTAATTCATTAACAATAATTTGTCTAGACATAATATGTAAACAAGAATATTGCAACTATGGGGTGTTCAGAAGCTGGTACTACAGGATTTTCTAAATATAATTTGTCTCCTATTTGTATATTAAATTCCAGAGAGCCATCATCTTCAGCATAAGATGTTTCTAATGTATTGGGGTCTGTAAAATCCTCTAACTCTACACTGGTGATTTTTGCTTTGTTATCAGCATTTGTTATTGATAAGGTAGGGTAGTGGTGTGCCTGTGGCTGAAGCCAATATTTGATCTTGATTGGTCTCAGTGTGCCCCCAACAAAAAACTGGTAATAAAATTGTGCAGGGGACAGCATATATATTTTGCCACCTGGTGTAAATGGTGAATCATATTCTTTGTTGGGGATGCTGTACAATTCAAGAATTACTGTATGTTTAGGATTCTCGATTATGCCTGTTATTTCTTTTTCTGCTGTAAGCAATCTGCTTGTTACAGATTCAAGGTGCTCATTGATGGTCCTAACAACATCATCATGGCCTGGCTTGATTTTTATGTCCAGAACAAGTTTCTTGTATTGTTGCACAATTTCTTGTAGCTGGGTGGCAAAAACAGACAAAGCATTTGCTTGATTGGATTCCATGGTCCCTAGCTGTTGCTTGATATTAGCTACAATTTGCTGTAAATTTTCAACAACTGCCAATTTATAATTTTGAGCAGTAAGATCATGGACCTGTCTTCTGATATCCTCAAACAGGGCATGCAGTTCATTAATATGTTGATTGGTTGGTAGAGTGGCCACTGTCTGAGTGAGTTGTTTGATCTCTGTCTGGATATTCTTGATATCTTCTGATTTCAATATGCGATTCACTGCTCTCTTAATATTTTTAAGTTCCTGTGATGTAGGCAGATTTGCTACAGTATTTTGCAAAGATTCAAGTGCCAATTTCACATCATTTAATTCAGAAGCATCAACCACACCACGCATAGCATCTTGGAGCAGGGCTATATCTGCCTGAGTGGTTGTTGATTGTTGTAAAATTTCAAGCTTTGTTTGGATATCATCGATCAAGTGATGAAAATGAGATAGCTCAGATTCAGTGTTGAGGTTTTCAAGCTTTGTGATTTGTTGCTGGACACTGACAAGGGTATCTACAATCCCAGGCAATCGGGATTCTAGAGTTTCTTGTACATTTGTCAAATCACTTTGCACTGCTGCTATTGTACCCTCAAGATGGGTTATGGTACTTTGAGTTTTTCCAAAATCTTCATATGTTTCAAGTTGCAGTTTAATATTGACAACACTCCGAGTTATTGCACTCAAAGCATCAGAAGATGGCAAGTTGTTCATAAAATTTTCAAGTCTCTCAATTTTTTCTTTAACCTCGGCTATGGCATTGTTCAAGGGGTCCAGATTAGGTATCTGTAATGATTGAATCTGTTCTTTTAGAGTGGAAATCACTAGATCAAAATCTTCTTGTGATTTTATGCTTTTGACAATTGTTTGGAGCTGTGCCTGGACATTATTAATCTGTTCCTCTAATTGTTGTTTCAATTGCTCAGAGTTGGTGGCCTGGGTCTTAAATTTGGCTTGAAGAGCTGCTACAGCCTCTTCTAAACTTTGAAAATTATCCAATGTGGCCAAGTCAGTATATTTTTGAAGCAGCAATTTGAGTTCAGAATCAATTTTAAGAAGAGGGTCCATGCATTGTGATTGCAAATTTGTAATTTCTAGTTGAAGACTGGCATTGAGTGTGGTTTGTAAAGCTTGTAAATCACTTCTTAATTTCTTGACTCTGACATCAAGCATCAGAATCTCATCACTGTGATCTTCATGTCTTGTATGGCCAAATATATCATTAGGCATTTTTGTTTTAGCGGTTATTTATTATTGAATATCTAATTCTTAATTCTATAAAAAAAGGTATAAGCTTGTCATAGGATCCCGGGACCTCAATATATAAGCAGTCACCAGCAGAAACAGTATAAACAGTGCCAGAAATCATGTTTGAGTGCTTAATTCTATAATTTTTTTTCCCTATTGAAATCTTGACATTACCCTCAGGGGTTGTAATAAATTGTAATTGACCACCTACAGGTAATTGGTAATGATTTAAATTATTGTTAAATATGTACAATGTTTTACCTGTTTCATCATCAACATCTGTAAGTATGCTGTTCAGATGAATAATTAACAAAGCACTTAGTTTAGA
This sequence comes from Lepisma saccharinum, assembly GCF_977018435.1. Taxonomy (NCBI): domain Eukaryota; kingdom Metazoa; phylum Arthropoda; class Insecta; order Zygentoma; family Lepismatidae; genus Lepisma; species Lepisma saccharinum. The sequence goes on along the minus strand of NC_139251.1, from coordinate 6,605,996 downwards.
TATTATATCAGAAGAGGCTTGTGGTGTTGGCAGGTCCATAATAGCCTGTTTTTTGAACCCAAATAAGTTCATAGGCATGTTAATTTATTTCAAATCATGCTCTGTAATTGGACATTGATTGCCATTTTTCAAATCACAATGACCCCATGGTAAAGTATGTATGCCACATGATAAAATGCATCTCTTATCATCATGTGGGTCCAGAGCCACTTTTCTTACAATATTGCTAGTCAACAAGTGATCCACACTCTGAATTCTATTTTCTGATGTTCTGATTGTGCTACATGATTTGAGGCAATTTTTGTAATCTTCAAATTCAAGCTCTTTGTCTACAGTCACTCTGCCAATGCCCTTGGCTTTTTTGGCAACAACACCACTACATGTTTCAAAACTGTACATCTTGGCCCTTAACCCAGCAAATGCCACAATAACATCACCAAGTGTCTCATCTTTTAACTTGCCAGGCACCTTTTTGTTGTCGTGTTGAATTTTTGAATGTTCACTTGTATCAAAATATTTAAACAATTCAGGCTGGGACATATCTTGATAAACATCTTCTGTTTGAATATCAAGAACAAAACTATCTGTGTCCATGTACATCAGTTTTACACAATCACCATAAAAAGGCTTCAACACATCATAATAGAGCTCCAGCATGTGTAATTTGGCCAATTCCAATATTACAGCCCCTACATAAATAGGCTTATCAAACTTAATCTTTGTTTTTTTCATATTAAAAAGTGCCATATTCTCATCATAAATTCTTCTGTAATAGAAGTTGGGGCTTTGCTATCAATTTTTTGCTCCGGCTGGGGTCAGTAATTATTTTAACATCAGTATATTTTCTGACATTTTCAATTGTTTTGCCATACACTGAATTGACCATCAATTTAAACAAAGTTTTATCAAATTGACTCATTGCAGATGTTCGAAGCTCTGTGTTTGTATCAATATATGGCTTCAACCATCTTGAGTGCCTGAACCTCAAAACGTTTCCAACTTTGGTCACTTGAACACCATGATTCATCAGGAACTGGAGGTTTTTATAATATATGACATAACCCTGTTTTGGCTCTAGAGTCATCATCAATTTCTTCTGTTTAGAGCCAGGTGAGCACTGAACCTCAGGAATTGGGGGCAGATCAGAAAATGTGTTGTGTAAATTATCAGGAATTGTCAGATCAACCTCTAAGAACAAGCCATAGTTACTATCATCAAAATCCTTAAGATCTTCAATATTGAAATCTTCAACCCACTCAAGCCCTGCATATGGCAGGTTATCCATCATAGCATAACCATAGAGGCTATTGGCATCCACATACAGTATATAATTTGATGGCAGTGCTGGATCATAATCAGGAATATATTTGTTATTTGCTCTGGCATATCTCTGAGAGCATTGCACCATGCCCCCTCTTATACATTGCTCCATAAACAGATACATATCCTGATCTTGGATCAGATCCAATTGCATTTTAGTGTTTAAAAACATTGCAGACCATGCTAGGCCCGGAGCACTGTAAAAATACATTGGATCCAGCTTATAATTTTGCATGGAAGATTTTCTGAATGCCTGCAGTATATCAGCTAAGAGAGTGACATCAAGTTTTAAATATGCCTTGTGATAATCACCAAATGTCTGGCATTTTAAATTGTTCCACATCAACTGGGCATGGTGATAATCATCATCAGTAATTCCAGATCCTCTGATTTTGCTGTAAAACTCTTGTTGTAATGGCAGAGCACACTCATCAAATTTAGAAAAATCTGTAACATAATCATATGGATATACACCCTTCCGCCTAATTAATTTCAGGTCCTGATTTGGAAACAAAGCACATGTGATTTTGAATTGATCATCAGATAATTGAGTGGCCAGTGTAGCCTGGCTAGCCGATAAAATTCTGTATGAATCAAGAAATCTTAAGTGAATAGGAACACCATTAACTTTAATTATTTTGCTAATGGAAATATATTTCTCATTATTTTCAGCTAAAATATTTAAATTCTGCTTGTCAAACCCCTCGTACCTGATCAAATGATGGAAATCATAATTGGATGCTCCATGGCAAAATATAGGGACAAATTTTGGTCTCTGGATCTTAATATTACAGCTATTACACAGGGCCATTAAGAATTTACCATCTGTATGAGAATAGTGTTTCACCTTGATATTTGTATCTGAAAATTCAGAATCACATACCGGGCATTTTTCTGCATTGTTGAAATCTTCAATCTGTTTCTCTGTTAAAGGCAACATGGGTTTTGATTTTAATAAGACATTAGATGCTATGTCAAGGCACTCATTTTCTATTCTATGAGCAAATTCTTTGATGGCATCTGGTCCCATGTATAAATATTTTTTACTAACAACACCATCCTGTACAACAACATAATAAAAACTAGAAGGTTTATGTAGCTGGTATGGTGTAATTGAAGATTCATCAGGATCTGGTCTACAGAATGCAAGGGGTTTGAGATTTGATTCAAAATCACAGACTATATATGCTGGGTGTTCCAACAAGGCTTCAAATTTTTTAAAATTGGCTTTTTCACTTGGATTAGGCATCACCATATGAACAGGTTTATGATTGCCACAGTATTTCAGATGCTCAATTAACTTGTTTTTAGCAATTTCTGTATTCACTTCACGAACCCCATTTATTACTTTTTTACCATCAAATACAGTTAAACATCTTCTGCACAACTTGAATATTGTCTTAGATTTGTCTAATTGTTTTCTGACTAAAGCTTCAAGATTATGTATCAGAGTGTAATGATATGTGTCATCCCTTTCAATTAAGAGCAGATCAATCGGAACAGCAGAATCATCATCAAGTGTACTGATTCTGAGAGGTGCTATCAAGCAATTGCCACGGCCAGTAGAACAAATAAAAACATTAATAGATAATTGTTTATCATTGATATCCCTGGCCTTTTTTTTTTTCAAATTAACAATATTCTGAACAGACATTGGATATTCTAAACCCTTCATTGCTTCATCAAAATTGTGTTCATATTGTTTATAATAACTTATTCTCTGAGGATTCCTTGAAACTGGAAACAAAGCAGCTAAAATACACCACAAAAAGCATTTCTCATCATTATTTTCTATGTTAACCACGGCTCTTTTGTTTTTAATATTGGCAGGTAATGGCAGATAAGTAGAACCTTGTAATGGGCTGAATTCAGAAATATTAACATATAACTTGTGTGAAGAACCGCATGGGCTCCATCCTGACTCTTTTCCAGCAAATTCAGAGTGTTTAATATTCAATTGATCTATCAAACTGCTTATTATTTTGTCTAAATTTGCATTTGAATATACCGGTACAGTTTCTGTTATGTGGGGCTGTGTAAATTTTGTGCCGTTTGGTTTCTTATATTGTGTAAACAATTTGAGGGACAGCTTATAAGAGCCATTTTGTGCATTTAGAATTGCCTGCACATCAGGATTTATACTGTTCAAAAAATTCTTAATACCACATCTTGGCTCTGATTTAAAACAGTGATCCCTTAATTGGCCATTAAAACTGCTATGAATAGGTGGTTCATAGCGTGGCTGCTTTGCTGCTCTAGCATTAACAGGTGTTTCATGCTTCCTTTACAGACCAGATGTAGATGGTTGTGGGGTCAATATTGATGACTGTACATAAGAATTACACTTATGCCTTTTGTAATATGCCTTGCTTAATATTTTATGGCATCTTGGACACATTTTTGTGGCCTTTCTGCATTTCTTACGGTCACAATTAAACCGGTGCCTAGACCAATTAGAACTAGATATATTTTTTTGCATTGATTGCAATATTTTTGATTTGGCATTTTTTGTTGTTTGTTTACATAAATTTTCTTGGTCCAAAAAAACAGAACTATTGACAATATGCCAAAACAATTATAACAGCAGTTAGTGACTGAGCTGGTGCTTTTATACCCAAACAACAGCAGTAACTAGGCTCTGGTAATCCCCAATATAAAATAATTTTGCTCTATTATGCTGTTGTATAACACACTTTACCAGGTTTCAGATCTGGGAGCTATCAGTTGTATATCAACTGGCAGTGATTATTCTCAAAATCTCACGTGTGGACATATTATTTTGCCACATGTATTTCAATCTTACACATTTTACCAGGATTCAAATCCAGAGCTCTTGTTTACAAGGCAGCAATATTAACATTTTGCCATCAGGGGAGGCCTCACATTTTACCAGGATTCAAATCCAGAGCTCTTGTTTACAAGGCAGCAATATTAACACTTTGCCATCAGGGGAGGCTTCACATTTTATCAGGATTCAAACCCAGAGCTCTTGTTTACAAGGCAATAAGCCATGGGACTATGTCCACATTTTATTGAGTATCAGAACCCAGAGCTCTTGTTTACAAGGCAATAAGCTATGGGACTATGTCCATATTCTATTGAGCATCAGAACCCAGGAGAGCTATATATCAGCTAAATACAATTCAAAGTTGGACTTTGAAATGTGCAATGAATATTTCTGTAAGTCTCACTCGGGTATATATTATCAGAACAAGGCAAAACCTGAATCCAATTCAGGCATATATGACAACATGCAAGAGGCCAATGTTCTTTTTACTAGGAATTTCCCTTGGAGTCAATAACATGATGGCATGTATAGGGGAATTTTCCCTGGAAGGGCACAGTGTAGATTTTATCTCATGCATGCAAGCATATAAAATCTCCCAGGCGTGCATAATTTATTGCTGGCCAGGACATGTAACTGATCAAAGATTAGAAAAAACATGAAATCAATTTGCTTGCCTGCCCTTGTCCTATTGTATTGATCTGTAAGTTGTAGAGGATGAGAATATAAGCATTTTTGCCCTAGTTTTAAGTATAGTCAAAAACAACAAACTGAGAGATGTAGCTTTTACACACATGGGCAAATCTGTCTAAGGGGAGTTCTTCATTTCTACACTAGAATTCAAGATTCTCTAGATTTAAATATGTACACACATGACCGATTGGGCTATATGCCCTTTTTGACATAGTTTTAAGTGTAGGCAAATCTGTCTATTGAGGCTTCTTCTTTTCTACACTAGAATTCAGAATTCATGGAATTAAGAGCATATCACACTTGAAGAAATGGGGAATAAGAGCATCTTGGCATAGTTTTAAGTGTAGGCAAATCTGTCTATTGAGGGTTCTTCTTTTCTACACTAGAATTCAGAATTCATGGAATTAAGAGCATATCACACTTGAAGAAATGGGGAATAAGGGCATCTTGCCATAGTTTTAAGTGTAGGCAAATCAGGCTGTTTAATCAAATAACCTCTTCTTTTGTACAATTTTTGTGCTTATATTATATACTTTCATACTACTACTACCATAACATTGGTGGTCACATCTGATACTCCAATGTCATTTTGTAGACGACCGTGGCGGAGTGGTTAGCATATTGCGCTACGACGCCATGGATCCCGGGTTCGAATCCCGAGCTCGGCATGGATGTTTGTGAGTGTCCATTCATCAATTTCATCATATCATCACTCATCCCCATCTTCGAAAATTAGCCAAAAGCAAAATAAAGCAAATCAATCAAAAAATCAAATTCTAACGTTTGACTAAATTTTGAAATCAGATAGAACAGAATATTTTACTTTTATTGCCCAGAAAAATAGTCTATTCCATATTTTACTCACATCTATTTATTACATTGTTTATTTTCAACTCCATGGGAGGTAAGGCCCCTTTAGGTGCGATGTCCTTGGCGATCGCCTGCTTCGCTCACCCCTTGCTACGCCACTGCTTCGGAATTGCATTAAAGCAGAGCGTATTGGGAGGTGGAATTACATCTTCAATCGTTAGGCACATGTTCTCCTTTTGCTGCATCAGGGTCAACATCTGTGCTACAAGCGCACTAGTTCACCTCAAACCTGGACAAAATTGCTTCAGATGGTACTTAAAAACTTTCCAGCTAAGGAAGCATTCTGAATAACATATTTAAATCAGACAAAATCTGACTACGGAAAACCACCAAAAACGGATTTCAAAATAGTGGACTAGTTATTATGAATTTCCCAATATTTTATGTATTTTTACTTATAATTTGTGTTTTCTTCTTGTGTCTAATTAGATATTGGTTTTAAGTATGGAGATATCTAAATTGTGAGCGATTTAAATGTAGTTAAAATATGAAAACCACGAAAGATCATCATTTCATGTAACTTGATAAAATGCTGATTGAACCGGCTTGTGGACGATTTGTAGTTGCAAGCTATGCTGAAGATTCTCTCCATGATTGCAGCAGCCACGCATCGCAATTATCCCCAGCCTCTGTACCTGTACTTGCAGGAAACGTTTTCTGTCGTCTGAAAATCCAACCGTGAAGAAAATGTTCCTGGGAAGTAAATTTGTGACAACATGAAGTGACAAATTATGGTCCCCGGACTCGGATTTAGTTATTGTTTCAAGTCTACTTTATGCACAGAAAGGCACCTTCGTAATAGAACAAGTATTATAGTGTAGTCAAAATAGGAAAAATAAAGAAACTAATTTATGTGAAGCTGAAATTTGGTATATAGCGTCTTTATAGCATTAATAGCAACATGCCAAAAGTCCCCGGCAAACACCAGTACGCTAAGGTCACCCTATTGAAAAATGGCGGACGATGAAAGTTTTCACGAAATAAGGTAATTAGAATTCATACATAACAAGCTGTAATTTGGTGCATAGCTTCCTTATAACATTAATAATAACATGTCAAAAGTCCCTGAAGATCACCCTGCCCCTAAGTCCGTAATATTGAAAAATGGCGGATAAATTCAAGTTTTCAATAAATAAAGAGCTAATTGACAGTAGCTTGGTTTATATATATATATATATATTTTATAACACTAGTAACATCAATTACAACATGTTAAGTTTTTTGCACATCATTGACACGGTAGGCAACGGCGCAATATCTGAAGTATGGCGAATAATTACAATCTTTCGCATGAGAATGGAATTGACTTGTAACAGAATGGGATTTGGCAAATGTGTTTGGTATGTAAGGTATGACAACATTCTGTAATATTTGGCGTCTGATCAGACAGAATGTTCTTTTCACGTGTCTTGATCTGCTCACAAACTAAATCAGATTGTCACTATCGTAATGCACACCTGTAAGAATCATATTCGTCGCTTTCATTGTTGTCATGTTTGTCTTCTACGTCTTCACCATTGTCTTCTCTGGAAACACTGAAAATAATAATGAAATTTGTACCTGCGACGATATTTTATATCACAGCCGGAATTTGTTTTCGGTTCTGTGAACATGTTACTTTCTTACTTCCAGTGTTTATACATTTTGTGTGTAAAATATCTACAGTAGTCATCTATGAACCTTAAGAATGTTTCACTATTTTGTCAGCCCTCTTGTGTCACTGATTCAACACTTTTCTAGTTTGTTGTATAAAATATTAATTTTCCTTGTGAATTTCATGAAAAGATGTCTTATTTTCTTCGGAATGACGAAGAAAATATTGCAATTTGGAAATTTCCTCGCAATATTCTTTACGTTAAGTACTACTTTCTTACTTTAAAAAAGGTTGTTACTGAAAGTTGAAATAGTTGCATATTGTCAATACTATAGATGGGTGGCGTGACCTTGACTGGACTATTTTGGTGGATTCAGGTACAAGTTCCTCACACATTAAAAAAATATGCTTGCCCGGACACCAATTGTTTTCATATATGTATGACATTTTAATGTGTAAAATTACGTTATATGAACATTTACTAACTCTCTTCCAGGGCCAAGCAACAGCAGCTCCAGTGCTTGAAGGAATCTGTAGCAGATTGCAAGATACCACACACAACGAACCTCTTCACTACAGTACTCGATCGCCTGTACGAGAACAGCCCGTGCAACCAAGAAAATTTCACAAATTTAGAGGACTTTGAGGCCCTCAGTGAATTATTGGAGCCTTGAAATTCTGGCACCGATTACGAAGTCGATTTTGCTCTCAGCTTTTTTGTTCAGCCTTTCACATTTCAGGCTAAAAGCACATGATTCCTCTCGTTCAGCCACATCTCAACCTTAACTGATTGGGAACAGCACATTCGCCAGCAAAAACGTTAAAATAATTATTATTATAAGTGAAACACCACTAAACTCAACACACATGACATTTATGCTCTGATATTCAGAAATATCTTCCGTTACCCAGAACATTGCATTTGCCTTTTAGCCTGTGTTTTGCACCGATTAAAAATCACATTTTTCAAACAATTTAATTTCGTTTAATATGAATTAAATAAATGCACATGTAATTTTGTTATCTCCTTACACGTTGTATTAGAATAATTACAAGAAACAATGTTGTTTTATTTCATAAACCTTATGCATAATTTGGTGTAATTAGTATCTGCAACAATTTAGTGACTTTAATAAACGTAAGGTATTTTTATGTACATGATATGATCTTGAAGCAGTTTATTTCAACAAAGAACATTTAACAAATAGATTACCTGATTGATGCGGTGTATATAGTAAGCATGTATTAAAATGAACACGTAGCTCGAACTAAAAACTCTTGTGAAATACTGTGTATATGTTATGTGAAGTGAGAAACTTCATATTTTGCTAAGAAAATATGTATGGAAAATTATATTTTTATAGCTACTACTTGAAGAACTCAAATTATTATGATGGAATTTCAACGTAAGTATACTCTGCATATAACGTGGTATATAGTTATCACAGAGGAGTTTCTGTATCGCAGTCAAATTATTTTTAGTTGAGGAACTCGAGAGTAAGTTGAAAATATTTAATAACCCACGTTGTGGTGTGGTGTTCAATTAATCAGAATTGGAGTGAGATAAATCTGTAGTTAAGGTTATTCAACACTGCAATTTGTAACTGTGAATGCAAGTTTTCTTTGATTTAGCGGGAAATCAGTCTGCTATTGTTGTAAGTAATAAATGGAAACATATACATTTTCTGCTCGAGTAGGAATCCAAAGCCGTTATCCGATCAATCAGTTTCTGTGTTTGAAACTTCTGTCTAGGAAAGCTACATACAATTTGCTTTTAATAACACCAGCTTCAAAATAACCCATCCATTCTTGTCATGCCAAGTAATGTTTGATTTTGATTTGTTATATTTAACTTTGGGTTTGTGCCACTTTTGGCTACTCGCAAAGACAATGATGGGTGATGAAATGACAAAATTGATGAAAGGACATCACAAAGAAAATAATGAAAACAATGCACAGGCTGGGATCCAAACTAGGGACCTGTGGTGTCGCATTGCGCTGTGGTAACCGCTCCGCCACGGAGCTCTGCAGAGTAATGTTTGACCATACATTGTTGATGAAATAATAATATAACATATACAGTGGTTCACATTAGCAATCGAATACGTAGTAGCATTTTGCTGCATTTCTTCACAATATTTAAAAATTAACATGTACATAAATAAACGATGGTGAAATATTTATACGCATTTATTAAAACTATATTCCCTGTTACATTTTTCTTTTTTAATTTTGGGTGCGTCAGCACTTCGGCTAATTGTTCACCCGCCACGTTATACTGGGTCCAGCCCCTTACCATAACAAATAACATAACTGTAATGTCGCATAAATGAAATATTAAAATATTCTGACTTAGGTTAAAAGCTGAGGCTGTAAAGGGGCACTCATCATACATAAGCACAAAAAAAGGACAACAAACAGAATTATAGTGGCCATAGGGCCAGTCGCCAGAGCCTCGTTAGTCTGCAAAGAGCAGTCCAGGGTGTACTACGTGGAATGAAGTTGACGATTGGGTGTACTACGTGGAAGGTCACCCCTTACACCACTGTTACGTTTTCAAATCTGAAAATAGGTATTTATGTTTGGGTGTGAAAAAAGAGATCACTTTAATATTCAGACAAATCGTGAAAGCCTTCTGTTTCTGTTAAGCTACGTTTCCATTCTGACAAGTTCCAGACTCATGACGCGCAACATGTGCCGGCGCATGTTGCGTGTCATTTAGTGCACTGTTTTCAATTCAAAACTAGGTACTTTGTACTTCTGCAAAATATGCCCGCAACAACACTGGAGTGCATGCAGGACCGCAGTGCAGCGTTGTGCAGTGCTTTAGAGTAGTCAGTGTTTCTTCACATGTATTTAAATAATTTGGTGGTGATTTAACTTGTGTAAAGATGAACAATACAGCTATGGAGGGTTTTGTGGTTATGGCAGGCGCGTACCATGAAATTCTAAAAAAAAGAGGAGAAAACGACCTAGATGGTGGATTAGAAGTTTGCTAGCGAAAAAAAAAAACTCGTTGATAAGAGACTTACGTCTTCAAAGTGGATACGAAAACTTTGTAAGAATGACTGGAAGTGATCTTGCATTGTTATTAAATCTTGTTGGACCACAGATTGTAGTCGCATCGTCTGTTTCTACTCTAGTGCGTATGCCTGTGTCCCAGGAACTTGCAGCAGGCTGTTTCCATTGTCCGCGGCGCATGTTGTGCGTCTTAATCGTTTGGGGCAATTTTGTCCCCGGCACTTGCGCCGCGGCATGTTGCAGACAGTTACCATTTCAACAAATGCTTGGCACATGCAGCGCGTCATGTTGCACGGAAAATTTGTGGTAATAGAAACGAGGCTTTACATAGCTTTTTTACAGGTCAAATACAGTGCGGGGAATTAACAATTCATGCTACTTCCTGACTACATCAGCTGCATTGCTCCCTGACTGAAGTACGAAAAGAAAGAGTAACACAAACAAAAATACAACATTTGACGAACGGCAGGTATTTATTTTTACCGTACCTAACCAAAGCGCGCAGGTACAGGGGAATTGAAAATGTTAAGTACATGTAAACGTACCGTGGGTGACGCAATAAAACGTGATGAATAGGAAAATGAGGTAGATTCCGTATCTCAGAAAATTCAACCAAGATAAATAGGAGAACGAAATCGACGAGCTTCAGTATGAAAAATGAAGACCCTTTCCTCACCCCAATAACCTTCCCAAACCAAGGGCTCCGAAAGCAGCTGTGCAACTTGGAGCAGGTATTGGGACTGCTGTACGGTTCAGTAGCATTTCGTCCGAGTTGGAGTTCATCCGAAAGCGAAATTCCGAGAAAAATGCTACAGCTCGTCCGTGACGGTTTATTGAGTTGCGTTTCGTCCGAGCCTGGAAGATGATGAGTCACACCTTGAATAACTGGTGGCAGCGGTGGAATTGGTGACTAGGATACCTCAATTTCCAACTTTTAAAACTACATTGCATAGACAGCGGAGTGTGGGGCAGGGAGTGCAGACTCAGCCAAATCGTCGAGAGAGGGGTACCGGGTTCGATACCCGTTTGAGGTACAAGTGGTTCGGATCCCACTTTAAACTGTAAGTCCAGTCCCGATTACCTTAAACAACAACAACAAACAACAAACTTAAAACAACAAATCAGATCAAATAAAATCGTCGAGAAGAAGTGAACTTGGATCCAGAAATTTTAGTCATGGCAGATGGTAACGCTTTCTTACTATCTGACAACTGTGAAGGTGAGATTTGCAGGTTCCAGAGGGAAAGAAATATTACAACAACAAAAAAATATTTTCTTGGATGGAGCATTTAAGAGTGTTTAGCAAGCAGTTTGCTTCATTAAACACTATTAGGATGGTAGCCCTCGGACGAAACGCTACTCGGTCAAGTATCAGTAAGCTGCCTGTTCCTGGAATTCGGACGAAACGCTACGCCACGTGATGTAAATCCGAAATGGTAATCTGGCGGTTCAGAAAGCGAAGATGAGTATGAACGACAAAATGGTGAAATGATGAAGGAACACTCACAGAGAACACTCATGCGCAGGTCGGGATTCGAAACCGGGACTCCTGGCGTCGTAGCGCGCTGTGCTAACCACTCTGCAACGTAATATTTTTTATTTACTCATTTTAGTTGCTTCCTTTTACCTACGCTAAAAAAAGAAATAAAATAATTGAAAATTAGTCTTTTTTTCAACATGTCCATTGAGAATGTCAATGATCTGTCCATTTTTCATTTTGTCAGGAAACCTTTAAAAATTGACATTATAGTTATTGGACCTTTGTCGCCATTGCACGGAAAGTTTATGTCATTGCAAAGCCTGATATATCTATCTACCAGATAGAACACTGGAATTGAATGAGATTAGGTAGTTGTTCTGTAATGGAGCTAACACAATTCCATTATAACTTTGTCATTCGGTAGCAAAGTAAAATAACCGATAACTTTGATTTCACAATTATTCAAAATGTATCTATCTGTTAAAAGCAAAAGTAAGAACCGAAGTCCACCATGCCAGTAACACTACTACTTCTAAGCAGATCCCACAAGTGACTGAGGTTAGAATGAAAGTTTGTCTTCTTTTAAGTTCGGAAATTTCCAAAGTTTTTAGACTGACTAGTCTGACACAAATTGTAAAGAAACTCACTCTCTTCATGATTAATAACAAACACTAGCTTCTCGTCATTATTTACAGACTGGGAAATATTTTCTGCAGGCCCCAGTTCTATCCGAGACCGCCCGACATCAGAAGGGGACGTTTCTATGCCAGGCGTGGGGTAAAATACTGCACCTGGTCGAGATTTGCTCCATTCTCCCAGCAAAATTTTTTGGTCAGCTCGACGTTCTGTTGCTGCTCGTTACTAGGGTACGACACTGCAGCATCTGTTTGTAAGCCACTGCTCGCCACTTGCAATCGTGGAGAGCTACGACCTTCCCTCAAAGGTTCACTGTGCTCCGGTGAAGATAAACGGTTCTCAGTTCGTGGTCTCTTACAAGGTTCGTATCTGGCAGCAGCATACTCACGTCTCTGTCTATTTTGGGTTTGTTGACGATAACGATTGCCGTTTCTATATGGATCTGCAGAGCGATTTTCACGGTAATTATTCTGACTCTGGACCATACGAACCCTCGGGTTTCTGTTTACCTACATGCTTGGAGTATCTCGGTGGTTCTGGTGAGTAGGATTCTCCTTCCTCCACGCAGTTCGCCAAGCATCCTGCTCTTCCGCTTGCTCGTATCTCTTAACAAAATCTGCAAGCAAATCAACAGTTACGGGAGCGTGGGCCATACACAATTGCTTCACCCTATAAGGCAATTGGCCGATTATGAGGTTTACCACCTGCTGCTCTGTGTAGTGGCTACTCAGGTTTCTGTAAGCAGAGTATACAGAACAAACATATTCTTCCAAACTATTGTCATTGTTTTTGTTGTACCATTTGGCCCTAACAGATGCCAACTCCCTTTATTTTGCCTCTGAAGAAGCAAAACGCCTCTTAAACGCCCTACGGAAATCTGAATATGTGTGGAAATCATTCTTATGAGAGTAGAACGAATGATAAGCCATGGCCGTTAGCAAACGAGGAATAATCTCCAGCCTGTATCTATGTGGGATCTGAAGGATCTCAAGGTTGGTATCTAATTCCTTCAGATAAATCTCAGCCGAAGTGGCTATAATATTTCCGTCGAATTTCCGCATGGAATTCAGGTCAGCCATCCTGGGAGTCATCCCACCACGCGTAGCATTGGTTCTATTTTTTCTTTCTTTTCTCTTTTCCGATAAAGTCGACTCGCTGCCTGAAGAACTGGAAACGATCTCTCTATGGCGTCTTTTTTACATATGCACGGTTTCGTTGCCCCAAAGAGACCTCAGACCGACTAGGAGACAGCAACTATGGAACTATGCCCATTGACTGTGAGATTCGTATGGATTTAGTATGGAAAGGTCAAAGGTCAACTAGTAAATGTTTATTTATATTTATACATGCATGTAAATAACCTGTTTAGCACATACGATCTTAAATCCTCCTCAGTGAGGTACCTGGGCAGTATTAGTATTCTTATCTAATTTAGGGGGGAACCAACTAGTACAGGTAACCAATAGGAACCTTGGTAGTCGTCACGTGCCACGTCGTCTGGAGACAACATGCGAAAGCGTCCAATCAATAGCGAGAGACGGGCCAAGGGGCCCGCGGTTTCACAAAGGTGTTGGTATGAAAGAACGCCGCAAAGTCAATCCAGCTATGACAAGGGAACGGTTCGGTCCCTTGGTATGTCCAGTTAGTAGCAAGGGACGGCAAGGTACAAAGGGAAGGTCTGGAAGCACCCAGGAGACTTGAGCTTGGGGCGCCACGACCCAAGGGTAGCACACCAAGCTCTTATGGAGCAGACCAGGTAGCTAGGAAATCTGCTTTTCTTATCCTCCTCCTTCCTTCTCAAGGAAGCTATTGGATCCCGGTGGGGGAAACTTCCAGACTAGATCTGGGAACCAGGTCTTTCGCAGTCGGCATCTGGCAGTCGACTGAGCTCCGGTATTGTTTTTTTTTTAGTTTTTTTTTTAGGATTTGACGTCAGGATTTGTGTATCCCAGCATATTGTTTATTTAACATTAACTGGAATCGACAATAATTTACAATACTGTTACAATAATTACTTTTCTTTACATCAATATTTTACAAAAACTAACGCAACTGTCGCGTTAGTACAATTTACAATGTTCCAAGAAAATCCCCAAAATCTACTCACTGCTACATATATATGAACATTCACAATCACAATCATTACATTAACTTGATTGTCATTTCATTTATCTGGTTTATATAAACAGTCATGGACGGGGAAGTGAAACCCTCTCTACTCTGGGTTTTATTTGACCTATAGCTTGCACTAATGGGTTTGGGTGCATCGTAATCCGCCTCCACAGGTTATCCCGGGCAATATGTAGTAAATCTTTAATCCTGGGCTGGTCCATGTCTTCGTGGAGTTGTTGTATACGTGTCGCTAACGGGTAATGTCCAATTTATCTGAGTGCTGTTTTGTACATATTTCAATTTCTGCAAATGTGTTTTAGCGGCCTGTAACCATGTAGGGCCGGCATATAATAATATAGGTCTAATCATCATTTGATACAGATGGAGTCTTGTTTCAATTGTCAACGCTGGTGATCTTAGTACAGGCATGAGGTATCTTGTTCTTTGTTTTGCCCTTCTTGCCACCTCATCTAGTTGTGGGCCACAAGTCAGTCTTGTATCAAGGCTTAATCCTAGGTACTTTACCTTATTGACCGTAGGGACTGGCGTCTGAAATATTTGAAGTTTGATTTTATCCCTAGCTCCACTCGATGCAAAAACTATGGTGTTGCTTTTTGTTGGATTTATTTTTATTTTCCATTTTAATAATTCTGGCACATACTTGTTAATTCGTTTTTCGTAAGTGGACAGTAATTTTGCATGTACTAACAATACAGTATCATCTGCATATGTTGCTAATATTCCTTCTTTCGGATATGGAATATCTGCCTTATATAATGAGTATAAAGTAGGGGAAAGGACAGAACCTTGAGGCACCCCTGCTTCAATAGATCTGGAAGTAGATTTCTGCCCTTGCACAGTTACTATGAACTTTCTGTTTTGCAGATAATTCATCATAATTTTTAAGTAGCACTGAGGTAGCGGAAGGTGTTGTAATTTGAGCATAAGTCCACCGTGCCATACTCTATCAAATGCTTGCTGCACGTCTAGAAATAGACCAGCGACACGATGCTTTCTGTTGTTAGGAACAGCAATATAGTCAACGACTCTGACAAGTTGTTCGGTAGTACCGTGATTTTTCCGAAAGCCAAATTGGTGGTTTGGTATTAGCTGATGTTCGTCTATAATAACTGTGAGACGCTGGCACAACACCCTTTCGAAAAGCTTACTAACATGAGATAATAGACTTATAGGCCTATAGTTTGTCTTCTCGTGCGGATTCTTTCCCATTTTTGGAATAGCTATTATCTTTGCCATTTTCCATTGTGTTGGAAAATAGCCCAGTCGTATAATGTTAGTAAAAAGTTTGGCAAGATACACAAACCCCTTTCTTGTGAGATTCTTAAGTGCCGCAGGTGGAATACCATCTAGACCAGGTGCTGCTTTAGGTTTTAGCTTTTTTGTCAGCCTTTGGACTTCACCAGGTGTTACGTGTGGAGCATCAAGAGTCGACGGAAGTTGTAGAAGTTGGTCGTATATATTTTGAACCTCTTGCTCTGTTTGTTGATCAGTAAGTTCTGCATGAAGTTTGAAATGCGTTTGGAATTGGTCTGCAAGAGTTTCCGCTATTTCCTGAGGATTGACTATAGGTCCTTCTGGAGAATTTAAGGAATTCAATGTTGGCTTATCTCTTGCATTGAGAGTGCGCGCTAACTTTCAAAATTGCCTATCTTGTAGTTCCAGTTTTCGTAGACGTTCATCCCATTGGGAGGTCCGCTCTCTTACTAGGAAATTATGTAATTATTTGGCAAGCAACCTCCATTCGTAAAGATGGTGGGGTGATTGAGTTCTATACCAGCGACGTCGGACCCATCGTGTCAAACAAAGTAAAATTTCCAGTACTGCAGAAGTGTTTGGCGTAGGTAAAGTAGATATGGTAATCGTTGTTCGGCTCCAAGATGTTTTAATAACCTCTGTAAAGTTGTTTACTACTTCATCGATCTCCTCAGCCGTATTCATTGATCGATGGAGGTTCAGTCTCATATGTGATTGCCGGCGAAAAGCGTTCCAATCTGTTTTGGGTTCCTGTAGTGCCTGGAACCTATGATAGTAGATGCCCTGGGCAATAGCTGCGATAACAGGGAGATGATCCGAGGTAAGAGCGTCTTCAACATGTGGTGCACAACTAATACCTACTCCTTTGTTCAAAACTACGTCTAAGACATCAGGTGTTCCTCTACCCCTAGGGTAGAAAGTAGGGTCCAGTGGAGCAGATATAGAAAATTCAGTATCTGGCAGCGCTTGCAGTAGAATATTTCCAGACGGGTTAGATATTCTGGAATGCCATATAGGATGCTTGGCATTAAGATCGCCTCCAACAATAACGTTGGATTCCAGTGTGTCCAATTGTAGTACGTCTTGATAATCCAGCACTGTAGCTGGAGACCGATACGCTGCAACTAATATCAGATCTTCTGAAGTAGTATGCACCTTAATTGCAATTGCCTCAATTGACGTAAATGTGGGTAGTGCTATTCTTGCCGCGTTGATTCCTTGTCTTGTTAATATGAGA
This sequence comes from Lepisma saccharinum, assembly GCF_977018435.1. NCBI lineage: Eukaryota > Metazoa > Arthropoda > Insecta > Zygentoma > Lepismatidae > Lepisma > Lepisma saccharinum. Next base: position 6,588,973 of record NC_139251.1, on the reverse strand, counting down.
AGTCCGCCTTTTCTTTGTTGGAGTCGGTCTTCACGAAAAATTCTATAACGAGAGATGGTCCATTTCATATGTGGTTTGAGGTGAGTCTCGTTAATTAGTGCAATATCTATATTTTATTGCAAAGTAGATGAGTGAGTTCAGGTGTCTGATTTGCTATGCCATCGGCATTGTATATCAGCAAATTGATATGTTGAAGCAAATTATGTCGACTAACAACAGCCATCAGATTGCATTTCCATCAGTATTTGTATTATGATTGGTATTATAGACGTTCCCGAGGTTGCTTGGGAGATTTTTTGTAGTCCTCGGGATACATGTTGCCATATCTTGGTAAAGTTCCATGTATTAACCAGATCCAGGAGTATTTGCAGACCTTGGCCAGCTTGCCCAGTATTTGTTGTAGGTTGGTGACGTTGTCCCATTCGAGACTGTGGGTCAGCTCTGTAGGCATAAGATGTATAACGTGCTGCTTCAGTGGGCCTGATAGATGTTGAAGCTGGAGCTGGAGCTGTAATGGAGGTTCTGACAGGTTGACTGGCAGTTATCATCTGAGGGTTTCTCTGTTGTTGATCTATTTCAGTGAAGATCCGACAGCCTCTAAAGTTTGCGGGATGTTCTCCCCCACAGTTCGCACATGTGGGGATCATCCCTCTTCTTCTGACATTTATATGCTTCATGTGGTTTACCACATTTAACACAGCGTGGTATGGTAAAACATTGTTGCTGGGTGTGGCCTAGACGTTGGCATTCATGGAATTGTATGACTGTTGGGGGCAGATATTCTACGACCTCAATCCTATAGATGTTCATACTTTCCAAATCATAGATCGTTGATGCTGCTGGCGATCTCTTTAGAGTAATCAGGAATAGTGGTATGTTCTTCCTTCCTTGACCTTTTGGGTTACGCTGGCTCATTTGGTGAACATTCATAGCTTCAAATCCATAATCAATGAGCTCCGACATGATGAACTTCGTATCTAGATCTATAGGAAGATGTCGAATGACAACCCGAAGTGGACGATTTTGACGATTCGGAGCTATGGCGAATCTTTCTCTGTTTGTTTGCAGATATGTTTTCAATTTGTTGAAATCATTTGATGAAGTACATTGGAAACGTATACTATCCATTGTGTAACGCACCCTTGGGTTAATCTTGGTAGTTTCGATAGTTTTCATGACAAAATTATGAGGTGCCGGTTGATGATAGACATAGATCAACGGCTCTCTGGTAGGTTTTGGTGTGGAAACGGAAGGTATTTCGTTTTTCCCTCTGTTTGAATCTGCATATTTTCAGGTGGTAATTCCGGTTGGTCTGATGTGTAGGCATCATATATATTTGATGTTTCAATTATTGATGGTGGATCCGCAGTCGCAGTACTGGCAGGAACTTTCTTTCTTGAAGGTACGAGTTGAAACCCATCGGGATCAACGGTCTTCTTTTGTGTGGATTGCATATAACGTTCTCTTCTATCCGTTGGCTTCATAAATAACTTTTCGGAAGATCTGGAATCTACTCGTCGTGGTGGGCGCATTTTCCCTCCTTGCGATTTGGAGATGGCTCCCCTGTGAGCGGATACTCTTCTCTCTTCATTTACAACAGAATCTGATGTGTAACCGAACTCCGATGCAGTGCCCTGAGGTTCCCGGTTGTCGATATTGTGCATTTCAGAATCGCTAAAGCGTTCTGTATCTATCATTGGTTGCCTCGATAGCCTATCAGAGGGAGAAATTGGGAACACGAGTTGTCCCCCCTGAATGGTTGAGCTCGTTGGCCTATCGGATGATTGGGTTGTTGAACGTCTTCCATTATTTCCCTGGACCGAGTCGGGTAGGTTGAAGTTCCTCACTGACATCGCGCGAACGCGTGTCTATGCCGCGGCGATCTCGACGTTCGATGGTCTGGAGCTTCGTTGGGCACCGTGAGGTTTCCACTCCAGGTCTCTTCGGACAAAGGAACTCCGGGCCTCGCTGCCTTGTTTATATACTGTTGGGTGGCAGCACTGAGGCGGGTGGAGAAGATCGGAACTAAGCCGGCTGCAGCGTTGCAAACTCCCTTCAAATCACGAGATGCAACTTATGCGTTATAAAATATCGAGTTTAGCATTGTAAAAACCACTAGCATGTGGCAATATGAACTTAACACTTGTGTGATAAACTAAACATGTTACATTAAAAAAATTACAAGACAAAGAGGTTCGACAATGCACGTTACATACTAAACAACAATTACTGCACAAAAGATAACTGAATGCGTAAACCACGCAGGGCCGTTTAGCATACTTTCTTTAACCAAAACGTGTGTGCCACAACAATATATGTTTCATGCTTAACAACAATGCACTCAAAATTTGATAAAAGATAAATCAAAAGCGTAAGCCTCGCAGGGCATTTCTCCAGCATTAATAATTATATATTAAAGAATATGGCTATCACGCAGGATAGCTAAATGTGATGACCACGCAGGGTCGTTACAAACAAAATGTAAACCACTGTAGCAGAACGGAACAAAATGCAGTTGGGTACATACCATCTGCATAAAGAACGTAAATAAATTCAGTATGGTAGATGTTAACGTTACAAGGAAAGAACAATTCACAAATGTTAGCTAGTAACGTTATAGGCGCGTGACGAATATAATCTATTTAACATCAAGGAAGAAAAAGGAATAGCCAAAATCTCTTACCTTTCATTGGAACATTGCAAAAAATAACTCAGTATATCGTATGGGATTAATGTGAAATAGCCGTTAAAAATATGGTTGTTTGTAAAAAAATGAATTTCAACCAGGGTTGTTAAAGGGTCAGGAATTTTAAATCAATTCAATATTAGCAAGCATCAATGGATGTGGACCGTAAAGAACCTTTTTATGTTTAAAATATTTCAATTCGTTCCAGGAACCTTTTCTCCGGATCAATTGAAATACGCCACAGGGACCTTCTTTCCGGATCAATTTAAAGACTGTCTAAGTTCCATATTGAAATGAAAGAATACGCAACTTGGACCGAATTTAAACTGTGCGATAAAAAAGGTTCCGGTCTTGTTGCGGAACCCAATAGAACCCATTAGAATTTATGGGTTCGTGGACGTTTAACAACCCTGATTTGATATTAAATTACATTTTTGGCTCGAAATTGAATAAAGCTTCCAACTAGTGTAGAAATGAGTAGCCATAGGCGTGCGCACGGGGTGCAAGGGGAGGGGCAAATGTCCCACCCCCTAAACATGGACGTCTGCCGATATTTTCGACGCAAGGATAAGCAAGGCATTTTTCCATGGGGCATATTAACCCGATAATAGTGTTGCTCCTCAAGAAACACCATTTGAATTCGAAATTATCGCATTCCTGCATGCCCATTATAATAATTAATGTAAATTACTATGACTGGAATCAAATTATACGTGTGAAATATATACCTTTAGCTGACATTCGTTTTCTAAAGGGGAGATGTGGTCATCCTCGCTCCCTTTTCAGATTTCCATGCCCCTATATTATTATACTTTAATCCAGAAATTTAGGGTAGAGGAATCTTATCGCCAGTTATTAAAAGATATTATGCTCTTGAAGAAAATTAAGTATTTTCAAGCCGATGAAAGTTCACAAAGCAACAACGGCGGAAGAAGGTGCAGTGGTGCAACCAAAGGGGGCAGGGGAGATTAGGGGGTAAGAGGGGCAAACATTGAACTATAGAAAGAAAGGTTGCAGAATCTAAGAGTAGCAAGACAAGAGGATACTGAAGAGGGATTTAGTTTTCACGTCTTTCGTGCACTATTTCTTCCAGACGAACAAGAGCACCTGCAAGGGGACACAGAGGGGCAATTGCATCCTCTCAATTTCTATTTTTATACAAATATAAATAAATTTATATAAACTTGGACAGTTGCTGCTGGTTACGGTGTAAGTCTTGCACGTGTAAGGTAATAAATAGATTTATTATTAACTTTTGAAACCGCACCGTTCATTCATAAACAAACTGTATATGAGTCATTCTGAATTCGAGTCAATTAAAACATTTTGAGTTGTTGCGAGATTATTTATTAAGATAAAATTTGGACATAATGAATCTAAGTAGAGAAAATGCAACTTGTATATCAAAATTGCCATGTCCAACTGATCTCCGAAAGTAGTGTTTAGCCTCCACCGCGTATTGAACCCGGGACCCCTTCATTACAAGGCGACGACGCTACCACTGCGCCATCGGGGAAACCATTTCAAGTATAGTCCATGATTGTATCTATTATATGAACGAGATGTGTCCCTCATCTCAAACAATACGTGGCTTGTCCCCACCGAACGAAGTGTGTCACTTATAAATTAAGTTTCGGAAAGCAGGTATTATGCATGAACACAACAAAAAATACTCCTCAGAAATTACAAAAATTATAAGCCAGTTCGAGGCGGGAGTTATTGACTGTCTTCTTCCCAACCCATCCGCTTTAGGTTCCGGGTTCGAGTCCTGGTCTGTAAATATCTATTTCAGGTGTCTCTTCACGAATTGAATCTAATTATCATCCATCTTCATAGTTTCGATTATAAAAGTGACATAAAAGCAAAGCAAAATAAGAACAAATAAAAATAATTGCAAAATGATTAAAATGTCAGAACTACATTTGAAAAATAAAATGCGAGCAGAAGATTCATTTTCAAACAGGCATTTGGGTAGAATTGTGTAGACAGACAGCATGCTCCCGAAAGTTGCCAATCCAAGTGTAGCATGACCTTCCATATTGGAGTTGTGCTTTTCAGGAAAGTTCGGTCGACGCTCCTCAAGCGTCTTATCAAGAATGCATCGGTGTTCGCAGCATTGCCAACTTATTTTCCGTCGGAAAAATCATTTTCCTCCTATTTAATCTGCGGTTGGTTGTACAATACAGCATATTAATCAAGATACAACAACTGAATTACGGCAAAGTAGTTTAGAAAACCTGCGTGCTCAAGAGCAGCTTCGATAAGGCACCTGAGTTGTCTCGATCTGAACCAGGAAATGGGCGATCTTTATTCCCCAACGCGGGCCTCCCCCATGGAGCAGTGGTAGCGTCATTGCCTTGTAATCAAGGGGTCCCGGGTGGAGGTGGAGGCACAAGTGGTTCGGATCCCACTTTAAACTGTAGGTCCAGTCCCGATTAGCCTTACTGTGCATAAAGTGAACTTAAAAACACCAACTCAACATTTATTCCCCAACGCCATTCCGTAATACTATGTCACAAGGAGTTTCCTGTGTGAATTTGTGAGCATGTAGGTTGATGATAGTACTACAAGACGTCAAGTGGATGTTTCTCTGTTCCGTTATTTTATATAGTTTTGCTACCTATGTAATTTGAATAACTAATTAATCATTTGATGAGCAGACAAACACGAAGAAGCCGGATTGGTTAGCTTAATACACTGCGAAGTCTAATGTCGGATTAGAACCTGGACTAGAAAATATGGATGGGTCATTGTCTTTATACCACTTCCATCACCTATCACATCCTTTATCATCGCGATTAACCGAAAGTGGTAGACGCGAAATAAAAATAGAACCTTTGCATGGACGTCCGAAAGAGAGGCAGGGGAGGGGGGGGGCACGACCGACCCGGAAAATGAAAGTCAACTAAAAATTATATATATCACACAATTTCATTCCAGCTGAAATAATATATGTTAATTATTGCATGAACGTGATAATTTCAAATTAAAGCAATGTTTTTTTTTGAGGAGACAACACTGTTATGAAAGGACATGCACCTTGTTTGCCCCCCCTGGAAAAAACTACCTTGCTTGCCCCTCCCTGGAAAAAAAATCCTGCAGACGTCCATGAACCTTTGGTATCGACTTCGGAGTATAAAGCATTGTTTCGTCAATGTATATCGCGGCAATAGACCGCGACAGCCTTTTATTTGCCAGGAAATACCAACACGAGAACAGGGATAGGAATTCCTCTTATTTTACAGTAGATTTTCTCAAACTAATTTCAAGTATGTGGTGACAATGCCTTCTATTTAGTATGCATATCGAGGTTTTTAGTTTGAATGAGCGTATTCCTTTTCTCGGTTTTTCCTAGAGACGATATGAGGCATTGCGGATACGAAGGGCGAACTCAACAAACGTACATTGTGAGGGAAATGCGTTTCAAGTTGTCAGGCACAGGTCGAGCTCGACAAAAAGTTGGTAAAAGTAGATCGGAATGTTTCATGCGTGATTTTCAAATTTTTTTATGGAGTTCGCACTGTGCCTGGCAACTTGAAACGCATTTTCCTCACAATGCACTTTGTTGAGTTCGCCCTTTATATCCGCAACGCCTCATATTTTCAATTACTTTGAAGCATTTTGGACCACTTTGTATTTTAATAATTTTTCAGTTTTGTTAAAAAAAAATATTCTGAAGAGTATTTGGAGTAAATCGACATTTTCCACTTCTAATTCTTATCTGTAAGGCGGAGTCACGTTTAAGAGTCATATTCCTAAGAATACATTATTTCCTCCCCTATAAATTTAATAAATTGGAGTTAAGTCCCTCTGGTTCTCACGCACGCTATCAGCCCCTATTTTCCAAAATATTACACGTTAGGTATTATGCCAGATGTGTCATTTGGGTATGATACATTCTTATAATATGCCTGTGGAGATTCGAACAGTGTTCTGTGCTTGCGAGCCAGGTTATATCGGCGTTAGCATCCAACGTTTGGAGCGCGTACATTGCTCTAAGCAGGATGCTCTCTGCCTTATGATGGGAGAAATGTATGCGCTCGAAACATTGGACGCCAACGCCGATTTAAGCTGGCTCGCAATTCGAGAACACTTTGCCAGGAAAGCTACACTTTTTTACCCATGAAGATTATTGTCCGTGGCCTGCAAGCAAGGTTCTTGCAACAAACTGCCTCGAGAGAATTATATGTGTGGCTTTTCTGTTTCTCAGACCACGTGTTACTACCTACAAACTATGTGAAACAATAACATAAACAACTTCCCGACCGATTTCCAAGGCTCGTTCCAACGTCCACCCTATTGTACAAACCAACACTTCGATCAGTGCATGCACGAGTGAGTAGTGGTATTCGCTTGTCTTTCCTGGAATGCAAAACCACAATTTGCTCCACAGCATGCTAAGATATTCGAAAACAATAATTGTGTGTTAATTTAAATTTAGCCCTGTTCATTAAACTATACAGTATTTACTACTTCCAAAGTTGTGTGCCTGTCTTGAGCTTGCATTCTCCTGGCTGATGCCATATTGTGTAGATGAACAAGAAACACACTCAATATACCAAAATTGCTTGTATGTAGACATCAGACGATAAGAGATGAAACAACATGGAAGTGACGCGAAAGTGAGCAAGACCACACAGATCAGAGAACTTTGTATTGCACAGGTAACAGTGGAACCAGAAATTTTGCTCTGTTTACAGCTTTGAAAAATCACCATGGACTTGGAAGAAGGGAAATCGACAGAGAGTATGTTTCAAACACGGTCGTAATTGAATTTTCTCGTGACCAAACAAAGCAAATGCCTCTGTGCGACAATGAAAAGTCTTTAAAACCTTTAATAATACATAAAAACCTAAAAAAAGGTTTGATTTAGACAAATAAACCTAAAATAGGTTCTAAAAAGCAAAATAGGTTTTTAGGCACTATAAAACTTAATCAGTTGTTGAGTTTTTTAACGAAACGCTGACATAACTTATTATTTCTTGCATACCTGTAAAGGAAAAAAGGTTAAAAACCTAAAATCCGACGTCTACTCATAACTTTGTAGCTACTCCGTTTGTGGTGAGCGTATGCATAAAATGTCTACAGTTATGAATCCAGTATAGAAAGATTCAGTTACTCAACCACTCGCTGCTTTGTTGCTGCACAATGTAAAGAATTAAATTTGATAAATCATGAACTTTTTATCACTAATTTTAATTTTACGTGTGGTACTTGAATGTAACTTCACATCAAATATTTCCAAGATGGCTTTTTTTTATTCAAATAAGAGCTGAAAAAAATTCTCAAATAGTTTACACCTGTTCCATGTTACTTCAAAGTGGTCCCAAAACTCAGTAGGATGTGGAATCTAATTATCCCTTTGCCCTAAGGGTTCACAGCGTATGGGTTAAATGTTACCATTATTTGGGAGCATTTTTTGAAGTTCATTTTTCTTCCAAATTGAAATTCTGTGGACATTTCCTTATTTCCAATGTGTTTTTATTTTATGATCTACAGTGCTCGAAGTGGAAACACTTAAAGCTGGTATGCTTGGTCGAGGAGGATCTTTGTGTAGATCAGCGTGGAGACAATGAAGAAGTGGGGGATGCTTATGCAAATTATCCTAGCAGGAGGAGATGGTTAATGAAAATTTACATAAGTGGGGGAAAAGCACCAGTCTGCACTCCTTTTCCACACCCACAACTCCAGCACTGACGATCTATTAAAAAACAAAGGTCTTGTTTCATGGAATATATCGAAAATAAATGGTATTGTTGAAATTATTATTCATAATATGGAAACCCACTGTTATTAAAATTTAAATCGTTTTCGGAATTCAGTCTTTCCGATCGACTTTCATTGAGTGACAAATTTTCAGTGAATGAAGTCCCATCACCGCCCTATTACCCATCTTTCAAAGCTGGAGTCCGCCATATTTCCGTCTACTAGATTCCAATTGATCTTGTGATGCTGGGTTAACACTGGAAATCTAGAGGTTCAGTTCAACCCCCAAAACAGAAATGAGCACTTTGATAATGAATACATTAGTTACTATTAGTATTAGAAGGTTAATGTGAAGGGATTACTTTATATCATACATTTTAGTCCGATGAGAAGGTTCGTAAAAGATGCAGATAGATACCTCAAAACTTTTTAGATCCAATTTTTGCAATTGAAAACAATATTGATTTAATAGTGCGCAATTAATTTCACTGAACGCCATGGCATTCTCTCTTTTGCAACTTTTTTTTAGATCATTCGGCCCCAATGGCTGACTCCCGCCGCCCTTAGCTACAGCTCTGAACTTGACGAAAACAAGAAAAGCAGATAATGCGAGCGAAGCAAGCAAGAAAATTTTACAAAAGGAATTTTATTTGCATAAAATTTGAAATCGAAGGGGTAATTGCTCTCAATGATCCCCTGCCCCTCCCTGTAGTTGCGTCACTGTATAATGCAGTATAAGCAATATATGTTTACTTTGGATACTTGAGGCTCACTGCCATTGTTAGTCAACCTTAATCTGCACAGTTGCTCGACTAACCTTGTGTTAATGCGAACACCACGCACCCTTCCCCCTTCCATCCAAACGATTCTAAAGGCATAAGAGGTAATGTTTTATTTCAACCCTATTGCCGCGATCACCCACAGGTAGGTAGAAAACCTATAATAACCAAAACTAAAAAATCAATAACAAGTCAATCAAACGATAGTTTTAAGTGGGATCCGAACCACTATGTGCCTCCACCAGGTATCGAACCCGGGACTCCTTGATTACAAGGAGAAAACGTATTCACTGCACAATCGAGAAATATCTAATACATAAAAAAAAAATTAAATAAATTCCTTTATATGTATTTAATACTAATATATTTTTACATATTTAGTAATTTACTTTTATATTTAATAACATTATAAATATTAATCATATAGGCTCTTTCTTCTCAGTTGCTTGGTAGAAAATTTGTAAAAAATATAACCTGTTTAACTCTACTCTCCTCTAATTTTTATGCACATACATAATATATATGTATAGTTTGTGTATGTCTGTGTAGACCACAATCTTCTTGCCCCCCCCAAAAAGACATCAATCTTCAATGATTTCGCACCCTGGTAGGGTAGCTGCCTGGCAAAGTCCTCACTCCGTAAATTTACGAACTGCGTGAAATCAGAAAACGAAATATATTCCCCTCTCGTTTTCAGAAAACCTGTTTCACAACCCACCCCCGTCCTTTCTGTGGTGAAGGAAACTCCATTGGGTCAATGAATCCCCCCCCCCTTATTTACTGCGAGCAGCAAAAGAAGACGGCCGCGTCATCTATTGGCCACCGACGGAACTGCAATTTCCAAGCGTAGCGAGGTTTAAATGTAGCTTCTACTTCTATAACCTAACTATTCTATGGTAACAAGTTTGAACATGCAGGCGCGCTCCCCGTCAAGCGGAATGCTAACGTAGATATTGTTGTAGGGGAACTTGTCCTAAAATGACATATGGTAAGGAAAAAATGCTCTAGCAAGTGTATTAATTGCAACTCTTTGTTTATTTTTTACATATTAAGAACTCAAAGCATTACCTTTTATATTGTACAGTTGAAAGTAATATATGATATGTTATATGCTCTTTATAAAGGTTTTTTTAAAAATGCAACAGTGTGTCATTTTACCTGAGGTAAAGGTAAAGGTAAAGTGCTCCCCTGTGTATAGCACCACACCATGAAGGCGTATAGGGGATGTGGGGGTAACGCCCCACACTTTCTTGATCCGGTCGTGAGTGGGGGTGATGTGATCAGCATCACGCCCCTGACCGCCTTTACCCCCCAGGGTTTCCCCCAGGTACCCATGTTATTCGACGCTGGGTGGGCGCCGGGGCCGCTTTCACCGTTAGAAAAGTTCCCGGATTTGAACCGGCCGGGGATCGAACCCAGGACCTTTAGCATGGTAGTCAGACGCGTTACCGACTGAGCCACCGCGGCCAACCCATTACCTGAGGTATAAATGAGATACCCATTTATAACACGTAATTGAATCTTACATACCCATTCATATAACACGTAATTGAATCTTACATACCCATTCATATAACACGTAATTGAAACTTTTTACTTGCATAAATCGCAAGTAAATGTCCTTGATGTCTTTGTTACACCAGCACACTCATTGTGCGCCCACATTGAACTTTGTATGCACTTCAGCCATGTTTCTTTAGGTTTCGAATGACCAGTGGCATCTCGTGTCCTCAAATTTGGCCGGGGCTTATTTTTTAAAGAATTTAAAATATAATGACAATTCACATGAATTACAAAAAATAAGTAATTTTTTTCTTCTAGACTTCAAAACTGGACTTACTTTTTTGAAAGAATTTAAAATGTAATGACAAATTACATGCATTACAAAAAAACGGGTATTTATCTTCTTCTAAACTACAAAACTGGACTTAATTTTTTAAAGAATTGAAAATATAATGACAATTCACATGATTACAAAAGAAACAGGTATAGTTGTGAAACATACCTTTATACGAACGTTGACTCCTGTTCTTCTGCTCAGCAAATTTTGTTATTACTTTTTCGTTGAAGCCCTCTATGTTTCAAATGTATTCTATCTCTATTCTAAGCAAGTGCCAAGGCATTTGGTCTATCTTGTCCCATTGCATTTCTTAAGCAGGTTTTAATACGCTTCAATGTGCTGAAACATCGTTCAGATTCAGCTGTTGCCACTGGAGTTATTAAAACTATGTTTGTCATTTTTGCTGTTTCTGAAAAGGTACCCTCTAAATAATTTTAAATAAAAAATGAATGCAATCTACTGATAGAGTTTATGTTTTTGAACTCTTCACTACAATAAAGAACACGAAGTTACCTCTTCTATGAAGGGATAATAAATCTGGGAAGATGCCTCTGTTTAAAGATTGTTCTCTTTCATTATGTCCTCGTAGAACAAGTTCATGTCGACCACAGAATTTTAAGCAATCGATAATTGTATTTAATATATGCCTATTTTTCCGGACGAATTCATTGTGTCTTGTAATTGACAGCCTATGTCCTTCATCAATTTGTGTTCGAACATCAACCCTGCCAAACTCACTCAAACATAGCGAATGAAAGCCACCAAAACACTACAGAACATCACGCGAGATCGAACGCGATGCAATGGAACTAGCCCCGAATCAGAACTCAAATCCATTGCACTCTTCCCTCCTCTCTCTGCTAGCACGTGACCTTCACTGTAGCATAGGTGGGTGTAGGCCACGCCTTCCTTTGCGACGTGCGCCGGAAAGCGATAATTGACATCAATGCCGCTAGGAGCGCTGTCGTATCCATTGCAACAAACGATGAATTTACGTGGGTAAAAATCGCCTTTTAAAAGACTGTATGATAGTTATGCGTTATGGTGATTGATAGTTACGTGAATACGTCTCTTTTTCTTTAGGGGCTAAGCCCCGGAAGCCCCAAGGGATGAGACGCCACTGCGAATGACTGAATAAGTCATTGCAATAGATGCATGGTGCATCGTCATCACTATAATGTAGCTCAGAATCATCATCTTCATTATCATCAAACATCAAACTGAAGTTTAATCTTGGCTTGTCGAGCTGCCCGTCTTCATTCTAATAGTTTCTTCTCTGCAACTTTTGTCTTCACTTAGGCGAGATAAGGGCTACCTGTTAAGACTTGTGGTCCCTCATGCTTCCTTTTTCTGGAGGACCTGGCCTGGTATGTAGAGGGTAATGGTGATATGTCGATTGGTCTGAGCAATGAGGGTAATGAAGTTGCAGTTACAGATGTGGTACCACAAGGTGATGGCATTGCAGATGGCAGAAGAAAAGATTGTGCAATTTCGGTTACCGGAGTAAAAGCTGGAAATGATGATGATTCGGCCGCAGTTTCAGGTTTATCAATTCCTGGCTGGGTCCCACTTTCCCACCGGCGGAAAAGTTGTTTGGTAACGACCCAATCCTTTATCAACTCCAACCACCTGCTTGTTTTTCCCCTGCACTCTCATCCACAGCGTAGCCTGGGGAACGCAGAATGTCTTGGATGCACGTTGCCAACCCATTTCTCCATTGTTTATTGCATTTATAGCACGTTGCATAGTGTCCTTATGCCATGACTGTCTGTCAGTTTTTTCTTACGTACTGTCCAACCATTATTTCTGTAGCCTAAAATAATAACAAAATAAAACATTTTCAGTCTGCTTTCCATAATGTCTACAATAATTCAGTTACAATAGTGATTTATTTAATTAACTGTAGCCATTACTGGTATTATTTACACATTGAACAACTTTCAACACTTATATATTTTACGCCTTAGCAATAATAGAATTCCTATTAAATGTGTAGGTCCACAAAAATATTTACTCTGGTAAAATGACATACTATGTCATCTTATCCTAGTTAAGAGTATGTCATTTTACCCTCTGTCATAAGCTCAAACAGGTGTGTAAATGCTCGCGTTTATGAATACTTGCAAGATTTTACAATGGGGTTATAGTATGTACAATATAACTATTTCCTTACCTTATTTATACAAATGTTGGCCCGCGTATTATAATTGTAGAAATCTGGCATCAAACAATGATCACCTCAAACTTTTACAACTCCGTATTTAAGGATTACGCTCCTGTTCCGAAATCCTTTACACAATGGCACCACCACTCACACAGGTTCTTTGTTGTCTACTACAGTACACAATCAGAGACTGAAAAGTACTGCCCCTTGCAGCAGTAACGAGAAACTCAAGGTATGTCATTTTAGGATAGGTTCCCCTAGGCCTATCGTCTATCTATCAGCGTGTTCGAAATGGGCAAGGTGAAGGAACTTAGTTCCGATCTGAAGAATGTTATTATAAATTTGGCGCTTAGAGGTTATTCGTTAAGAAAAATTCTGACAAACAGTCAATAAATCACACTCCACGGTTCAATACATAGTAAACAAATTTAGAGAGGAAGGTTCAACACAGAATGTGCCGAGAAAATCGAAAGAGAGACGGTTGAATAAACGTGATGAACGCTTTATTTTAAAAAGAATGCGATAAAACCCCCGACTAAGTGTTCCTCAGTTACGACCGTTAGTAGAAAATGTTGCTGATAAGATGATGTCCGATCAAACTGTCCGACGTGCCTTGTGGAAGCATGGATATCATGTCAGAATACCATGAAAGAGGCCGTATGTAAATAAGGTGAATTGCAGGAATAGACTTTCATTCGCGAAAGAGCACATCCACAAGGACCAGGAATTTTGGGATAGTGTCATATGGTCAGACGAGTCCAAGATGAATATATACGGGTCAGATGGGATAAATAGGGTCTGGAGAAAATCAAATGAAGACAATGATCACATTAACACATTTCCAACAGTTAAACACGGTGGTGGGTCGTTAATGATTTGGGGCTGTATGTCGTCCAAAGGTGTTGGTATCATCCAGTTTATTGATGGTATCATGGATGCATATGTCTATTTGGACATATTGAAGAACAATGTAAAGCAGAGTGCCCAAAAAATGGACATGCCGCCTATCTACAGATTCCAACAAGACAATGACAGTAAGCATAAGGCGCGAGTTAACATGAATTGGCTAATATGAAATGTGCCCAAACTACTACAAACACTAGCTCAAAGTCCAGACTTAAATCCCATTGAGCATTTATGGGCAATTTTGAAGAGGCGAGTCCATAAAACATGCGTCAAGTCTAAACAAGAGTTGAAAACTGTTGTGCAAGCCGAGTGGAATAAAATAAGCTCTGAAACATGTCGGAAAGTGGTTAATTCTATGAAGAACAGGTGTCAAGCAGTAATTAAAGCCAAAGGATACGCATCAAAGTATTAGAACTGTCAGTCAATTTGCTCTGAATATACTTCTTTCTTTTATATTTTTAAGTGTACGAATAGAAAAGTTGTACAAAAAATGGCGTGTTTCTCTTTCAGTTTCATTTCATTTATTATTTTCATTGGTTATACAGAATTTTGGTAAGACTTTATGTTCCTAATGAAATTAGTTATTGAATTGTAAAGAAACAATTTCAAAAGAGTGTATTTCCTTTCAGATATTAAAGCATTTCCTTTGAAAATCCGTGTGTACGAATAAAAATGTTACATAGTGTATGTAGCCACGTCAGGCTTGTGGTCAAATTTAAAATCATTTCCTGAATTTGCGATTCTTGAAACTGTCTACAGCGGTCTAAAGGCTACAGTCGACTACATATCGGGCCACAGTTGTGGACAGTTTTTGTAGGACCCTTTTTAACCCTCCTAGAGCGGCTACAGCGAAGTACATTCGTCATATTCTGTGTTTGTGTATGACATCCAACTTCAAAAAAGAAAATAGAGATACCAAAATGGCGCATAATCTGTGTTTTGACGTCTTCGAAAAGCAGAAGGAAAAGACAGTGGGCATTTGCGTGTACTTAAAACACATCTTAGAGATATCGGAAATCCTTTTTCTGTTTCGGAAATATCTTCATAGTAATTTGGCACTGAATAGGAGGTGCCAAGAATTGATCAAAATTGTGGAACCTCATTTTTCCAACAAAAGGATTGTTTCTCTCAACCTCCTGTAATCCAAGTTAGTAATAATAATAATTACCCATATCTTACACTGATTTATATGAAAATACACTTCCACGAGCAGATTAAGTTAGGTAGGAATAATTTGTTAGCACCTCCTTGCAGGCATTCCTGTTCGTGCACAATACATTTCAAAACATAATTTATCTTGTAATTAATACTTTGTGCAACTTTTAAACTGTGCTAATTAGTTTCTCCAAGTTTCGAACCTACTCCCACAAGCATTTCCAGTTTTGTAAACACTTCCTAATACTCCTATAAAATTTGCGAAAAATCATGAAACATTCGGAACTGTTACCTAGGATTTCCTGCGATTTAAAACAGCAATTTCATCTTCTACAAACCATAAATAATAACAACACTCATTTTGAATCTTATGCATCCTTTTCTTATCATCCCATAAGCGATGCAGGCTGGAACAGGACAAAGAGAACTGAACAGTACAAATAGTGAACACATTTCTGAAAAGAAATGAAAACTCTTGATAGGCTACTTAAGGTTGCTAAACCATACAAACTCATGCATCCAAAGTGTTCACAATACACACACCATTTATCATAGCAGCCTATATATTTTTGCGAGTTATGTACAATCGTTGTGATGATGTTTCTTAGTATTGTTATTTATCCATGCCATTCCATTCACCAACCAATTTTAAAAATTCATCTAACTGTAAATGATGACAATTTCCCTATATTAAAAAACAGATTTGACGTTTTGGCTGATCTAGCTTCTGAAAGTGATGTGGGATGAATGAATGAGCGGAAAGCTAAGCCTACAACAAAAAATGAACAATCTAAACCTACTACTTAATCTAATCAACCAAACAAAACTAGACTGTCCTCTCCTAGAACATGTAAAAGGAACACTGCAGAAATTTACATATATGCGGATAGCCAAGGAAGAGGTGTAGCGGAAGAGATATCCAGAAATAGCCACAAAGTGACCAGCATTATAAAACCTGGGGCTAAATTTGTGAATGTAACCTCTGAAAGCCACGAAGACCGGACTGAAAAATTCGTAGTTTTCATCGCAGGAACCAATGATGTTGGAAGGAATGAGGCAGATTATCTTTTGAAGTCACTGAAGAGGAAGTTCTGTGAACAGTGGAATCCAAACATTATAGTTTTTGGAATCCCTCAGCGTCACGATTTATTGGACTGGTCATGTGTCAACAAGGAGGTAAAATCGACAAATGAACAAATGCCAAATCTTCATAAGAAATTTAAAAAACGTTACTTTTGTAGATATAAGTAGGTTAGGGCGACGGTTTCATACGTCACATGGCCTCCATTTTAATAAAGTAGGTAAAATTTACTTAGCAAATAAGATGATTGAGGTAGTTAATAATACACTAGCTGACAAAGAAACTAATGAGTTGTCTCTCATTCCTCTTCAAAATTCTTCAGATTTTTTTTTTTAGAGATTTAGATATTTTAGGAGTAAGTCACAAAGAAAGTAAAAAAGTTATTTATTTGAAATTAGTTTATCTTCTTAATATCCAAGGTTTAAAATCCAAAGAACTTGTTTTGAATAGTTTTGCAACTGATAACAATTTTGCAACTGTGTTGTATTTGAGTGAACACTGGTATAATGAGCTTGAAATAACATTCCTCAGTTTTGATGAATTCATCTTGGCTAATAATTATTGCAGAATATTACACATAAGAGGTGGAGTGGAAATTTTTGTAAGTAAATCACTAAAAGATTCTGTAAACAAACTAGACTTAAGTTTTCTATGCAATGAACTACATTTTGAAGCTACTGGTATAGTTATTAATAGTCTTAAGATAATAATAGTTTCATTGTATAGATCACCAGATGGTAGTTATACAGTGTTCCTTGAACACTTTCAAAGACTTTTACTATTTTTGAATAAACCCTGCTGGAAAGATTATGATATAGCCTTAGGTGGTGATGTCAATTCAGATTTTGATATAACAAGAGAGAAGCGTAGTGTGTATGCATTGAGGATTGTACTTAAGCAGTTCAATCTTAAATTGTTAATAGAGAACCTACCAGAGACCTAGCCTGTTTGGATAATGTTTCTACTAATGCTGCTATTACACAAAACTCAAGTCAAATAGTAATGTTTCCATTTTCAGATCACAAGGCCTTTATATTTAACTATATTATTAGGTTAGATTTATTGAGCAATTTATCTAATTCCCCAAAAATAGTCGTAACAAGACCCATAAGTTGTGAAAAAATTGAGAACTTCAGGAACTCTCTTCTCTATGTTAATAACCCACAGCGCGACAGCCCTTGAGAGCCTTGGGTTACCTACCGACTGCTGGTCTCCCTCCCACACTGTTCCTCCGTCACTTGTTATAGCGTGGAGGTCTCTGACCAGTATTGGGGTGACGGGTGGTCAGCCCGACGAACCCTCAGCCGTTGTAGGTCTTCTCGACCGGGTTACCGCTCTCTCATTCGGAGCTCCCCAATTTCGTCACGATGGTGGGTTGCCACCGGCCCTATACGTAGCCCGAATAAATTCCCACCAGAGCCGGATTCGAACCTACGCCGTCCCGCAGCGAACGATCTCAAGACGAGTGAACGCCTTAACCCGCTCGGCTACGGAGGATGACCTATTCTCTATGTTGATTGGTGTTAATGTTATGGTATGCTTAATATTTATGATAAGAAAATACCAGCTACGTTAGTTTTTTAAAATATCTTTTACAGTATTTTTAAATAATTTTAAAAATTGTATTCCAGTAAGAAAATGTAAAGTAACTAATAAATGTGGCAAGAGCAAAACCACAAGAAAAAACAATTCTTGGTATACTTCTCAACTTGTAAGAATGAAAAATCATGCAATGTTATTACTAGATGTATATGACAGGCTTAAAACTAATGGGGTAAGGTTAGCTTATGTTAGACAAAGAAATTAATATAAAAATGCAATTTCAGAAGCGAAGAAATCTTACAACATACAGTCTATTGAGGGTTCCGATAACAAATGGAGCATGGACCATGATAAACTCAATAACTAAAGTCTCAAAGAATAGACATCACAATTCAACTATTTCTCCAGATGACTTAAATGATTATTTCATTGAATCTGTAAATGAAATAAGTTGGTCAATAGTTAGACCTAATACGGCTCCCTCGGACATGCTTGTGCAAAATAGTCTTACACCGCTACCATTGCCAGATATATTTACCTTCTCTGAAATTTCTCCTGGGGCTGTGATGGATGTAATTAAACCATCAGATAGTGTAGATATATATAATATTTCTTGTAACCTTGTTAAGAAAATAATTGACTCCATTGTCTACCCATTAACATACTTCCTAAATTTATGTTTATCTGAAGGGTACTTTCCTGATGAACTTAAACGGTCTAGAGATATACCAGTTTATGAAATGGGTGATAAAATCTGTTCTTCAAGCTATAGGCCATCTCTCTTGTGCCCGTATTTGGCAAAATTTTTGAAAGTATTATATATTCCCAGATGTCTAGATATTTTGAGACAAACTCTTTTTTAAACGAATCACAGTTTGGTTTTAGGAAGAAGAAATCAACAATTGATGCTATAGTATCTCTGGTTAAAATTATTTTTGAGGTTTTTGAGAACAAAAGCTTTGCTCAGGCCACTTTCTGTGATCTGAGTAATGCTTTTGATTGTGTAAATCATTCATTATTACTAGATAAACTGGCTAAATATTGTATAGGTAGTATTTGTCTGTCTCAATCTTATGAAGTCTTATTTAGAGAACTGTAGGGAGATAGTTTGTGTTGGTAAGGAGAAATCTAATTTTAAACAGGTTAAAATTGGAGTCCCACAAGGATCTGTTCTTGACCCCTTTTCGTTCCTTATAATGATAAATGATCTGCCATCATATGTTAAAACACATACAACATTATATGCAGATGATATCACTTTTTTCAACACTAGCAAGGATATTACCGATCTTGGAACTATGGTAGAAGACACACTATCAGAAGCATCATATTGGTTTAGAGCAAATGGCTTTTTATTAAATCAAAATAAAACACAGCAATTAATGTTTATTTTAAGAGATAAGCCACCTTTAGATAACAACATTAGTGTTAAGTTTTTAGGAATACAAATTGATAACAAATAAACGTGGTAACCGCATACTAAATATATTAGTAGTAAGATGTCTAGAGTTATTTATTTGCTACGGTGTCTAAAATATTGTGTACCTCTTGACTATATTAGAACTTCTTATTTTTCATTTTTTTATAACATTATACTTTATGGAATAATTCTTTGGGGGAATTCCTGTCAGGTCAATGACGTTTTGTTATTGCAAAAGAAAGCCATCAGGGAGATTTCAGGTTCCTCTTATAAAGAACATTGACCTTTGTTTATTCATTACAAAATAATGACTAAAAAATTTATATATTTACTCTGTTTTGATTTATACTAAAAATAGGTTGCCTGAATTGAAATATAAACAAAATGTACATAATTACAATACAAGGTATAACAGAGAACTTTACTTATCTCATCATAGATTGTCTTAGTCATTAAATAGTTATGAAGTAATTGGCCAAAAAGTTTTCAACAAAATTCCATTCTTGCATAATGAATCGTTATAGGGTTTTAAAAACAAATTGTACAACTGGTTAGTTTTA
The DNA here is from genome assembly GCF_977018435.1 of Lepisma saccharinum. Taxonomy (NCBI): domain Eukaryota; kingdom Metazoa; phylum Arthropoda; class Insecta; order Zygentoma; family Lepismatidae; genus Lepisma; species Lepisma saccharinum. Next base: position 6,569,134 of record NC_139251.1, on the reverse strand, counting down.
CACCCATTTTATGATATTAATGAGTTTTTTGAATGTCTAGTAGAAATATGATTTAGTTTTGGTACATAATTTAATTGGCTTTGCATAGCCTATAGGTTTCACACTATTATGTGCATATCTTAACTACTGACTTTGTCTATTGCTGTACTTGGCCTAGTGACAATAAAATTTATAATTATTATTATTATTATTATTATTCTCAATTGCCAGCACCTGTGGCGAAGTGGTTAGCACATCACGCTACGACGCTAGGGATCCCGGGTTCGAATCCTGGCCTGGGCATGGATGTTTCTGAGTGTCCATTTATCAATTTCATCATATAATCCCTCATTCCCATCTTCGCAAATTAGCTAAAAGTGGCACAAAAAGCGAAGTAAAATATAGAAAATCAAATCAAATCAAATCAACCTTCTCAATTGTTAACATGGGCTTCAATGAAGTCTCATGAGAGCTATTTTTCTTCTTTGTGCAGTGCTCAAGATTTGTGTGAAATATAAATTTACATAAATTTATTAAGCATTTACTTAATTTATAAAGAAAATTCACAGCACAATAATTATGCATTTATTATGAAATAATTTTTTATAATGATCATGCATTGATACAAATTGTTGAAACATATGTCATGTAAAAATTAGATTTGGATAAAAATTGTACTTTACAGCAGGTTTTATTTACACATTGTATACTTAGGGCATAGTGTAGGTAGAGCACGTATCATCTGCTAAAACAAAACATTACAGTGTACTGACACAAACACATGTAAACATTTAGAGTGTGTTGTGACGATTATGTGTTAATTACCATGTGCAAGCTATATTTTTTTCTCAGGTTCCAAGTTCATTCTGGCTTCCCTGTGATCCAGACTAGGGAGCATTAATGCAAGGCACGGCATGGGATTTGTGTTTGGGAAGTGTATTGTACATAAACCTTCTCAGTTCAAATCTTGTATCACCCAGCACAAAACATCTTTCGATGCATGCAAAATATTAGGGTTATCACTATTATAAACAAGAACCACTATATTTCCTCTGTTGGCAACCCCTCAGCACATTCATTTTTAATTTTGTAACACTACCTATTTTTTAACGGTTAAAAATTTGTGATAGCAATTATTGTAAAACAACATAACTTTCAAAATAGTTAATACACGAGAGGAAATTGCATTAGAACCTGACTTTTTTAAAGATTAATTTGTTGCACCAAAGTATTCTAGTGTAAATAGGTAAAGAGGTTATCCTATGATGCCAGGAGTTAAGGTTTCAAATTCTTGCCAGGACGTGGATGTTATTGTGAGTGTCATTTCGTCAATTGAAACATGTCATTCCTCATTTCCATCTTCATGATTAGCCAAAAGTGGCAGAAGAGCAATGCAATAAATACATAAACACATAGGTAAAGAATTTGTGAACAGAGCATTTTTATTTTAAATCTATAATCCCATATGGTTGGTTCTTTCATTACTGTTTGATTTCTAATCCAAATTGGTTACAAATGTCAACATTTCTTTTTTTGTTATGTACAAGAATGCAAGGTATATTCTGGAGTGTATCAAATTGTGATGTGTGTAACTTCTAAGAATTTCTTGACATTCTCATTTAATGAAATTTCTGTAAATTGGAGGTGTAAGCAAATGTGATGTGAGTGGTTGTTTTATACATAAATAATACATGAGCAGCTAACAACAGCTATAGAAGCTTGGTGTTACATGCTAAAAGCACCAAACCTACTCGCATATGCATCTGATAGTAGAAATAAACATCTGAAAAATATAGGCTGGTTATATTTGATTTATTTCTGTTCTCAGATGCAGCTGGGAGTAGGTTAGGTACGTCAGGGTTTGATACTTTTAGCATACTCCAAGTTGCTGGCACTAGCTGCTCATAGATAATGCAAATGTATGCTTTTTTTGCCAGGTGGTGGCAGTACTAGTCCATCTTCTTGGCAATGAATGACTGATTCTGTGCTGAGAATTCCATACAGTAGAACATGGGACATGAAAATCGTTTTTAAAGAAAAAAGAAGTAACATGTTTGCCAATCTTTTATATTTCCGTAGTATGTGCATTCAGTCAGAAATCATATTCATTTGTACAAATGTAGCATGTAACATGACAATATTTTAATCATCAATTAGAAGTTGGGCCAAGTTCAAGGCATGAACAATTTTTGAGCAAAAAAACAGTCAAAAGTGTATTCTAATAATTATTGACATTTGTAATCCGTGAACCTTGAACTTAATTTTCGCTAGTGATTCCAATGTTCAGATTCTACTTTGCTGGGAATTTCTATTTACAACTGTTATCAATTGTACTCTACTCTCTTCTTGGAAATCTACTGAAACTGAATGGTTTTCTACCAAACACCTACAGTAGGCCTAATGTACAGCCATGAGCAAAAATAATAGTAGGCAAATAGTTCATTGCTCTTTTCATTTTATCATTCCACATCATATGTTGCTTTAAAGAATGGAATTCCGTTGAAGTTGTCCTCCACTTTTTTACATTTTTATTTAAATTTCACATTGTGTAGAACAGACCAAATGAAAACTGTTATGGACAACTCACCTACCATTTCTTTAACATATTAGCTGTAAATATATATTTTCATTCCTCATGATAAACGATTTGTTTTCATATCTGCTAGAAAATCTAAACACAGTAGATTTTTCAAAACATCTGTTCATCTACTGAAAACAGTATAGGAGAGACACTAAAGTGTAAATCATTTCTTTAGTATTATATTTAATGTGTATGTAGTGTGCTTACCATAAGATGATGGTTGCAAATATAACATTTCATTCCTCCTTATTAACAAATTTTATTTACATCTGTTTGAAAATGTGAACACATTAAATATTCCAAACCATCCATCGAACTGCTGAAAACAGTAGACAATTTTCAGCAGGGATGTTTGTGCATAAAGTTGAGTAAAGAGAAACAGTTCGTACGAAACTCGCAAACTCGCTTATCTTCAGGGGTTTGAACAGGTTAAGAAAACGTAGACGTTCCTGCTACGAACGCCTACCTTAAGAAAATGCATGGCCGTATTTAGAGGGGGGTTTCTAGGGTTCAACCCCCCCGAAACTTCTGACATGTTGGATTAATGGAAGTTCAGAAACCAAAATCTGTAACAAATTTTCAATTTTTTTTCCGAAGCATCACAAAAATACAAGGAGACAATGTTGAAACGATCGAGCTAGAATTTTCAAACATTTGGAATTCTGAAAGTTGAGTGAAACAGGATTTATTCTCAGAATCATAGCCAACCCGCGACCCCTCCATTTTCACTTCTGCTGTCATCTTTCCAGTGTTGTTCCTGCATCACAAGGAATATAGACTGAAGATTCCCTTATGATTGTCCCAAAATTCCCTTTCCTGCTTTTAAATTTCCTGTCCGATAAAGTCGAAAATCCTCCTTGATAGGAGTTCAAACCTAGGATCTCCATTACGTTCGCGATTGAGGTTACAATCCATGCACCAGGCTAAGTTTTTAAAAATAATAACTGCTTCCACACTTTTCAAAATTCCAAAAATGTAATTTTGAAGTTAAACAACAAAAACTTTATGACTAAAATTTCCATCTAACTTTTAAAGCTTTTTCCTGAAGGTGTCTAAAGTTTAATGACGAAGTATAATAATTGTGCATTGTGTATTAACGCTACAACATTAACCATCCCATCAGTGATGTCCTCCAAACTCCACCCTCAGCATTTCAGTACACACTGTATGAAACGTAAAAAAACAAAAAGAAACTTGTGCTGGATATTCACTCATCTGCTGGATTGAGTAAGCCCCCCTCAAGGATTTAACAATAATTTTACATTTATATGTGTCAGACGCTCATAATAATAAAACAATTTTATTCCATAATAATACTAATAATAATTATTATTATATTATTGTTACGTTTAATACTTTGGAATCCGCATACCTTTAGGAATTGTCATTCATTTATATAAGTTCGTGATCGTAAAGAAGTGTAAATCTTAATATACAAGTTAAGTAGAAAGGGAAAATGAAACATATTCGAGAAAAGTTGTGTTATGCCAAGGCACAGTTTTGTAAGATACTTATTTATTTAAATTTCTTCAATTCTCGCGATTTTATTTAAGATAAAAAAGCTAGGAAATTGTTATTTTCATTCTCCTTTCCTTCACCTGAGAGATTCTGAGGGAAAGAGTTGAACTGGTGTTACAGCAGACGTCATGATAAAATAATAAAAATATCACAAGTTCTAAGTCCTACGTTAAAGTGGTCTATTTTTAATTTGTACATTGCACGTCACTTTTCAGCACACTTTTTTCGTGACGTCACCACCTGGCAGCACCAATCACTGGCGTGCATTCTATCCCCTATGCTGAACCGCTTGGGATTTCAGAATATGCCTACAGCGCACGGCTACAAGGAAAGTGGTAAACTTGGCGAAACTAAGCAATATCTATGGAAAGAATCGATATTTTATCGAGTGCTGCGCTATTTCCTTGACATTATCGATGAATGTCCTACTTCGAGATTCCGAGAGTTGTTTGTTTACGCAGAATGCATAGAAAACTAGTATAGTTAATTAAAGCAATTGTGTGTAAATAAACGAAATTGACCTGAAAACGGGTCCTGAAAACGCATTAACTTCAAGTTCCCACGAGTGCATGAATCATACATGACTCATATCCGGGCGTAACATATATAAGGAAAGGATAATGATCCAACACCGATGCCAAAATGGCGGCTCATGACGTCATCGGCGACTGCAAACCTCGCGTAAATAGCCAAAACCATTGATCTTATTTAAAAATGACGATTCAGCACACTATTTTGTTAATCCCGACGATGGGGATGCAGTGATTAATCCACACCCTTAAGTTTTTTCCCCAAAACCCACAACAATTTAAAAAAAAATATTAATTCAACTAATATTTTCATTTTATACAAATTACTTTACGGTTATGCGTAGGCTACATTACGATTACTTCGCAGTTTTAACAAACTATACAATATATAACAATGTATGTTTACCCTCTAACACTTGACACCAGTTCTGCCAGTTTTTTCAGAAGCATATCCACCATTATTATTAATTAAAATTTTGGCACTAAATATACCCTTATTCTCCCCTAAAAACGACTTTACACCCCGGACATGGAAAAATTTGTATAAACCACTGTTGGGATGGTGAACAAATGAAAACGATTATAGGACATACCACTGTCGTGGACAAACACAATGACATGTCACACATACATCGCGTTAACAGAAGTTTTTTTCCCGTGATGAAAGCAACTCCCTCCAAAGAAGACCGCTTTAGTTTGAAATTATCGAATTATTGCGATGACCTGCAACAGTCTTACTGTCAATTATCAGTCCCTTGTAATAATTAATGCAAATCACTGTGATGAAAGACATAATAAACTGATATGCAAAATTCATGCGACTGTCAGCACTGTTTTCCAACCATGCCTTGACCAAGGTTCAAACCTGGGCTCTCTGACTTCGAAGTTTGTAACGCTGACCTCACATTTAGTAAAACAGAGTGTTTCGACTTCCATGAATTGATTATGGAAACTTGAGGTTTTCACTAACAGTGAATACCGTATGATTTGGCGACTATTTTTATTAATTTATTTTTTTGTAACACTTTAGACGACTGTACCTCCGTTCCTGAGCGTCTAACACATATAAACGTCCAAGTAGGAAATTAATAATAATGGTGGATATGCTTCTGAAAAAACTGGCAGAACTGGTGTCAAGTGTTAGAGGGTAAACATACATTGTTATTTTCATTCTCCTTTCCTTCACCTGAGAGATTCTGAGGGAAAGAGTTGAACTGGTGTTACAGCAGACGTCATCGTCTACTTCAGTGGTAACTTTTTTTTAAAATTTAATTCTTGCGCTTCATATTGAATAAAGCAAATGGAATGATCATGATGTTGGTCCATTTGGTGCCAAAAACGTCTCCTTATTTGCTCTTTCTATGATAGTACATAATATTTACAAGTAGACTTGGAACGAGATGGCGTTGGCGTCGTTTTAATCGAGTATCTGTCATTTTTAAATAAGATCAATGTTTTTTTATGTTAATTAATTAAGAGTGGGACGCTATTGTTAAATAATCAAGCGGAGAGTATAGGGGAGGGGGAGGAAGATGAGTCATGGATGACTCATGCGCACGTGGGAGCTTCGAGTTAATGGTTTTCCATTAGTGCACAATAGTTACTAATATGTAACCCGTTTACCCTAACCTAACGCTATTGTTGTATTTTATGTATACGTTACACCCAGATATGAGTCATGGATGATTTATGCCATCGAGAGAGCTTGGTTTTCTATTAGTGTACAATATATACTATTATGGAACCCGGTTTCAGCCTTTTCTAACCCCAATTATCCTTTCCTTATATATGTTACGCCCGGATATGAGTCATGTATGATTCATGCACTCGTGGGAACTTGAAGTTAATGCGTTTTCAGGACCCGTTTTGGCTATTTACGCGAGGTTTGCAGTCGCCGATGACGTCATGAGCCGCCATTTTGGCATCGGTGTTGGATCATATTTGGTATAATTAAGGATCTGGATTTATCCGGATTCAACTGGCCACGAAGGGATCTGGGTAGAAGGTATTATAACAATATATCGCCTTACCCTATGTACACTTTAAAGGAGAAGAATTTGAACGATTTAGATCATATGAAAACGAAGTATATGGGCAGAATACATGTTATTATAACAATTGCTCTTAAAAAAAGGCATGAACACGTCTAGTGCAGAGACACCTAGCGTACGAATTTGCACCAGAAAAGAAGAATATTTTCCCCACCGCCACCTTGAGCCGCGAGGGTTTGCTCCCTGGCAGAAAGGAAGAAAGGGATCATTGTTAGGTTCTCCCAGCGGTCCCCTACCGGAACTGATAGGTTGATAATTCGTAATGGATATCGTGTGCCGCCAATATTTTAACACGTTTTTATTGATTTTTGAGGTTCCAATTTTGTTTTGCGCAAGTAACTTAGAGGTTTTTTCCTCCTTCATAATGTAGCTATACGCTATTTGACCTAAAGCGTAAGGGATTTGTCTGGGGGAATCAGGCCTAGATGCGATCCTCTATTTGCTTTTATTATGGGGTTTCGAACCACGGACCCTTTGATTATTGCTTTATAAACAGTAGGATTTACGTAAAATTGAACAGATTTTTTACTCTATGTCCTTTATTTCGCAATTGTTCACGTACCTTTACCCAGAAAACGCAAATTATACGATTCAAGCAAGAGTTTCTATTGCAATTTGGACACACAAAGTGTGTTTTTCTATTTTTATCTGCTTATTTTACAAGTTTAAGCTTATTTTTACCCAAATAACACAATTTATACCAATCAGACAAGAGTTTTTAATATATTTTGGACTCATAAAGGGATTTTTTCAACTTTTAAGTGATTATTTACAAGTTTTTAACTTTTACTCTACTTTTACTCTAATAACACAATTTCATCTATTCAGCCAACATTTTTTATTGCATTTTCAACTCACAAAGATATTTTTTCAACTTCTTTTATTAATTTTTCTGTTTATTGCGTTTTGTATCTTATATTTACTAGTTTTAACTCAGAGTTTTGTTTTTTATTTCAATAATATCTCTAATCACTAAGGAAGAAGAACTTTTTGCTAAATGTTAAGCCACAGATATATTATTATTTCTATTATTATTATTATTATTAATAATATTGTTTTTTGGGGTTTACTGATTTCTACTATGCTATTTTTTGTTTGTTTCGTAGGAAAGTTTGTTTATTTTAGAGTTTCCTCGGTATTTTCTTACTGTAAGGGTGGGTAACATTTCCTAAATATATGAGTAGGCTTCCATATATTCTTGTTCTTGCATGTTTTTGATGTGATGTGATCGGCACAACTCTCCAAGTGTCTATACTCTTCGTTTCCATTTTATTGAGGCTTAGTGATTCCTAGAGCCACTTTACGCTTGAAAATTTCGATCTCAGATAACCCACAATCATATGTCAAAGTATTTTCGAGTATATTTTAAACTTATAATGCGCCACAAAAATATTTTATCCTGTGCGTTCGCATTACTGTAAATTTACTCTCCTTGTTGGTATTTATTTTTTCGAACCCGGGAGCTCTCACACCAAAATCTAGAGCGCTAACAATTAGACTTCACGGAAGCCCTCTTCACAGTAATAGGTACACTTGTTTTTTTATATGCGGTCCTGCTGGATCAAAATGTGTACTGTGATGGCCCTGATGTACCAAAATGTGATTGTCTGTAGGACCGAGCTGGGTCTGCTTATTTTGTATGATGCACGCCAAAGAAAATATTACTTACTGTGTGTCGCGTAAGCATGAACCCATGCCTCTGGAGTGGAGGACCATATTATATTCGAAAGGGTGATTCGACTCGGATGATTGCAAAATGACACTTAATGATAATAAACAAAGCTGTATTTATGAAAACAAAAGACTAAACGTATGTACAAACTTTCTGCAATGCAATGCGGGGGACGGAATATTGAAATCACCGCACACACTCGGCCATATTGTCTCGCGAACTGTCTCAGCGTCACTCCCTTGGGAAACAAAACTCAAAGCGCCTGACATCTATTGTTAACAATATCAAACATATTAATTATGATCTGAGACATATTTCCTCCTCTTGGTCGAACAACATTTCACCAACTAAATTCACTTATCTACGTTCTTATTGCACTGAAGGAGTGGAACTAGTCTGTGAATCGAACTCTTGAAGATCCCTGAAGCTCTATGCACTGTGGCCACTCGCACCAAGCCGTCTCTTTCTGGTCGGACGCTGGTGACCCTTCCCAATTTCCATGATAGGGGAGTTATATGTTCGTCTTTGATGACAACTATCAAACCTGGTTTGAAGTTTTCTTGCACGCTGGTCTACTTGGAACGTTGCCGAAGACCGTTTAAATACTCCTTGGATCATCGCTGCCAAATGTTTTGATGAAAGCTTTGGAGTCTCTCTGCGATCTGGACAGTCGATTTCCTACGAGGTCAGTGAGGTCTGGCTCGCGAAAGGGAGTAAGGGCTGAACCAATAAGAAAATGTTCAAGAGTGGGAGCACTTAATTCTTCTGGATCGTCGGATAAAACAGTCAGAGGCCTTGAATTTAGGCATGCTCAATTTGGATGAGCAAAGTTGCAAATTCCTCAAAATTCAGTGTTGAATTTCCTACTACCCTCACTAAATTATATTTCATGCAGCGTATTCCATTCTTCCATATTCCTCCGAAATGTGGTAAGTTAGGTGGAATGAAATGTCACTGGAACGAATCAGCACTCGCGTACTCATGAATATTCTGTGCGAATTCCAGTGAGGAAAATAAGCTATTTTCCTCTTTCAGTTCGTTCCTTGCCCCGATGAAATTTTTGTCATTGTCATTGTACAGATTGGCACATTTATCTCTACGAGATGTAAATCTTCTCAGGGCTGCAATAAATTCGTCTGTGGTGAGATCGGAGACGAGCTTTAAATGCATGGCCTTGGTCGCTAGAGAAATGAATAAAGCCAAGTATGATTTGCGATGAAACTTGCTGGCTGACGAATGCGATTTCAATAGAAAAGGTCCACAATAGTCTACACCAGAATTCAGCAATGGTCTAGACGGTGTGACTTGTAACATACGAGGCAATTGTGAATTACTTGCTTGATTGTACGCCTTGCTCGTACAATCCAGTATTGTGGACGGAGTGACGAATGCATGCAGCTGTCTCAAGTGTTCCGCTTCTATTATGAGCTGTCTCACGTGATCTTTCGAATGTAGAATAATTTGATGTTTTGTTTCATAAGTCAAATTGCTATTCTAGAGTATTCCTCCAACGCGAAGAAGGTGGTTGCTGTCCAAAAATGGGTGCAGGCTCTTCAATGTGCTGTTGGCTGACACTTGTTGGTGCCGTCGAAGATCTTGAATTTCAGGCTTGTAGCTTTATAGCTGAACAGTCTTGATGCATGTAAGCAATGCTGATTGAATTTTCTTTGTTGAAAGACTTTCCTGTACCTTGGTGTTGGACTTTCTGCAGTTATGTATGAAACGCTGACATAAAGCTATAACCCATGTAAATTTCGATAATTTGGAGAACCGTTCGATTGTTGGCTCAAGTGAATTCTGGAAAATTGATACATCTGTTATGCTTACGTTCCCTCCGGAATTTCTACCTTCCTCGGCTGCTGCGTGAATGGCCAATGTTCTTGTGTATCTGTTAACCAATGTGGCCCATGCCATCCTAAATGGTTATGTTATATTGAAGTGGGTTCAGTACCTCTACAAATTATATCTGCCGAATGATCTGCTGAAGGACCATGTTTCCAATCGTTAATTTGCGTAATGTCTTGAATCTCTGCTACCCGGTTGGCTACAAAGGTTTTCCATCTGGCGGATGGTGCTGCTAACCATGCCAATACCATTTGTGAATCTGGCCAGAGATGTATATTGTCTACCTTCAGACGTAAAACTGGTAATACCTTGTGAACTAATCTTGCTAGGAGTAATGCTGCACATAATTGAAGACGAGGTAATGTCAACTTCTTGACTGGCGCTGCTCGTGATTTAGCACAAAGTAGATTTACTGCTGTTTCACCTTTGTGGTTAGCTGAATGCACATACAAACATGCGCCATAAGCATATCGAGATGCATCTAAGAATCCATGTATCTGGATATTTCTAACTGTTCCATTAATTAGAACAAAACTTCTCGACGCCCCGGTCACTCCATGGAGGGAAAAACTGCACATAGTCGTGAATCAGGCGAAACTGGACAGATTCTTGCTTTGCGGGTTGCATATTTGCAGCAGGCGGGTGTACAATACAATTGTGACGTCGGCTGTACAGGGAAAGTTTCGGTTCGCCATGAGGTACATGTCCTGATAGTACAGAGCCAAAGGGGAGGAAACTCATGAAATAGTGCTCATGTTTCTTCGTAATTTAGGGTAGAGCTTGGGTGGGGTGGTTGCTCTGTGATGCCATACAACTGCGTATCTTCTCCTGACGTATAGTATATGGTCCTTTCCTTGGACGGCACGTGAGGGTAGGGGATGTTTGCTGCAACGCTGGTGCCCCAATTGATTAGAAGTAATATGACACAGGAGCGGAGACAACCACAGGGCTGGGTCGTTCTTTGTCCTTGGAAGTGGATTCTAGAACAGCTTCAGAGCAATGGAGGGGGAAAATCCTAGATTGCTGTATCCCTTAGACTAGGGAACCACCGAAAGCGTAAAGCTGATATCTATAAATAGGTGCTTCAGATCCATTGCGGAAGGTGATTGCATTCCTTGTGTTGGCAAATCGATGGAACACTTGTTGTAATTCCTCTACAACTTGTAGATTTCCGAACAGGATGAAGGAAGTTATAGGGAGGACCATGGGGAAAATGCATTGCTCTCTCAGTCAGAATAAATTATTTAAAGATAATTTAATAAATTATAAAATAATCGACATTTGTACCATGGCATTTAATCAGTACGTTACCTACAGTGGATGAGCAAGTCTTATTGTTAAATACCTTTATCCTCCAATTGTACAATAAACATGCTCCAGTCAGGAAGAAGCGTGTTTCGCGTCCCCCTGCTCCCTGGCTGACGGACGAGTTGCACCGGCTTATGGCGATGCGTGACAAAGCGTACACCAAATATAGGAAGGCGATCAAGGTCGGTGATTATAACACATCCATCTTTGAAAATTACAGAATTCTGAGGAACCGTTGCACCCAGGAAGTACGAAAATCAAAGCGTCGATTCGCGTCTGAACTACTAACATACGAAAGCAAACCTGACGTCCTCTGGAAAAAATTGAAAATACTGGGAGTTGGGAAACGGAGAAACCACGAATCCGTGAATAAATTTCCACCGGAAGTATTGAACGATCACTTTTGTGATCTTCCGATCGTCGATGATAATGTGAAACACGAAACGATTCGTAACATTGAAACACGCTCCACAACTGCTCCAAAATTTTGTTTTTCTTATTTTTCGCCGGAACAGGTCAGAAAATCGTTACAGAAGATAAAGTCATCGGCCGTAGGAGTAGATGAAATTTCTATCCTCATGATTAAAAAAATTCTCTACCACGTACTTGCTCCCATCACTCATATTTTTAATTTTTCTTTAATTACCGGCGCATTTCCCTCGTCTTGGAAACTCGCCCTGGTACGCCCTATACCTAAAACAAACAACATAATAAACGTCAACGATTACCGACCAATCAGCATCCTCCCAGCCTTGTCTAAAGCCCTAGAGCATCTCGTTAGCGATCAAACCCGGGACTTTCTAACGCGAAATAATTTAATAGATCCTCTTCAGTCTGGCTTTCGAAGTAACCACAGCACTTGCACGGCTCTTGTCAACGTAACCGATGACATGAGGCTAGCCATGGACAATAAACAACTTACGATTCTGGTACTTCTAGACTTTTCAAAAGCTTTTCAGACAATTGATCATGAAATTCTACTCGCTAAATTATCATCGATTTTCAATTTTTCCGACTCCGAGGTTAATTGGTTCTGCTCCTATCTACAAGAACGTCGACAATGTGTCGTTGACCTATATGGAAAATCGTCGTGGAAAAACATTCCATGTGGTGTCCCTCAAGGCACTGTACTCGGCCCCCTCTTATTTGCTCTGTATATAAACGACCTCCCGACGGTGCTTAACGGCTGTAAATACCATATCTATGCCGACGATTTTCAGTTATATTTCTCTTTCCCCCCGCAAGAAATACTGCATGCAATAGAAATTGTGAACAATGACCTTAAACAAATAAGTACTTGGTCTGCACACCATGGCTTACATCTAAACCCGACTAAAACCCAGTGTATTCTTGTAGGTTCCCCTAGAATTTTGAGCAAAATAGATAAATCTAGCCTCCCTAGACTCAACATAAATGACATTCATCTGCCCTTCTCCACTACTGTTAAGAATCTGGGTGTGATACTCAACCAACATCTCACCTGGGCAGAGCAAGTTAACTCTGTATCTAGAAGAGCTTTCGGTGCATTGCATTCACTCTATCGGCTCAAAAACTTCCTCCCTGAACGCATAAAAATTAAACTGGTCCAGTCTCTTGTATTTCCCATTGTTGACTATTGCGACATTGCTTTCTTGGATGTCAATCACGAGCAAGCTAAACGACTGCAGCGAATTCAAAATGCCTGCATTCGTTTCGTTTTCGACCTAAAATATTCAGACCATTTGACATCGTACTTTGCGAAGGTTGAGTGTCTTAAATTAAGCGATAAACGTAATTTTCATAAGTTAATTTTACTGTACAAAATCCTCCAAATAAAAGACCCGCAATATCTCTATAACCGATTTCAACATCTTTCCGACTTTCACAGCCACAACACCAGATCGCGCGAAAGGTCTCTGCTGTCCATTCCACTCCACAAATCCAACTTTTATGCAAATTCTTTTACTGTTACCTCAGCATGCCTTTGGAACAAGTTGCCACCTGAAATTCATGTCTCTTCCTCAATTGTGACGTTCAAAAAATTGTTAAAGTTACACATATTATACAATGAAAATTAAATGTTTGATTTCCCTATTAATATGGCGGGTGCAGAGAATGATAGAAGGACGTAAGGCACTAAAATGAATTAGAGTAATAGTTAAGATGAATTATCGTCAAAGTATACCGTATTGGACTGTGTTTTAAGTATGTGTAATATTGGACTGTGCTTAAGTAAGTGTAGTGTTATGTATTTGCTTGTACGTGTGTAAGGGCAAAGATATGTATGTGTGTGTGTGAGTGTGTGTGTCCGTATCTATAGGTTAGATTACCTTTCTTATATGTAATTTCTCTTTGTATTTTTTATTTCTCTGTAATTTTTTATATATTTTTTTTCTTCCTTTTTTTTCAAAATTTTAATTATTTCATATTCAATTTTTTTGTAAACATGGTCAAGTGGAAGAAAAGGCTCCACAGCCTTAACTTCGCCATGTAAAAGAAGACGAAATAAATAAATAAATAAATAAATAAAATCATGAAAGCAAATATGAATAAGTAAAATTTCTAATAAATGATATAGCACATGAAATAGACTAAGGGACCAGCAAAATGGTGCTGAGTTCACTTTGCTGTCATATAACTTGTATAACTAGTAAAATGAAATAGATAACTTCTTTAAGATTAAATATATCCTGAACAAATTATGTAGCTCCTGACATTTCCCAAGTATAATATAGTGTATAAAATAGAAATAAAGTGACTACATTCGGCGTATATGCACTCTTTGCCGTATAATTACTGTACTATAAGGACGGACAAATGAAATAGAAAATATTTGTGAGTAACTATTGATGGATAAATATGTATATATATGCAACTCGTGGTATCACAACATGGAACCAATTAAATCCACTAAATATGACATGTCAGAATAGTCGTAATAAACTAGCAACGGTACAAATGAATTAACCCAAATTACACGTCGCTATTGTTAGTGTTGGTCAGGCTAAGAAAATCATTTCTGGACCAGTAAAATATCGTATATAGTAAAATAATATTTATCCTACGACGTAAAAGACAAAATTGATAAAAGATACAAAATAAAAAGGCTTGGTGAAAGCAATGAAAATATGGTCAAGCAACTTTAACTCTCGGTGGTGGAGGAAGATGTACAAAGGCATACCCCTGCTTTGTAGCATAAAACAGAAAAAAGGAAAAGATATATAAATAAATAAGTAAAGAAAGTAAAAAAGTAAAGTGTTCCCCTGTGTATAGCACTACGCCATGAAGGCGTATAGGGGGTGTGGGGGTAACGCCCCACACTTTCTTGATCCGGTCGTGAGTGGGGGTAATGTGATCAGCATCACGCCCCTGACCGCCTTTACCCCCCAGGGTTTCCCCCAGGTACCCATGCCATTCGACGCTGGGTGGGCGCCGGGTCCGCTTCCATCGTTAGAAAAGTTCCCGGATTTGCTACCATTAAACTGCAGCAAGCAGTATAATATTTAATTGCGTAAGGCGTGCTATAAGCGTCCTGGGTGTGAATCCTATGAAGTCGCTTATAAAGGCCGCCATTAAAGAGGAGGCCGGTGACACGGCCGTCGCGATTGACTTGGTTCATTTTTGTGCGACGGCAGTCCATGACCACTCCGTACTTATGTTCTTGCCTTGAGGTGCTACAGTTCATAGTATCATTAAGATTTTGGGGGTGGGGGCCAGAATCTGTAAGCCTGTACAATGTCGTCGCTATTGGCCGTGGTGCCGTTTTGTGACAACGTCGCGGTTGACTTTACTTATTATTGCTACATTGTATGACATTTAAATTTTAATCTAAAATAATCGCAGTGTATTTGCCTCGCCGCGTTCAGAAATAGCTTAAAAGGAGACATTATTTACTTGAAAACATATAGATGACGTTACAAAAGAATTTTGTCCCTTCTAGTTGAAAATTAAAATTCGAAATTTAAACCAATCTGGGTTAATCGTGACTATAAAAAAATATGAAAGTTTAAGGACATTTCTCGGTTTTCCTTGTGGTAGTTTACACAATAATCGAACGTAACTCTGAGGACAGAAAGGGTTCCCACATTTCAAGCATTTTCGTCAACCAGAAGAGAGAGATCAGAAAACTCATAGTTCTTGCTAATCCGCCGTATAGTTCAATCCACTTAGCATGTCGCTCGCCGCGGAAAGAATCATACTTGATTCATGATAAAAAGCTGTAAATGTCTACGTCCACTCTCCTGATTATCTTGCCTTACATGTCAAAGAAAAGATAAAAAAATATTACTACTTTTCATGGTCGCCTTATGTTGGACCCTTAATTGAACACAACGACGTCGGGCCGGGAAAACAGAATATAGCATTTGTCACAGTCCGTCTCGATTAGCCACAGTACTTAAAGGGACCTGAGCGAGACAGAACATTTCAACTAGGCTACATTACGAGTGAAAACTCAAATATAATTACAATTACACTTTATGATATGCAATACTTAAGGGAACAATAAATTGATTTGCAATTAGTAACTATTTTCATTCTTAAGGTGTTATAAAAATGTGAAAAAAAAACGACGACGATAGTCACGTGTTTAAGCACCCTGTAGAGAGGTTATTTTTAAACCCTCGGGCGAGGCTACGAGAATTCCCTTGCTGCGAAATTCATATGTAGTCAGCAGGATTCTCCCTGGGAGTTTATGGATCTGTGTTTGTACCGATAACTTGCTTGGAGACTGAAATGAGATCTGCGTTCCCACCGTTTTTTAACTTAATTGCTTGATGGCGTTTGTAATAATACTTCTTCCGACTTTCAAACAGTTTGCGCCAATTTAATTGAGCCATTTCCCTGGCTTTGGCTAGTCTTTGCATTTTGTCAGAATTCGCGCTGTTGTCTCAATGGGCCGCGTGAAGCATACTTTCTCAGACAGACGGGCTTCGAAACCACGCATAAGATAAAATTGACTAAACCGTTGTGAGTCCCCTCTTGTAACATTGTATGTAAACACTGACGGTTGCAAATATGGCAGCCAATTGTTGTGTGTCCGGTTTACAAAATGTTTAATTATATTTTGAATAATCACATGACCTCGTTTCTGGAGGCCAGTAGTGTTGTGGTGATAAGCTGCAACAAATTTTAACTGGATTCCAAGTTTAGTGCTGAGTTCTTTAAATATAGAAGATGTAATGGCTCCTCCGCGATTAGTGTAAAGGACAGAAGGGCAACCATATCTCAAAATTATGTGCTCATAGAGGACGTCAGCGCTACTATCGACAACAAGGGCAGCCACCATAAAACAAGTTTCAAAGTCCATGCAGGACAAGATGTATTTACAATTATTAGGGAATGGGAATGTGGGAATGGACCCGCAAAATAAATAGCCAGCCGTTTAAAGGACGACAACCCGAAACACCTGGAGCTTTCCTTGTGGGAGTCCTGTAAGACGTTTGTTTACTTGGCATGAGGGCACTGGCGGCATTTTGTCTGTATGAAGCGTTTCATACAGGGGAAATAATCGCGATTAAGTGCGCTGGAATATGTTTAAGTAAACCCAAGATGACCTCCAGCACACGGGTGAGAATGCAACTGCTACATGTTAGATAATATTTTATATGTTGTTGAGAGTAGAGAAATTCCACGGTAATTATTGCAGTTCATTATATCAAGTTGTCACGTATATTTATATCTAAATAAATTGAATCAAACTGCAGTCAAAGTTACAAAGGAAAATACACTATAAGTACTAATAATAGCGCATGCAGTTTCATTTGATATTATTGTTGTTGTTCTTGCCACTTACGGTGTCGATGTACTCTTGCACTGCGTAAAAACAATGTTCCCTTAGGAATCTTTTTAGATTTAACTTGTATACTGTTAATTAATTTATGTCTTTGAATGCATTTGGTAGCATGTTAAATAGGCGTATTCCATTATATATTACCCCTTTTTGGTAAAATGTGGTATTGTGTAATTCCATATGTAAGTCGTTCTTTCCCCTTGTGTTGTACAGTGTCTCTCAAAAGTTTTAGGACAACGACATTTTAAACTAGGCAACCCAATTTACACAAGCCGTTGGTGGGTTGGGTGCAGAGTTAGGCTCAATTTCAGGGTTGCCACATGCACAATAGATATTTATAAAATACGCGAAAGAAATATAAACAATTATTATTGTATAAAATTATTAAAAATATCACTATTATATCGCAAACGACAAAATTCTTTCTGAAAGAAAAGAAATAGGTTTTCTAGTATTTCATCGCTGATGAGTCTACAGTAAGGAAAAGAGGTGAGAGGAAACGAAGGAGAGGAGAAAGAGAAAGCGAAAGGAGAAGAGGAAAAGTAGAGGAGAGAAGAAAGAGAGGATAGACGAGGAGAGGAGATGTAGTGAGGAGAATGGAAAAAGATTCGAGGAGAGATGAGGAAAAAAGAACAAAGAAGAGAAAAGAGGAGGAAAACGAGAGGAGAGGAGAGGAGAGGAGGAGACGAGAAGAGGGAAGTGGAGAGTAGAGTAAAGGAGAGAAAAAGAGAAGAACGAAAAAAGAGAGTGCAGTGGAGTCGGAAATCTAAGACAGGAAAGGAGATAAGAGGAGTGGAGAAGAGTGGGATGGAGATAAGATGCGAGAAAAGTAGGGAAGGCGATATGAGATAAAAGCAGAACAGAAAGAGGGGAGAGAAGAAGGAGAAGGAACTGGAGAGAAGAGGTAGTTGCAGAAAATATCGTCTGAGCGTCAAGAATGGATGCATTGGTCAAATTATCGACATGAAACATTCAATAACATTTTGATATGTATTGGAGAATATATTAGATCGGTGCGAAATGCCTTTTGGCTGAGTTCAGAGCAAATTAAAATCTTCCATGTAAGATCTTTGATTTTACCTGCGATTACACCACTAAAAAAATGAACGTATTTTTTAATATTTATAAGAATTATTTTCTACTTCTCGGTTCGTTGAAATTGAGATTTTGTAATTCAATATTTCCCCTCCCCCCATCGTTAATTCCAAACTGATTCATTCCGTTTCACACGGCGTGGACAATGAACACAATGGGATATGTCTAAAACTTACGAAAATTTTCTGCCACCGGAAGGGTTTGAACCTACGACCATCAGATTGACAATCCTGAACGGTAGCCACTACCCTACAAGCTTTCGCTCCTTAAGCAAGGTAAAAGGAGCTGACCAATGTGAAATGTAGATAACTCTCCTGCATGTAACGTGCAAACAAGTATTGTTTGTAACAAAGAAAACGAAAGTAGTAAGACTCGGCGAAAACATTTAATGGAGAATTGCACATGGTGAGAACTTTGCATTCGATATTTGCGGAGGTATCCTTGCATTGAACTCAAGTGGGAAAAGGGGTAAAATTAGCTGTCCTGAATTGCCACACATATAAATAGATATTTCATTAATATTTGTCAATGTCTTTGAAGCAGTACACAATTATCGTTAGAGTATCATAATTCACGATCTTATATATATAAATATCCCGTTGAACGTGTGTCAATTCATTTATTTGTTTATTTTTTTTTATAAATTTCATATGCAGAACAATGTAGCTACTTCACACTGCTATTACAAATAATGTTACCATGCTCTTGTTTAATGGAAGGGATTCTTTTTTAAGGAACATCTAGTATGGAGGATCGAACGTGGGACCGCAATGCTTTCAAGAACTCTAACCAATACACTACGCCCTTTGTTTTCTTGGAGCTACAGTTCCTAATTATTCTGTCGCCTTAATATTGTAACGTTATCTGCAAAAAAGAAGTTATATACTCAGATATAGCTCTGTACTTCTAGAATTACTTTATACACATGCATTTGAAATTTAACTCTGAATTTCTTTCTTCGTATTAGTATATCTAAGTTTGTGAGTGAGTGAGCGTAACCCGGTCAAGAAGACCTACAACAACGGCTGGGGGTTCGTCGGGCTGATCACCCGTCACCCCAATACTGGTCTAAGACCTCCACGCTATAACAGGTGACGGCGGAACAGTGTGGGAGGGAGACCAGCAGTCGGTAGGTAAGCCAAGGCCCGCCAAGGTGCTGTAGAGCTGTAGGGTTATGTTAAGTTTGTGAATATATTTTATTTGTAATTTTATAACGGTTTCATGAACATCTACGAAATAGTTCCTTATAACTTGGAATATGGTGAATAGATATGAAATGTCTTGAAATTAATTTTCGACCACTAGATTTTGGCAAGGGAATTATGTGTGATCCGTTTCCAGTCATTCATTGCTTAAACAAACGTTTTAAAACTATGGAATTTTCATTCTGGGATAAGTTTCTTTACTTGCTACATGTATGCGAACTACACTCTGTCCCACTTATCTCTGGAGCAGGTGAACGAAAAAAAGTATCTGAGCAGCGATGAACACGTGAGAGGAATGGGATTGCGTGGAGGGAGGAAAACCACTGCAGTTACCAGCCTTCCCAGCAGCGTGCACTGATTCGCTCTGTCCACTCGATCCCCTCTCCCCACTTCTCTTCCGCTATGCGCGTCTTTGCTCCAGAGATGCTGGGACAGGGTACAGTTAATTGTTTCTCAAAAGGTATCATCTATGTCTGTATGCCACACATTGAATTTTTACTCACATGGAAAAAAAATGTCAATTTGTATTCAGGGGTAGTTTCACAGTTACAAACTATTTTAGCCTTGATGAGAAGTTTAGTGTAAGTAGGCATTTTGTTTATAATTTTGAAATTGAGGTCGTCTAAGGTTGAAATCCTCATATTTAGGGCTTGAACTCGTCATCCCAAGAGGTTGAAGATCATCCTCTACTTTGTGCGTGACCTTCTTTATTTTTCTATTCATAATTCATCCTCATCGTCGCGATTAGCCAAAGGTAAGATAAGAAAAGTCCTCCTCCGTGACCGTGCGGTCAAAGGAGCTGCGCTTTGGACTCGGACTGCAGGACGGCATGGATTCGAGTCCGCCTATGCTCACTCTCTAGGTTCTCGGCCTGTGTATGGGACCGGTAGAAACCCACCATCGTGAAGAAATTGGGGAGCTACGAGTGAGTAGCGTAACCCGGTCTCGGAAATCTCCTATGGGGCATGTTCCTGGGTAAACAAAAAATAATCGATCAGACAATTCGATCATCGAAGGCGATAAAATAACCTCCGGTTGACCAAGTTGCCAATATAAATAAATGGAATACAGATTGTCTTCGAGCTTACATTGTTAAAAAGGAGCGGATACACGTATTACTATCCCAATAATTATTCAATACGGTTTTTTGTTTGTCAGGAATTATCACTTAAACTATTGCATGTTGAGCTGGTGCCTACCTAGCCGCCTCTGATGAAATCTACCATTCTTCAGATTCTCTTTAAAATTCGACTCTGGTCACTTGTAACGTGCTGGGTGCAGACACTGTTCATCGAAGCACTTTTGCGATAAGAAGCGGCCTTGAATAGCGTGAGTGAGTCACTTTGATCGCGAGCAAGCTAGACTACCAAGCTTGTCTGCCTTTGAAAACCAAGTCATTTTTTTCACGGTTTCCGAACGCGATTGCTATTGTAGAAGTATATATTCTCTCAAAAGAGCAAGAAAGGAAATTCGACCAATGTTCTCCCGTCGTTTAAAACCAAATATTATCTATTAAACGAAAAGTTCACGATTTGTCAATAAACGGTTTAATCTATCTGAGCATAAGGTGAATGTAAATACTAAATTTAATAGAAAGATTCTCCAAAATTTCTCTTCCACTGTCTACGTAAGGTCAGTACCCAGGGGAGTGGCCATGTGGGCCATGCTACCCCCTCGAACCCTAAAATATTTAAATGTGAACCTATAAATAAATAAATAAATACGAAAATAACATCGTCGATTTTTGAAATGTGTAAAAATTTCAATTTTGCTCTTGCATAAATGAATCTGTTTCTTGCGCAAAAGTCTTCAAGCTGCAATACTGGGTGGTTTTAGTTTTATAATCATTGATGCAAGGCTAGCAGACGTCCGATTCACCGATTTAGTCAGGACAGTGCGTTACTTTCAATCCCTGTCCCGACTTTTTCGAACTGCAATCGTGATGCGAAAATGTCTCTTTATTATTATTTTTTTTGTTAACTCATAATTAGACATGTTCTTTATTGTATGAATAATTCTAAGTACGCAACATAGAATTATCATGACTTTTTAATGGCGCTCGCACTATTTGAACTATTTTGTAATATCTGTCTGTCTGTCTGTCTCTCTCTCTGGTCTACGTCAATGACAGAAATACAAGCAATATTCTTATTTATTTTTAACCCAATTAAAGGAAAGTGTAAGCATTTAAAAGAAATAAGAAAGATCATCACTGTTGCTCTTCCTTAGAAATTGTTGTTCTTCGAGGAAGAAAAATTAGAAGGATTTAGTCCAGCACCTTAACACAGTGTCCCACGAGTCTCTCTTGACTAATACTGTCAAATGTGATATGATTTTATGAATAAAATTTTCCGCCTGTTTACGTATAACGTTGCACAGATTTGGTAGTTCGCACACGGTGTAATTATTTCGTGTTACCTTACGCAACAGCAAATACATTTCATAAGACTGTTCTGGACAAGACTTGCATCAGTAAACAAGCATCTTGTCTGTTACAGTATCACAGGAAAAGAACATCGTCCTGTAATGTTCAAGCCTCTAGATATTTTCCATTAGTAATGTCTAATCACAATAATAAGTTAGAAGAAATAACTGGCATTTTCACAACTACCAATATTCTCGCTTTAATCACTTCGAAAATTATTTCTCGAAGATATCGGTTATACTACAAGAAAGGAAATCAAAATTAAAGTCAACGTTCAACTACACATATACCAAACGACATTTACAATATTAAAGGGACAGAATACTTAAAGAAAATTGTTGCTTCATTCGAAGGTAAAGGCGTGGTGTAGCGGTTCTTCTACCTGGTTTAATGAACGAAAGCTTGAAGGGTAGTGGCTACCGTTCAGGTTTGTCAGTTTGATGGTCGTAGGTTCGAACCCTTCCGTTGGCAGAAAAGTTTCGTAAGTTTTAGACATATCCCATTGTGTTCATTGTCCACGCTGTGTGAAACGGAATGATTCAGTTTGGAATTAACGATGGGGGGAGGGGAAATATTGAATTACAAATTCTCAATTTCAACGAACCGAGAAGTAGAGAATAATTCTTATAAATATTAAAAATTACGTTCATTTTTTTAGTGGTGTAATCGCAGGTAAAATCAAAGATCTTACATGGAAGATTTTAATTTGCTCTGAACTCAGCCAAAAGGCATTTCGCACCGATCTAATATATTCTCCAATACATATCAAAATGTTATTGAATGTTTCATGTCGATAATTTGACCAATGCATCCATTCTTGACGCTCAGACGATATTTTCTGCAACTACCTCTTCTCTCCAGTTCCTTCTCCTTCTTCTCTCCCCTCTTTCTGTTCTGCTTTTAACTCATATCGCCTTCCCTACTTTTCTCGCATCTTATCTCCATCCCACTCTTCTCCACTCCTCTTATCTCCTTTCCTGTCTTAGATTTCCGACTCCACTGCACTCTCTTTTTTCGTTCTTCTCTTTTTCTCTCCTTTACTCTACTCTCCACTTCCCTCTTCTCGTCTCCTCCTCTCCTCTCCTCTCCTCTCGTTTTCCTCCTCTTTTCTCTTCTTTGTTCTTTTTTCCTCATCTCTCCTCGAATCTTTTTCCATTCTCCTCACTACATCTCCTCTCCTCGTCTTTCCTCTCTTTCTTCTCTCCTCTACTTTTCCTCTTCTCCTTTCGCTTTCTCTTTCTCCTCTCCTTCGTTTCCTCTCACCTCTTTTCCTTACTGTAGACTCATCAGCGATGAAATACTAGAAAACCTATTTCTTTTCTTTCAGAAAGAATTTTGTCGTTTGCGATATAATAGTGATATTTTTAATAATTTTATACAATAATAATTGTTTATATTTCTTTCGCGTATTTTATAAATATCTATTGTGCATGTGGCAACCCTGAAATTGAGCCTAACTCTGCACGCAACCCACCAACGGCTTGTGTAAATTGGGTTGCCTAGTTTAAAATGTCGTTGTCCTAAAACTTTTGAGAGACACTGTACGTGTGGTAGTCCCTATTTACTATGCATACATTTTGACAAATGTTCATGATTGTTAGGATTTCTTACAGGTATATGCATGGAACTGGCAATACCTGTAGTTCATTAAATAATGATTTGCATGGTGAATCTGTTGGGGCATTTGCCAGAATTCTGACAGCTCTTTTTTGTAATCTAAGTAATGTAATGCTTTTTGGTACATGTTCCCCCAGGAAATTAATCCGGTAGTACAGAATAAATGATGCCCTGCATAACAAAACCCACTACACATTATACAATACCAGTTATGTGAACCTCGTTGAGTTTCAAAGAACTTTTATGCACGTGCTACAAACGATGTATCGTATAAATCGAAGTAGGAGGTAAAACGTTACTCGGAATATTTGCAGCATTGTTTACACAGCATTATTCGTGTAAATAAAATTTTTCTCCTCAATCTCACATTTCTACCCTGAGTGCTTCTTACGATATTCTCGTGTACTATAGTGTTTGCTATATAAAAAGTTATTCTCATATTACGTAACACAAAGGAAATAAAGAAATGTATCAGCTAGCAATGGATTTATTTTTTATGCACAAATTGAACAAGGAATCTATATGTTTTGGTATTTGATTCACAGTCGTCCACTCCCTCCATTCTCTTGATCCTCAGCCCTTCTTGTAACCTTGTTTCATTACATTTTCTACAAAGAAATATAAAAGTTTTGTTAGTCTTGTAATAAGCTCGGTGATAATTAAAAAAGTAACTGATGGTGAACATATTTGTTATGAAAACAATCGGCTTTGTTGGTTTTCCATATTTTAAGTCAGAATATATGTAAAGTTATACAAGGACGTAAGAGAGAGAGAGAGAGAGAGAGAGACGATTGAGAGGACTAGCAGAAGACATTTTCTGATGCGAAGTAAAGTAATTTAACTAAAGGTAATTAATGTGTCAATTTTTAAGCTAATTACCGAGAACACGAACTAATCCAATGTTATCTGGTCAAATAACCAACCCCCATGACGGTAGTGGTTAGCACATTCGCGCTACAACGCCAGGGGTCCCAGGTTCGAATCCCGGCCTGGGCATGGATGTTTGTGAGTGTCCATTCATAAATTTCATCATGTCATCATATCATCACTCATCCTTATCTTCTCAAATTAGTCAAAAGTGGCACATAAAGCAAAGTAAAATAAAGCAAATCAATCAATCAACCCATGTCAATTAATTTGTGTCGTATTCTACCTCTACAGTTAATCGTGCCGTGATGAAGGTTAGAAACTTCAACGTTGGGGGTTGTAGCACGTGACACTTACTACTCCAATTCAAGAATAACTAAAACGAAGTTTTAATCACTAAAGTGTCGGCTGGGATAGAGCTCAATCTTGTGTCCAAAAGAAGTTTTATCACCCAGTTCAATTACTCATTATATGTATTTATTGGCAAGCAAAATTACGATCACTTTTCACTGATAATGAGACTATTAAAAATATGATTTATTTAAAATTTGCAATACTCTGGTCAATTTCTCCGTCTATCACGAAAAAGCAATTTTATTTGGTCTTTGTAGAAATTCGTCTTCCACGACCAGACAAAATCACTTAAAACATTGAAATATCACTTGTGATCACATTCACAAAATATCAAATAACGCACACACAATACAATTATTAATATGAGACTTCACCATGAACGCCCGCAGGATTTTTTTCATGGAGGGGCAAGCAAGGTATTTATTTTCCACGGGGCAATTGAGGCGTATTTTCCCCCATGATAATAGTGATGCCTCCTCAAAAAAACCTGCTTCAGGCTGAAATTATCATGTTCCTTCAACACCCCTATAATAATTAACATAAATTACTCTGGCTGAAATGAAATTATGTGTGAAATATCTTCTTTTTAGCTGGACCTTCATTTTCCAGGGAAAAGGGGGGGGGACGTGAACCCTCCTTACCTCCCTTCCGTACGTCCATAGACTTCATATGTGTAGAAATTGGCAATTGTTCTAATTATGCAGCTACTAAGATCTGCGGCCTCCCAATGGAGCGATGGTATCGTCGCCGCCTTGTAATCAAGGAGTACCAGGTTCGATACCCGGTGGAGGTACATAATGGTTCTGATCCCACTTTAAACTGTAGGTCCAGCCCCTCATTGGCCTTACTGTGCATAAAGTGGACTTAAAATTACGATTCAACCAATCAATGAATTATAAGGATCTGTAGCCGACCTCCGAGGCAAAGTTGTTAGCCTTTGGAATAGACTGGAAGGGGTTGCATCACGTAATCTTTCCTAGCTGAGGGAATATTAACCTCCACGTGTAATACAATATTCTATGCGTAAATTGGCCTGTCTCAACGATTTCTAAAGGGAATATTTAACCTTCAACCGAATATTATATAATACAACAATAATATAAGTTCTTCAGTGCTTTAAAATACTTTATATTTCAGGTTCTAACTTGCATCTGTAGAATGGTAACTGTGAAATTGAATCATATTCAATCAATCGCATGTCCAACTCCAAATGTCACCGCACGACCTTATGTACTTCAGTATTCGTGTATACACTATATAGCCAAACGTCACCGGATACCCAAATGAACTTCTCATGGTCTGGGCTGTTGTTCCCGCTTTGGGCCATTAGTTTTTGTCAATAGTAACATGAACAGTGGTGTTTATGAGAACATTTTATACAGTTGCATGCTGCCCATACTATGGCAACAGTTGGGAATGGGCTTTCTTCTCTATCAGCACGATAATGCCCCTGCCCATAAAGCTGGGTCCATTGCATCGTGGTTTGAGGACCATCAGGTAGATGTGCTTAGCTGGCCCACTCAAAGCACCGATTGGAACCCCATAGAACATCTTTGGGATGAATTGGAGCGTCGGTTGCGTGCCAGATCAACTGACCGAAAACCACCGATGAACCATTCACGAGGCTATACGACGAATGAAAAAAAAAATCCATCAGTAATATATCAGAAATTAGTGGAAAGCCTGCCCCAAAGAGTAAATGCTGTGATAATAGCGAAGGGAGGTCCGACATCTTATTAGTTACCTGACTGGTGTTTTTGGAATGAACAGCACTGGGTGTCCGGTGACTTTTGGCTATATAGTGTATATGCTTGTGTGTCAGGTTTGCGTGAGAGATGGACATATGAGAGATGTTCAATATTTCATAACTTGTATTATTTCCAGATGCTCTGAATACTTTTATGTCTTGGTATATTAATATCGATACAAACAACAAACATTTGGTATTCAGTTTTAGGACTAACGAGTACCTGGCGTCCTGATACACAGCCAGCATAATCCTTTGTATGTAGCAGTGGCGGGGGGCAAAGACATTACATTTGCCTTCGTAGATAAGATTTAGCATAGTGCGGGGGCAAAAACGAGAACTGGGGGGCAACGGCCCCCCTCGGACCCCCCTAATTTCCGCCACTGTGTGTGAGGTGTGTGTTGTGTCCACTCCATATGTGTGTGATTGTCATTGCATCAATTTCATCCTCATCTTCGCCGTTAGCGAAAAGAGGCAGAAAAGGGAAGTAAAATAAAGCAATTCAGTTAATCACTGCATTTCCTCACCATATCCTATTTTAGTCTCATTGCTAAGAATAACAATTACTGTGTGGTAGTACAGTAACTCTTAGGCCCTCTTTAGACGGAAGCATTTTTTTCTGGTATAAATGCTACGTAAATGCTTCCAAAAATCATATAGCAGATAGTTAGTACTTTGCACGGACGCATTTCATGTAACACTTCGGTTAGTTTTTGCGATTACAATGTTTATAATGCATACAGCACGAAAGGCACGTCTGGTTACACCATCTTATGGTGAGTGCACGGATTTCACAATAGAAAGAAAACAAAAATATTATTCCATGCGTGTACTGTACGCGATATAAAGTATGTACTTATGCAGCGCCTTTGTTTTGTACCTAATACCGTTCTATACGAAACGTTATTCCTCTCGGTTTAATCGCTATCGGCTTTTAAAAATGTGAAGTGATACATTGTTTACATCTCACGCGGCAGCCATTATATCTCCACTCGTCACCGAGAGGTCGCAGCTGGTTGGTTATGCTACGAAAAATTCTATCCTTGATAAATGGCATGAAATATGCCATGACGTATGAAATGTCATATTTTTTTTCACTTAGCATTTTGGTCATGCCATAAAACTCCTAAGGAAAATGCTTCCGTCTAAAGCGTGGCTGACAGAAATGGTAACAATGCGAGCGATGAGAGCAAGGAAATTTCTACATTGTTTTTTTTTTTTCAACAATGATCATATTATTCGAAGTCTACAGTACTTTAACGGAGCACCATGACCATTACGTTACTCTTATCGAACTTGTTTTATTTTTGCTTTTTTCTTCCGTGATCCCATTGCCTCGGCTCCTGGGATATCCGCTCCCATGCTCCCCTTAGCTACACCTCTGACACATAATCCAATACAAAACAACGCATATATACTATACCCGCATAGTATACTGGAACGTCTCTACGGGGGGGACTGAAACACCCCGAAAACAGGTCTCAACCTCCATGCAAAAGAAGTTGAATTATAAATAATATAGGCCTATTTCAATTCATACAACAATTCGAAAGTCGAGGAAACTTTTTATATTGATTCAAACAAGCCACCTACTCTTACCATACTTTCAACTTCACCTTCATGAATGAAATGCAGTGACATAGCAAACTTCACGAATTGAAGATATACCAACTACTTTTTGAAACAAATCAGTACGTCTAGCATTGTATATCTTTCTTACACTTATTTTACTAAAATCAATTCAGTGACAATATCCCAAGATATAATAACCTATGTTACTACAAGGTGACATCAGAAAATCATATTTGCGACTTTAGAAATGACGGCGGTAAAAAAAAATGCTGAATGATGACTGGATCTCACCCGTCAAAATACAAATAACACCGGGCTACAAGAAAATGCTAAGAAATAATCTATGGACCAAAAAACATGTTTCACCGAAAAACCATTTCTGCCTGCCTACATGCTAAATTAGAGAAAAAGGCTTACTCTGCTTATCTGTACACACTGCATGTCTTAGGCTCTGTCCGTTGATAGAAACGAACTTCACAGAGCAACCCGTTGCACCACGGCACTTCATCCATGCACATGACATCGCTTTCCCTGTAATGAAGAAGTGTTTTCATTAATCCGCCACTCAGAAGGATTGGCCGTTGGTATTCTTCAGAGATAAACTATAAAATACGAATAGTTTCTATCCCAAAATTAGGCTTGACTCACGTTAGCCCTCAAGTAACGCTCATGTCACGTTCCTCTCATGTCCGGTCACTATCAATGGATAATATTAATGGTGACGTCACACCAGACGACAAACCAGGATTTGAGTCTCGACAACGAGAAAACGTGTTTTTCTCCTATCCAGATCAATGGGATTTTATCGGAAGGAGTAGCTTTAATTATTGTGACAGCAGTTATGAAACAAAATTATGATGCATATCGTACATCAATGTGAAGATGAGATTTCGGAGAATACGTCTATATATAACACATAACTTACAGAGAATAAGGTAGAGCAGGCATGTCCAACGCATCGATCACGATCGACCGGTCGATCGCGGGACGTTTTTTGGTCGATCGCAGTTATCTTTTGTAATTATACGAATAGAATATACGTTATTTGAATTCAACTTCTATAATGTATAATGGATTAATCCATTTTAATGCATATTTCAGATTTTGAATATTTATCACTATTTTTTTCCTTTTTGCACTTTGCAGTACAAGGCAAGAAGAAATGCATTGCTGAAGTGATGAGTGTAGTTTCATCATACAAAAACAAATTCGAGCTAATGCTGACTGATTTAACAAATAATATTTTTGATCACTTTCCTAACATGAAGGACCATCTGGAAAAATATCCAGACTTTGTTGCTCGTATAGATAAATATGTGAGTGGAATCGGTTCGGTTATGCAAAGAGTTCGAAAACAGATTCCGTGACCTCAACATAATTAGCATAGTTGTAGAATACTTGTCATTCCCATTCAAAACATTAAAGAAATTTCAGCTGTTATCAGTGAAAACTACACAATGAGTCAGCCGTCCCTTCAGGATGAGATATCAACACTAAAAAATGACATCTTTCTCAAGAGTCGCGTTGAAGAAGAATCGCTTTGGAAGTTCGTGCTCAGAGAAAAATTCCCCAATTGGAGGAGATGCAGTGAAATTGTGCACTCACATTTCGGTTCATCTTTATACTGCCACAACAATTAAAGCTACACCTCTTGATTGAAAATCCAATTGATTTCGATAGGAGAAAAAACGCGTGTTAGCTTTGTTTGGACGCATAACGTCACATTAATATGGTCCATTGGAAAGAAAATTTGACCGGAGCTTGAGCGGGGCGAATCTTGCACAAGTATATAACTATGAACATCCTCTATCACACGAGAGGAAGTAAAAAATAATCCGCACTCTCAACATAACTTTCTTTAGATTGGTCACACTGTCTTCAGCGCTCACGTGTTGAAAGGTGGTACTATTGTGGTTACGTGACTGAGGTTTCATTCTAATCGCTTCATTTTCTTTCTTTTGTTACAAAGTAAACAGGGCCGCTCTGCTGACAGTGTGCACCAAGGAAGCACAGAGATCAGTGATCCGTTTCTCTGGTCTGAAGGTGTGTCAGGGGCTGAAATTCATCGCAGGCTTTCAGTACAATACAGGGACAGTACCCTACAGAGTAGAAGTGTGTATGAGTGGATCGAGAGGTTAAAAAATGAGCGGACAAGCGGGAAGTACGAAGAGGTAGCAGGACGCTTTTAACCTCCTCCACTGACGAGAAGATTCATCAAGCTCAAGAGGCGATCGTGATTCTGAAAAACCGACGAGCCACAGTCGTTGCGCTAGCATATTTCCTGCTAATTAGTCATCAGTGGCGTGCCCAAGGGTGCAGTTTGATGGGGGTTATATCCCCTCCTCCTTTGGCCCGGTATTCCTAAACAAAAAGGACGTCAAAGGCAGGATAAGATGGCAAAATGAGGACCGACTACTAAGAAAAGTGTTTGCAACCCCCTCCCCTTTCGAAAATTCTGGGCACGCCATTGTTTGTCACAGTTCTGTGAGTGAAATCATTTACGACAAGCTTCGGATCACTCATCTCTGTTTTTCCTTGGTGCACACTGACAGTGAAGCGGCCATGTTTACTCTCTTATAAATGAAAGAAGAATGGAAAGGTTAAGATAAAACCTCGACCACGTAGCCACAAGAGAACCACCTTTCAGCACGCGAGAGTTGAAGGCAATGTCACGAACCTAAAGAAAGTTATGGTGAAAGTGCGGATAATTTTTTACTTCCGCTACTATCGGTTAAGTGGAGAAAAGGTATGGTGGTGGTATCTCATAGCAATACTGGAGCTATTATTGAAGATGGATCGTCTGTGTGTATGGGGTAGCAATTCTGCATAGCTAGAGTGACAAATGAAACTTACCACCACGTCCTTTGAAGGACTTCCTCGCTAGGACTGCGCTGCAACACACGAGAAGAACCACAACAACTGATTTCCAGTTAGCCATTTCCTAGAATATTAAACATTAACAAAATGAAGACAATAATTATTGTAATTAAAGTAATTTGATGAACAAAATATAAAGATAGAAATTGTTGTTTACGATCTATGAAAAACTCTAAACGCGACGATGGTACGTACCATTCTCTTATTCAATTTTTAATCATGACATTACAGGAAAATGCCCATGCAGTTTCCTACATATTACATTAAATATTAAAGACGTGTCAATAAAAATACGTAGAAATAATGCAAGTGCTAAAAAATATAATAATACCGAAATCGACAAATAACATTAAAGCTTACACAAAATATGGAGGAATTGAAAAAATAAAAATTGAGATATTGACAACACTATGAGTACTGCAAAAGCACAATAATAGCACAACTGACGAATGACGTAGTTCATATTGACTTCAATCTCGTACAGTTTGAAACTCTCTCAAAATAACGAAAAGGCAAATTGAAATACCTTACAGGAATTATTTATCGGAAACAGAAAATTATTTGAAACTCAATTTTCAACACTTCTGGGCTTTCGTCCATAACGAGGAAGGAAAGACATGTCCATGTCCTGTACAATCATATTACATTGTACGATGACGAGGCTATTGCACATTCTTTCGTTCAGCATTTCCTTTCAATACACAAGACCAGTCCGAGATTTACGGTTGCACTTTAATTGAAGAGTACGGCAACATAGACGGAGATAAAATATTTGTACTGATCGACGTCAGCATTGAAGATGAAGGGCAATAAAAAATTAAAGTCCTGTGGCCCTGACGGCATTCCGCCCTATGTTGTAAAAGGTTTTGCACACGTTTTCACTATATAATTTATCATATATTATTGTCAAAACATATCCCAGTAATATCTCCAAACCAATATGGCTTTGTCCCTGCAAATCCACTGTTACTAATCTATCTCTCATAAATCATGACGTAGCAACTAGCTTAGAAGAAAGAAAACAAGTAGATGTTATCTCCAGTGTCCGTATTAACGGAGGGATACCGAGGATCCCCCTCCCCCATACAAATTTTATCCCCGAATAAATTAAAATTATTTTTATCCCTCCCAGGGATGTTTTTATCCCCCACAAAGAAAATGGAATTGAAAGCATGTATTATACAATTTCTTAAGTATGTAACAAACACAATTGAACTATCCTTTTGTTCATTATTGGTCCAGCCATGAAAGATTTCCCTGCCGAAAAGTCTGCAACCTTGTGGATTAAAGGACAGACACCATTCTTCAGCTGACCAAGCTCATAAACTAACTTTATCCATCTGTCTGACTGTCATTCCGTCAAGTATCAATATCCAGAAATTTAAAGATGATGATCTAAATTTCTACACATTCTAAGACTTAGCAAATGGTAATTTAAGGTGACAAATTAATTTGATTGGCTATCTATCAGGATGAAACAATTGAAGTCAACATTGGATACATTTTTAATGCTGCAAATTTCGGCATGCATTTCAGTTCTTAATAAGAAACTTGTGGAGTTGGGAGAACTGAGAGTGTTCGATAGTCAACAGTTTAAGCAGTCAATACCACGAACGGCGAGAGGGTTGGGCGCAGGTGGGCATTTGACAACCCAAAAATTTCTGTGCCCAGCCGATTGCCCACCCAATTAAATTTAATAAATATATACAATTGGGGTTAATGTGAATGGTTCAATAAATACGTGTGTTAAGGCGTTCACTCCATGCATAATTTACTTATGAATATTATAGAAACGTTCACGCATTTTCATTCCATAAAAAGCTTTGCTGTCTTTGGCGAAACACTGATCTATTGAATAAGTTTACTAATTCAGAGTAGAAATATTTTGAATGGAATTAATTTAAGCTTTTCATTCAACTTCCTTAAGTTTATCATTGGAAAGCGAAAGGAATTTCCGAAGCTCTTGAAACAAGAACTGGGATCTAATGCTCCCTCGTATGCTTAAGCAGCCTGTAGCTCAGGAGGCTTGGTGGAAGCTGCAATACTTTACAGACTATGATCAAAATTTGATCAGGATTATGGGCTTGAGGGCTGAAATTCCTGGCCTTCGCCGGGACGCTACATCATTTTTTTAAATGATAAGAAATGGATACTTGAAATGTGGCAAAAATATAGAAATATAATCAACTGTCTGACATAACTTGGCCAAAAAGTTATAACAGGAACTGAGTGTAGCACCCAACCGTTGTTGATTGATTTGGTGTTTTAAGTCCACTTTATGCACAGGAAGGCTAATTGGGACTGGACCTACAGTTTAAAGTGTGATCCGAACCACTATGAGCCTCCATCGGATATCGAACCCGGTACCCCTTGATTAGAAGGTGACGACGATACCTCTGCGCCATCGAGGAGGCCTGTGTTGAAATTGTTTTAGCACACCTCGTATATAAAAACATATTGGGGGGTACATGCAAAACTTATATAAGGTTTTACATTTTCAGTGCCCACCCTAAGTTTTCAATATATAGCTTCTGACCACAAGTTGAAAATTTCTGGCGCCGTCCCTGGTCAATACATATTGATTTCTCACAAACTAATAAAGGTGGAAAAGCAAAATTCAATAGATAGAAACAGTGATCAATAGAGACAGGATTTTAAAGGGTATTCCTTTTTTCATTCCTTTTTTTATTTTTCAATAGGATCATGGACAATGTTGATAAATATCTTGCAACGTTCACCCACGCCCGCAGCAACACAGCACAGGAGTACAGGCACTGGCGGCGTTCAACACACTAAACCCTGCAATTAGGTGGGTGGCAAATGTTTACTCATACGTGCTAACTACTTATTAGTCGTAGAACAAGGACTAAGAATTATCTCAGGGCTTGCTGGGTGTAAAGAAAGGTTGAACCAGGTTTATATATATATATATATGATACACATATACATTATATATATATATATATATATATATATATATATATATATATTGTTTATGATAATTATAACACAAGGATGTCCGTTAGCACACTTACACACGTGTCTTTAACTGTAACCCTTACGTGCATTGACCGGTACCACTCACCTGTATTTACGTGCACCACTTTTGGTCTCTAAGAGATAAAGGGGAGCAGGGATCATTCCTCGCAGTGAGGCGCCAGGGGGAGTATGGGGACCTAATTTTATTTAGGGCCTTGGTCGCCGCTGACATCACGGGTTCCCCTGTAAAAGAGAGTAGGTTGCACGTAGTACCCCCAACCACAGCCGGGAATTGGCCGAAACCAATTGGTACCCCCGAATAGCGGACGTTGGGTAAAAGGATTTAAGGATGCCGCGACACCCCTCTGCGTTAGCGGGGAATTGGCGACCCAGCCGGTGTCTCCTATCCAGGGACGGCAGGTTAGAAAGGAAGGTCCGGGTACTCCCAGACAAGCCGGGCAGGTAGTCCCTGAGCACCTATCAGCCGAAGCGATCGGATCAAGTAGGTAGGTTGCTGCTAGGCTCTTCTTCTTCCTCCTTTCCTTCTGGGATGGCTTCTAGTCCTCAGGCTGGGAGGCCGATTAACCCTGGAAGTTTTCCCGTTGACTTCAGGGAGCCAACTGAGCTCCTGGCCTCGCTGCGCTTGCTTTGTACTTGCGGTGGCGCATGGGTGGTGAAAAGTTTAACTACAAGTACGCGTTGCTAACTCATTTTTTTACCTATTGCAAACTTCGTACTGAGAACTATCAAGGTTACGACATTAAAAAATCACTAGTTGGAAAATCACGAGATGTACGTGTCATAATAAACTAAAACTGTGTGCATTCAGACAATACAATTAATAGTGAGCCACGCAGGACTCTGCAATACTAAACAAAGAGTCGAACAGTGTAAATGACAATAATTTATAACGTTTACAGAATACAGCGACCACGCATGGTCTAATAATAAGTGAAACTAATAACCTTAGAGGTGGATCCGTTAACATTTACAGAATACATTTAAACTAAACGTGTATGCCTCGCAGGGACATTCCGCTTAACTCTTTTATCCGAAATTAAAAAGAGAATATAGCGACCACGCAGGGTCGTTACAATCTTTCACCAACAAGATTACATGGTTTTGACTTCCCTTTATCCGTTTTTCAGCCTACATTGCATTTTTTTCATTTTTAAAAATATCTTCCTTGGTCCCTTTATTGACAAGATATCAAATATTTTGTACCGCTGTATCTTCCCTAAACAAAACATTCAATAGTGCATCTCAGAGCAAAGAAAGAACAAGCGCCTTCTACCTACTCCATGAGTGTTGGGACTTGGGAGTACGTTGCAGCGATATGCTAGATTTAGACTTTTATTGTGAAGTTTTTTAAAATTGTTTAAACTTTACTGCGTGACAGTGACGACAGTATAGAGTGTCAGTGAAATGGCGAAGCCAGGTACATGTCCGTGACTGTACAAGTGGCAGCCAGCTATGAAATGCGGTAAGCTGTTTCAAGGAAGATTTCATCGAAAAGGATAGCAAGATTATTCGCTGTAGGCACTTTACTATAAAAAAAAGTACTACAGCTTATTTTTGCACTCCATTAAAAATGTTATTTTAAATGAAAACACAATATATACCATTTATATATAAAAAGGGATACATTAAATTTCATGCATTTTTTACTTTACTTCATACGAAATTTAATGTATCCATTTTTATACATGTATGGTATATATTGTGCTTTCATTTAAAATAATATGTTTAGTGGAGTGCAAATATAAACTGTAGTCCTTTTTAATTTTTGTGCAATAATTTTCCCTTTTCTGTCTCTTTTTGGAGTAAAATATTTCCCTTTAAATCCGTTCTCTAGTCATCAAACACTAACGTAACAATTTTTCCATGGAACTCAAACAATCAAAACTTACGAATTGGTTTATCAAGTCTCAGAAACAGAATATAACTACAAACATATAATTTCATGTACCGACATTTAAAAAATCCAATTAATTCTACACAATTCTCCAGAACGCTTCCTCCATTTGTTTGTTCATGTCAACAATCGAATCATTCGATATCAGTTTAGTGTTAATTTACATTCGTATTTTTATAACTGGCTCTTTCCAGGAATTGTTGGCTGATTGCTATGGTAAGGGTGAGACGGTTAGTGAATAAGAAGGAGCAGATTTCAAAATGCCATTTGCAACGGCAGATACGTAATCCGCACATCATTGGATAGATTAAGGTTCAAAGTTTTGTTGTAGGACAATTGGTTTCGTTTATGCACTAACAATGACGCTTTTTTTCTCGTTGCAGGTAAATGACGATGCCACATGAAATGTCTTTTTGTATGTTACAATTTGTGAAGTGTGAATCTATTATGCAAGTACAACGTGAATTCCGCCGTAGATTCAACAACGTCATAAGTAAATTTACGTGTGGCATAAGAAATTCGTGGAAGGTGGTTGCATATGCAAAGGGGGAACTACTGGTCCCCCACGGACGTCCGACGAAAATGTCAAGCGTGTCCGAGAGCCCTAGAATATCTGATCATTCCTCAAATAACATTATCCCTGCTACTCTTCAAGATCTGAAACAGATCTAGGCTTACGGGTGTTGTGGCAATGCAGCCGTACAAGTTGCAGTAAATGCAGGCATTGCACCCTGACGACCCTGACACAAGGTTCGAATTTTGCGTTGCACTTGCACAATGGATTCACACTTCGCAAATTGTAGCACACGAAACGTCATTGTTAGTTCACGAACGAAACCCATTGTCCTACAAGAAAACTTGAACCTTAGTCTATCCAATAAAATGTGGACTACTTAAAGAAAAACTGAATATGCTGACCAAGGCAGAAATTTATTTTATTATAAAACATAAACTAAACGTAACGTTTCAACCTTGTAGCAAGGTCTTCTTCAGACTATGTACCAAGTACAAATGTAACAAGGTACAAGAACAGGACGATATATATACACAAAAATACTCCCCTCCAGACTATTAGAAAGTTGTAGTGGAACATTCTAGCAGGTGGATTTCCCTTGTCAACTTTACTTTCACCTGAAAGAGAATGTGGTTGGACTCTGTATCTCACGCTCTATTTCCTTCATTCTTCTTCTCTCCTCTTTCTCTCTTGTCCTTTCCACTCTTTCTAACACCTTCTTCCATTCTTTGTTTATCATCAGTCCCCCATTCCAGTTCACTGTGTCTTCTTCACCTTTCTTCTCTATTTCCTTGGCCTCTTTCCATTTTCTCACTAGCATTCTCTTCTCCCTTTCTATCTGCTTAGCCTCATCCCACTCTATATCATGTCCTGTTTCTCTCGTGTGTTTAAATATTGCATTTCTCTCTCTTTTAAGTCGTACATCATCCCTATGTTCTTTCAACTTGTCTTTCAGCCTGTTTTTCGTTTCTCCTATGTACACTCCTCCTCCTCATAGCCATTCTTTTCCACAAAAGAATTGATGTAACTGAGGTAACAAAAACAAATTTTATAAAGAATATGGAGGACAGAATCAAGAAAATATGCACAAAATAATGTGAAAAAGATGGCAAAATAAATAGCCTATGGAAACAGCTGGAAAAATATGGCTATGAGAAGGAGGATAGACTGGACATAAACAGAAGAAGGAAGAAAAGTGGCAGAGGAGATTTGGAAGAGAAAGAAAAAGAGAGGAGGTTTGGAATAAGGAGTATGGGGAAGACTGCATAAAAGATATGCAAGGTGCTTAGAAAAGCGGGCATTAAAACCTACAGGAAGAGAGGGAGAAACATGTTAAGAATAGCGAAGAATGTAAACAAGAAAAAGGAAAACAGAGAAGAGGAAGAGGAAGGGATTAGCTACGAAGTGGAATGTCAGAGTGTGTACATAGGAGAAACGAAAAAGAGGCTGAAAGACAGGTTGAAACAACATAGGGATGATGTACGACTTAAGAGAGAGAGAAATGCGATATTTAAACACACGAGAGAAATAGGACATGACATAGAGTGGGATGAGGCTAAGCAGAAGGAAGGGAGAAGAGAATGCTAGTGAGATAATGGAAAGAGGCCAAGGAAATAGAGAAGAAAGGTGAAGAAGACATAAATAACTGGAATAGGGGACTGATAATAGACAAAGAATGGAAGAAGGTGTTAGAAAGAGTGGAAAAGACAAGAGAGAAAGAGGAGAGAAGAAGGAAGAAGAATGAAGGAAAAAGAGCGTGAGATAAAGAGTCCAATCACATTCACTTTCAGGTGAAAGTAAAGTTGACAAGGGAAAGCCACCTGCTAGAATGTAAATTTCTAATAGTCTGGAGGGGAGTATTTTTGTGTATATATATATCGTCCTGTTCTTGTACCTTGTTACATTTGTACTTGGTACATAGTCTGAAGAAGACCTTGCTACAAGGTTGAAACTTTACGTTTAGTTTATGTTTTATAATAAAATAAATTTCTGCCTTGGTCAGCATATTGAGATTTTCATATCATGGAAAGAAGGCTTAATTTAATGGTGTTATAAGTGGATTACGTTCCTGGCATGTATTGTTTGTTGGAAATAATATTTTCAAACCTGCTCCTGCTTTGTGATTAACCCAGTATATTTATTTGATTTATTTCACTTCGCTTTCTGCTACTTTTGTGCTAAGCTTGAGGAGATGATATTGATGAAGAGACACTCAGAAATAACAGTCACGCACAGGTTGGTACTCAAATACAAAACCAGAAAGGCTAATCGGCACTGGACCCAGCTTAACCCAGGGGGCATAATTTGTTTTAACATGAGCGGGTGCGTGGGGGACTTTCTTACCCAAGCCGTTTTTCGTTAAAAACAACGGCTGTTTTAAATTTATAATTGAATACCTTTATTTAGACATGTTCTTGTATATTTTATTTGTAATTTGAATTTTGAATTCAAAATTGTGGGTGCGGCAGCACTAAGGCTATTTTGCACCCTTCACATTATACAGGGTCCAGCCCCTTATCGTTACAAACTTTGTAACGTTGCAGAACTAAAATCATAAAATATTAAAATCTTCTGACTTTCGTTAAAAGCTGAGGCTGTAAAGGAGCACTCTGCACAAGTAAGGACAAAACACAGGACAACACAAACAAAATTATACTGGCCATGGGGCCAGTCGCCAGAGCCTCGTTAGTCTGCAGTCCAGGATGTACTACGTGGAAGTGAGGTTGACTATTGGGTGCACTACGTGGAAGGAGCACCCCTTACACCCAATATTTTATTTGTGTCTTTGAGTTTACAAATGTTTAGTTTTTATTTCAATTCACTCATGCGATAATAAATTGTTGTTTATTCGATAAATGGCATAATGAATAGATAGAAATATTAAATAAAAATCAAACTTCATTGCTATAATAGCGGTCAGTTGAAAAAACTAATAATAATGACAAAAGCAACCAAGAAAATAGTAACAAAAATTAAATTTTACTTACATGAGAAGTTGCGTGGGGATACTCAGTTATACCAAGAATGCAAACAAATAGAAACAGTGCTCTGGTATGTAGACAAAGGTGGACGGAAGAACGGTAGCAGAAACTCGAAGGGAAGAATAGCAGAGCGGACGGTAGGGTGGCACCAGTAATATCTAAAGACCACAAGGAAACACGGTTGTGGGGGTTAACAAAGTTCCCCAACGCACCCTCCGGAGGGTTAAACTGTTGATTAGGACCGGTCGAACGCGAGACCGCTTGATTGCAAGACATAACCAGAACACCACCGGGGAGGCCTTGTTCATTGTTCTGAGAGTACTAGAGGTAGAATTATATAACATTGTGGGCTATGGAATAGGCATTATCATCATGTCACAGAAATGCTCAACTTTTCTTAGGATGCCTCCCTGTTTATGTCATGTTATCTTTCGAAATTGTTTACAAGAAATAAGTGCATTTATCGTTATCAATATGTACAAGAAGTCTTACCTTTAACTACTTACCTTATACTGTTGACTCCGATCCTGCTAACAATCAGCTCTGAAAAAAAAAATTGAACAGTGAAAACAATAAAGTTTTAATTTTTCTTTCACTTGTGTGTCCGCAATAAAAAAAATACAGTAAACTTTGATTGGACTGAACATTATGCTCACGGAACACGTTACTAAAATTCCGGATATCCCATCCGCAAGTAGGCGACTGCGGGAATGACATTGAGGAGTAACGCATGAAATAATTCACTTACACCCCCCCCCCCACACATATATATATATATATACACACAGGGTGGTTCAAAAGTCCCAGGATACCCTTTTTTCTCTGAAACGGATTCGGTAATATCCAACTTCACCTGGGTACACCCATGTGTGAGGGTTCAGGACATGTCCGTCATTTTTGATCGAGGTCAAATTTTCAAATGGCAAGGAACTCGTGTGGTGTAT
Source organism: Lepisma saccharinum (assembly GCF_977018435.1). Taxonomy (NCBI): domain Eukaryota; kingdom Metazoa; phylum Arthropoda; class Insecta; order Zygentoma; family Lepismatidae; genus Lepisma; species Lepisma saccharinum. The sequence continues at coordinate 6,528,788 of NC_139251.1, read as the reverse complement.
CAAACCACATTAGCATTTTCCAAAAAAATGCAATGCTGTAATTAGTTTTGCGATAGCTGTAACGATACAAAGTTATTGACACTGAAAGTTCTGTTTGTTGGCCAGCGCGCTCCCGTTGAATGGCCACCAAGATCTCCCGACATCACTCCTCTGGTATTTTTCTAAGGTGTTACTTGAAACAGCTTGTGTACTCCGAGAAAATCCGCGTCGCACACCACCTGTAATCAAATGCCCCATAGATGCTCATGCGGGTCCATAAAATATGCATTTTTCTTTTTTAAATATATATATATATATAGCCCCAATCCCACAACTCACTCACTCACTGACATAAATGTTCTCCATGAAGGAAGCCCCGGAGGCGAAAAATGACCGATTACGACCACCCATGAAATTGTCCCAAAAAGCCGAGAAAATTCAGAAATCGCTCACCTTGCCCTTTTTTAAATGTGAAAATGTCCTTTTTCACGTCATTAGCAACCGTTGCCACGGGCATATTTTGCAGTACACATTGTTTGCTTTATTTCATAATTGTCTAGCTACATTATATTTCTCACAGATTACACACAGATTAATGAATTCCTGGTTTTGAAAAGGTGTCTCAAAAAAGGGTGACAACTAGAGAAGAAGAAGATTCACCCCAGATACAATTATGTATATTGTTATACTCAATGCGAAAATATCTACATTGTGCTTGTTTCAACTAAATGTTTCGAGGCATGAGAACAAACTATTGTTTAGAGCTTGCCGTGCTTGTTGTTATCTATGGAAACGGACGTTGCTAGGGAACTTAAAGAAAGTTTATTTTCACCCCGAAAACTACTGTAAGGGAATTATGCTAGACTTTTCAAATTTCAAAATACAAGCATCAGAATTTATTACTGAGGCAAGGTAGGAATTTAAGGGGAATGATGGAAAACAGTTATTATCCAATTACGTTAAGAAAATATGAAAATGTCAAAAGACGTAAATTAGTCGCTATTGAATTTGTTTATGCAAAAGATCCAACTTAGACAATTTTGAATATTTTGTATATTTGTACCATATTAGAGCCCGTACACACACAAGTTACGTCCAAAACTTTCCAAATAAGCGAACAACGTCGACGAGCGAACGAAATGACGGAAAACAATTACCTTTACATTACGTTTAAAAAATGTGAAAATGACTAAAAACGTAAATACTGCTTTTCCAATATAGTGTCACTATTCAGTTCGTTTGCATGAAATATCTAACTATTTTGAAACGGACAATATTTACCCAGTTCATTATTATGAAAATAGACAATAATGTGTTGAATATTTCTACAATATTAGAGTACACACATAAAATTATTTTCAAAGTCATTAAGATCATTAAGGAACCTCATCTAAAACGTGATTGTGTCCACAACGTGGCCGAAGGTCACGAATGGGAGCTTACAAGACGTGGCTAAAGGCCACATCGAAAGTTTGTTGAGTGTGTTAATGAACTATAATAATTCCAGTAACATTTCCTCCAGTGAAAATAAGACAGTCTGTGCTATATAATTGTTAACTTAAAATCAGTGGTGGCGATTAGGTGGGGAGCAAGAGGGTGCAGTTGCCCCCCCCCCCCCTTTATGCCACTTTTGCTCCCGCACTATGCTAAACCTTATGTATCAAGCGAAAGTAAACTGTTCTTGCCCCTACCCTCAGTTTTGGAACCCAATCGCCGCCGTTGCTAAAAATATTTATTATAGTTTTTGTATCTGAATTTTGGCGCTTTTTACGATAGTTTGCAAAATATCAGATGTCATGTTTATTTAGAGCTTAATGATAATGACACTATTTACGGTTCAACATGATTGCTACTTTGTATATTATGCTACAAAAAAATATTGCTAATTTTGACTATTTAAATTCAAGAGAAATTTAAGTGTGTTCTGAGTTTACATTATATTACATTTTCCTTTCATATAAGCTTCACCCCATCAGTACATATATTATGTTTACTTTCTTTTCCTTTCTTAGAGCACAATAAACACTATTAAGTGATTACAAGATTAATGTACTTTCACCAAAAGTGATTCTGATATCTACAAATTACTTATGTACATTATTCTATAAATTATTTCTTTGAAGTGATTTAAATCAGTGACTAAAACACAAAATGATCTGATTTAAATCATTACCTGTTTCTCGCAAATCGAAAATATAGAGTGACACCCTGGATAACAAAATATACATTACATGACACTAGTTAGCTCTCCTAAATTGTTTTCTACTGTCTGAGAAACACATAAGGATCACATTGTAAACTACGTGTAGGGATTTGTTTTATTTTTAGTATTTTTTTCCTTTAGGAATTCTTGCGATGGTCTCGACGGTAGGGCGTTTGAGACCCGGGTTCGATTCCTGGGGTTGGTGATATATGTTCGACATTTTCCCGGTCTTTTCCCCGCATCAAGCGGCTCTGGGGCTCACCCAGCCTCAAATCAACGATCACCCCTGGGGGATAAAGGCCGCCGGAGCCTCCAAAATGGCCGAAATCGAGAATGTGTAGCGCCCTACTCCCACATCTCTTAAGTGTGCCTTCATGGCATGGTGCTATACACACGGGAAACTTTACCTTATCATTAGCGTTACTGCCTTCGTTTCCTTTTTCTTTTCAATCTGGGCGATAACGCGTTAAATTACAATGTTTTACTTTCAGTTTTGTTTCGACTTCACCACGTGTTACAGCAGGCAGTGTGTACGTTCTCACTGCCTGAATCTCATGTGTCATTCATGCAGTATCGTGCGATAGTTTCAACAAGTCGCATTAAGCATGCGAAACAAATGTAAGCGATTCACATGTAAAGTCGGCTTCCTACGCGTGTTGAGAATTTCATTACTGAGCAATGGTTATTATAGCAGGTAATTTTCATTGCACGCGTGGAAACCGTATTTTACGATGTTAACTGGCTTCGAGAATGAAATCTGTATAAAAGAGCATTTCTCCTTCCTGAACTGTGACATATATATTCTGATGCATTTATAGGGAGTTCCACAGTTGGTGCTTAAGCTGTTTTGAGTGTCTGAGGAGAACAATATGCACCCAAAAGCATTGGTAAGTTTGTTCTTTAACAACTTTGATATTTTGTTGTGCGTACTTCTTGTGTACTCACATTGGAACTAAAGTCATGCAGTGAACCTGTAAACCCAGGGTGGGAACTAATGGGGTGATGCCACGAATTCAGCCCCCCTTAAAAATATTCCCAGCAAAAGAAAATTATTTTTGTCCTTGCCAGGGATGTTTTTATCCCCTTCAAAAAAAATGGAATGGAAAGCATTAGTATACCATTTGTCAACTGTGCAACAAACACAATTGAAAAATCATTCGCGTCCATTATTGATCCAGTCATCAAAAATTTCCCTGAAGAAAGATATGCAGCCTTGTGAATTTAAAAATAACCGTTCTACATCTGGCCAATCTCACCGAGCTGAGATATAACAGCAGGCTGTTTTCTACCTAATTGTTCATGGCATAGTTAGTGCTGATATTTTACACAAGAAACATGTAGATAGGTTAGATGGACGTTAAGTTTGAACTTAGAATAGAAATTTGGTTAAGTGTTGTGTGTTAGTAGTTCGATTGTTGTTCTTGTGTACGAGTTTTTGTTATCTTAGAATGTTAATTTAGTAAGTGTTTGTAAATTAAGTGTAAATGTTATCATAAGATTTCATGATCTTGTCTAGAGCCCATGTTCTAAGGTAGGCCTACTTAGAGCCGCAAGGCAATGTTCAGTTTACTGACCGATAACATGTATACAAATTTCCATAATCGAAAAAAAAAGTACCTCCCAAATTGAAATCACAGATACACCACTGATTTGGCACCCCTCCCATCACCCCCAAAGCAAAGAGCTTAATTCGCATCGTGGGTAAAGCTATAAATAAGTGGTGAAAAGACAAAAAAAGATAGAATTGAAATGGTTCTACTTTGTTTGGCAGAGTGATCCGGGTAACGTAAATTGCCGTACATTTTAGAAATCTGGTACGATTTTATTTTTCTTTAAGTTAGCCTTCTACTTGTTTTGGCTAAGCACGACCTTGGGGAGTGGTGAATAGTTGAAATTTATTAACACTTTCAAGGAAATTTTCAAATCGTCTTTTACACTTTCAGCTGCAAAAACATGGAATGCACTCCCCCCCATAACCTACCTCCCCAATCCTAACAAATTTAAGAATGAGCTAAAGACTCTACTGTTAGATGAGCAATATCCCTGTTGAAGCTCCCACGAATAGCACTACACAATACACCCTACAGTACATATGAGCTTCGCCAATCCATCACAAATCTTAAAATTGTAATATTTCCCTATGCATTGTTCTATCTTACCTTACAAAACTAGCATAATTATGAACATCAATCTCAATATCCTTGCGTGAATCTCCTGCTAAGACATGTTTAGTATGTATGTGCGTGTGTGTGTGTGCTTGTGTATAAAGGTTTGTTATTCTTGTTTTCTTTTTTGCTGTCTTCTTCATTTTTATTTTCCTTATTTTGTCTTTGTTCATATCTTTGTAACTATTTTTCTCTTTTTGTTTTTTGTTTTTTGTACACCAGTTAAATGTATAAACTGGGTTAGATGGGAGAATAGCCACAGGCTGAACCTGGTCCTTCAATAAATAAAATTTGAATTTGAATTTGAAACAGCCATGTCCAGGCCTGAACTAGAATCTTTGACGGCAAGATTGGGAGACCAGCACTTGACCACCCAAGAGGCCAAATCTCTTATGTAAACAGGAGTAAAAAAAAGGCCAGATAAAAGCTCTGAGAGCAAATCGATTCTGAATCCAATTAAGAAAATGATACATCGCGATTTGAATTTTTCATCTGTACACACTGACGTACGCAGGGGGTGGCTGATCGGGATCCCGCCCTCACCGAAAATCAAAATTTTCAGAAGAAAGAAGTAAAGAACTCGGGAAAAGCAAGATGGAAAGTCCGCTTAAAACGATCCCAGATTACCATTTTTGTCTTTGAACAACTTTTGAAAAAAATGTTTTAACGGTAATTAGGTACCTGCAACGAAGGTGGATTGATTTAAATCAGGTTGATTTAAACCACTTTAAAGAAACAAATTATAGAGTTGAGTTGGTGTTTTAAGTACACTTTACGCGCAGTAAGGCTAATCGGGACTGGACATACAGATTAGAGTGGGGTCCGACCCACTATGTGCATCCACCGTGAATCGAACCCGGGACCACTTGATTACAAGGTGACGATGCTACCACTTCGCCATCGAGGAAGCCCAAAATAATTTATAGAACAATCTATATAAGGAATTTCTGGATATCAGAATCACTGAAAGTCCATTAATCTCGTAATCATTGGATGGTTCGTATTAGGCTCTAAGAAAGGAAACAAAATATATGTACTCATGGGATGAAGCTCATGCGACAGGAAATGTAAAATGTAAACTGTCAACGCACTTAAATTTCTCTTCATTTAAAATTCCATAATTTTTATAGGCAAAAATTGCACACAGTTCGTGCAGAAAAGTATACAAATTACCAATCATGTTAAGCCGTAAATAGTGTAATTATACTTAAACTGTAAATAAAGATGCCACCTGATACTTTGCAAACTAACATAAAAAAAAGCCAAAGTTCAGCTATAGAGGCAGTAAAACAAAATAAATTATAATTATAGACTACATCCAGAATGTTTTATTTTGACTGGAAGAAACGTTGCTGAAATTATTATAGTTTCATTAACACACTCAACAAAACATTCCATAGAAGGTTCATTTATACAGTATCAGACAGCAGAGAAAAATGTATATTTACACATAATTATTTGCTTTAATAAAACTATTCAATTATTTTACGCGGCCGTTTAGTAGAGAGAGTATTTCAATAAGAAAGATCGCATGTCTATATGCAAGGTGTCAAAAGCCATGCAAACAATTTTAAGAGTGTATTTAAAAAAATTGAAAAATCGACTTAAATAAGAGAAATCCGATTAAAATTTTTAAAAAATGGAAAATGATTTGTTTAAAAAAATCATGATTTTACTCATCCTGTCTGGAACGCAGCTGTGTGATATCCACTTTCACGGTCCCGAAAGGAAATCCTGCGTACCATAGTGTCCTTGAGGAAATTACAAGGTTTACTCTGGAGATGAAAAGCCCCCATCAAAATCTTGATCATTTTGCTACTTTCACAGTTAGAAAGTTATATATTTCCATCCAGTGGCATATGAACGGGAGGGTGGGTACAGGTACAAATTTTAGCATGGTGGTACAATACCCCCTTAATTCCTTTGTCTGAATTTTACCCTTTGTACCACCTCATATAATTTGAAAGACGCAAGATGCCGCCATTCAATGAATTATGTTTTCAGTAGCTACTTACAAAGAAAAAATGATTTGTGTATATGATGTCCATATCTAAAAACACCCAACCCACTGTTAACCTACAATGGTACTAATTTCCTCACTAAATCTGCGCTCTTAGAAATTTTCTAAGGAAGTATAAACTGTTTAAATGTGTCCACAACGATGAAATTGAGCCTGGTTATCTGATCCAGAATTGTAGGCTACATGTGATTGAAATCTGTTACAAACTACCTTGAAAATAACCAAAAAATTTGCAAAAAATAAATTTATTTGATGAATATTACTTTTTGATTGACCATACAGATCTAAGAAACTTTTCTATTAAAATTGGAGAGATATGTGACCTTTTCTAGTTTGGTTTATTTTAAAATAGAATTATGATGTGTTTACATATACGTACTATATCCTGTCTACACGTACATAAACATTCATTATTTGTAACCCCAAAATCATTACCTTCTTTTACCACTGTGCACATCACACGCAATTTTATTTCAATTAGAAAATTACAGCAATAGTTCCAACGAAGGGAATTAATTGATTGACTGATTCATTGAGTTGGTATTTCGACCCCTCTTTTCTTTAATCCAGTAAGGCTAAACGGCACTGGACCTACAGTTTAAACTGGGAACCGAACCAATATGTGCCTCCACCGGGAATCGAATCGCAGGGAATTAGTATATCCAAATATTTTCACATTAATCTCTGTATACCCTGTAAGGCTAATTTTGGTAACGTAGGAGTCAGAATTTAACCTAAAGGACGTGTAAACTAAATAAGATTAGATTTAATGTATATCAACTTGATTTATTTTCTTAGTGTAAAGTTCAATACTTGGAACTCACTGTTAAATGAGAATCAACATTGGATTAATTGGAAAATAAATTTCATTCATCACGCAAATACATCTTATAGACTGAACTTATGTAGGGGAGACTGAGCCAAGAATTAAGAAACTGTTAGTGTTCACATTATTAATTTGGGAATAAAGAAACATCTGCCAGAACATTTGCTAAAATTCTAGTTATTTCAAACATAAAATGTATAATGTAGCTACTCTTCCTAAGATGACATCTTATATAAAAATATCATAAAAAAAAATAGATCTACAATTCTCTATTTTCAATCGAATCTGAAACTGCTTTACACGCAGTGTTTCCAACCCCTTGAGGAACAATTTAGCCATGGCGAACGCACCTGCCCCACCTGTCTCACTTGCCCAAAATCTCCTTTATGCACATTTAAAAGTTTTTCAAATTAAAATTTGCCAACATAAAATGGAATATAATTGATGGAATATTTATTTTATTAAACACTTTTTTCACTTGTATTCAAGTTTTGTACTACTCAGGCTATTTGACTGCGCATGTCAAAAGATTTAAAAAAATAAAGTTTGGGTGTAAAGGAGTTCAGAAAATCTGAACGCTGCTTTAGCCGCTCTTTGGAACATCTCTCTAGAAGACTCATTCGGAAGACCTAGTGTTTAAGTTCTGCTATGGTGTTTCAATTTTCATTCACTTCTTTTCAGGTTATCACACTACTTGCAGCAGTCATCCTTGCTCATGCGGAAGATAAGAAGGACGATGACGTTAAGGAAGAAGATGAAAGCGACCTCAAAACATCCGAAACTGGCTATTTTGGTAGGTGAAGAACATCAAGGGGAATACCATGAAGATTAAAGTGTTGTTAAACCAAAACATCTTCTATCTTTTATATACACAAGAAAATTGCGACTTTCGAAAGAACATTAATTTAATCTACACCCCGTATTCTAACTTTTGTATCATAATGGAAAACTTACATCTTTGTATTTTCGTCATGATAAAATTATCCATTTTGGACCTATTTAAATTGCATCGTACGAAATTTTTAATGGCAGTATATACTAGCTATGCATTAGAAACTGTCTTTACCTGCAGCTGTAGTATTTTCAGATATTGTCGGATGTCACAGGGAGAAGAACTTATAGGACAGAGAAAGTATTAATAATTAGTACCTTCAATGGTATTGAATTCCCGTACTATTTTAAATATATTACATTATGCAACCTTACCATCATACCTAAAATGTGCAATTTAAAACAAGACGGTAGAATTATATCAGGCAAGTGTTAAGTATAACTTAAATTTAATATTTTTGTATGTGGTATTTCAAACACACGTTACATTTTATGCGATTAATTCTAATATTTTTTGTACTTCAGGATTGACAGGTCACAGCTATGTCACTCGAACACAAGTGCATACCTACGAAGTGCCAGTGATAATTTACGGAGCTGGAATTGGAGGATTTGGAGTCGGTATTGGAGGAGGAGGTGGCGCTGGTATTGTCAGTGGTGGAAAAGGCTTAATAGGTGGGGGTGCTCTCGGAGGAATTGGTATTGGAGCTGGAGGAATTGGCAGTGGAGGAGCCATTGGTGGTGGCGGAATCGGCGGTGGATTAGGCGGTGGAGCGATTAGTGGCGGTGGAATCGGCGGTGGAACCATTGGAGGCGGTGGAATCGGCGGTGGAGTAATTGGAGGCGGTGGAATCGGAGGAGCAGGCATTGGAGGAGGTGGATTCGGAGGAGGAGGAATTGGAGGTGGTGGAAACGGAGGAGGAGCCATTGGAGGAGGTGGAATCGGCGCAGGAGCAATTGGAGGTGGTGGAATCGGAGGAGGAGGAGGTGGAATCGGTGGTGGAATCGGCGGTGGAGCCATTGGAGGCGGTGGAATCGGTGGTGGAATCGGCGGTGGAATCGGCGGTGGAATCGGAGGAGCAGGCATTGGAGGAGGTGGATTCGGAGGAGGAGGGATTGGAGGTGGTGGAATCGGAGGAGGAGCCATTGGAGGAGGTGGAATCGGCGGTGGATTCGGCGGAGGAGCGATTGGAGGTGGTGGAATTGGAGGAGGAGGCATTGGAGGAGGTGGAATCGGCGGTGGATTTGGCGGTGGATTCGGCGGTGGATTAGGCGGTGGAGCCATTGGAGGTGGTGGAGTTGGTGGAGGAGCCATTGGAGGAGGTGGAATCGGCGGTGGATTCGGCGGAGGAGCGATTGGAGGTGGTGGAATTGGAGGAGGAGGCATTGGAGGAGGTGGATTCGGAGGAAGAGGGATTGGAGGTGGTGGAATTGGAGGAGGAGGCATTGGAGGAGGTGGATTCGGCGGAGGAGCCATTGGAGGTGGTGGAATCGGAGGAGGAGCCATTGGAGGAGGCGGAATTAGTGGAGGAGCTGGATTAGTTGGAGGAGCTGCTGGAGGGGGTGGGTTGGGTGGAGGTCTAATCGGTGGAGGAGCAGTTGGTGGTGGATTTGGACGATAAATATAACATTTTTGAAAAAAAATATGACTTATTTCATTGGCAAATACACTTTCAAAATTAATTATTTTTTTTAAAAAATCGCCCTTACCAAGATACAACTTTATTTCCATTAGTACAATTTAAGTCATCATTGGAACGCCAGTTCGGTATCTTTGACAGTTCGAGTGGATGCCGACCGGACGTGTATCTGGTTCCGTTTCAGCACCTGCTTTTCTAAAAAATGTTGTTGCCACTTTTGCCTGCAGTGTTTACTGTCGGATTAAAAATTATACATACTCGGGTTTGGATTCCAGTTCAAAATTAACCAGTAGACCTACATAAAAACGAGTTATATCAAAATTTAGCGTATTCAATTCTACGTTAATCTATACTAACCATTTTTTTTCGAGTATGCCTGCTATTTTTTTATCGTTGTTACATGAAAAGTAACGGATTTTTTTGCTTTGCAAACGATCGCTCTCTTTGAAATTGTATAAATAAAAAACTGGTTGTCCGATCGTGATAACATTTTTGTACGGTGCAGGCAGAAAAATTTTAACAAGAAGTTTTAATTTTCATATTTTTTTAAAGAATGTCAAAAAACTGTTCATATCAATTTCGCGAAACAACTTTTCTTAGTATTGGGTAGTCCTATAAAGACAATATTGGCCTTGTTTTGAAGCTCTTCACATCTCTTTTTGACATCCGTTATCATTGTCAATTGACATTGTGAAAACAATCTTATACTGATTTGAATTCACCGGAATAAAGATATACGTGCAACGTGGCAACACCGCTCGCACTGGCAGCCTGCAGTTTCCACCGTTCCAACGGACATCGTAGTGTGCGTTGTTGACACGTTCCACATACAGATTTATTCTGTTGAATAAAAATCTATATAAAACCGTTTTCGCAATGTCGATTGACAATGATAATAGATTTCAGAAAGAGATGTGACGAGCTTATAAACAAGACCAATAATGTATTTGTAGTACTACCCAATACTAAGACAAAGTTGTTTCGCAAAATTGATAAGAACTGTTTTTTGACAATTTTTTAAAATATGAAAATTAACGCATAGTCTAACGCAGAATTGAAAGGCTATATTTTGAGGTAACTCGTTTTCATGTAGGTCTAGTGGTTAATTTTGAATTGGAATCCAAACTCGAGTATTGATAATTTTTAATCCGATAGTAGATATCCATTCATTCACTGCGACGTTATACTCCCAAGGACTCCATATTGCGAAAAAAAAAACCTGGAAAAGATAACGCAATTGAATTGGCAACATCTCGTTTACTCCACGTGCACTTGACAAGTACTGTCAGTTCCTAAAACGGACTCTATTGGTGGGAAATGTTTGAGGGGAAGATATACTGGGCTTGACATATAGGTATCAGAGGGAAACTTATTTTTCGGAACTTTCAAGTAAGCTGTCGTTCCGATGAGGACTGAAACTATATATGTATCTACAGGGTGATCCGTTTGAAGTGATAAATACGCAAAATCATGTTATAAAGCTATGGTAATTAGTTTTACTTTATTGTTTTTACAGGGGTATAAATGGGAGTTCATTGACGTCAGTAGAGATGCTGCTGCAACACAAATTTCAAAACAGCTCCAACCTTGCAACAACGAGCATAGTGTCAAATACAACATGCAGTTTCGAAGTGTTATAGGTGTACAACGTGAACACAGAAGAGCGTAGTGATTTTCGTAAAGCATCGTCACACCAAAACATCAGAAGATGTTGTGTAATGTTTGAGGAAACTGTTCTGTTGTTAGACAACACAATCGTGACAGATAGCGTATTTAAAGCATTGTGCAACAAGTTCTCGTGTCTGTCCCACAAAGTCTTTAAGGCACGTGGAGACTAATCGAAGCCAACCCCCCCAAAATGTTCCTATAAAATCACCCACATCAAAACCCTCACCCCCCCCCAACTCTACCATCTTAAACCACTCAAACCATTAACTGTTCTGGATTTCAGAATGGTTGTCGTACCTATTCATAACATACCAAAATTAACAACAGTTAGATAACTAAAACTAACCACAACCTAACATGAAAACAACATTATACTATGTTACTCATAGTTTAACTAATTACCAACCAAACTAAAATTCTTTAATAAATAAATAATACTTTGTCGAAGACCTGTTCCGGTCACCAGAAGGGGTCAATACAATAATATAAATTTGAAGTTACCAACTTGTTCTTATTTTTTATTTTTGTATTAATGTATTAAATTGAAAATAAAGATGTAAAGAAAGAGAATAAAAAGGCGGGTGAACCGTTTAAAATAAACGTCATAGTTTATTTTAAGGTAGCAGGACATAAGCGCATGCATTTCAGGTGGATGTGGGCTTACTTCGGGGGTGCAATGATGTCTGTTTTGTGGGTGGAAAATATTTAAATTCTGGTCGTGATACATAGGCATAGGCAAAGTTTACATCTTTAATGGGTATACTACATATAGACTTTTAACCCTAACCATGTTGCTTTCATTTTGCCACATGAGTTAGTTTGTTTTGCAAAGTACCCATCTCTTTACAATCTAACCAGACCTAGTCATCAGTAAACCCAAGTCTATATCTTTTTCCTTACGTTCTACTAGTTCATTTTCTACACAAAGCCATAGTGTCCTTTGGACCTTCGAGAGGTGCTTGGCATTTATAATTCGCCATGTGTGTTGCCAGTTATAATTGGGATATTTTCCCATTATATGTGACTTTGTATTTTCGTATCTTAATCTTTGTTTATATCAAGTACATGCTGTTGTGTTGGAAGGGTAGTTATTTCGGAGAACATACAGTGGGTGTAAAAAGTGTTTGAACACCATTGATGGTACGTAAACAAGGGATCCGCTCAGGGTTGTGGGTGCAGGTAGGCAAGTGGAATAAAAATCACATTATTCTACCTCATATACCTGTTTATCTGATGCAACAGGAAAATACAAGATACAAAAACGAAACCATCTATAAACAATAATAACGGAAATACCACATATTTTGAACACAACAAGTCTTTGGACACTTGCCATTCTTGTCCATATTTTCTGCAAAAATCACAGACATTTAATATTTTGTTGGATTTCTTTTGGCACGAATCACTGCCCGGAGCTTGTCTGGCACAGATTTAACCAGATCTGCAGTAATCTGAGGTGAAATGGCGTTCCATTCTTCCTGTAATACTAATTTTAGGTCGGATTGGTAGCGATGAAAAAGAGTACATAGATCTTGCTCAAGGACAGATGGAAGGCCTGGGCAGACATGAACCTTCGAGTTTAAGGAGGCTAGAGAGTTAGTTAGTTAGTTAGGTCGGATTTGCTGGATATGTTTATATTTCTTATCTGTTTCTCTAATACACTCCATAAATTTTCTATAGGAATTAGATCTGGGGATTGAGGGGGGGTGAAGTTGTTTTGGGGTGTTATATAACAGCCACAATTTTGTATTAAGGGCGGTATGCTTAGGATCGTTGTTCTGTTCTGATACTTCTGTCATAGCAATTTATTATAATCATTACCCAAGTTCATTTGAGCCGCACTAGCACTCAAATTATTCTGCAATATATCAATGTACATGTAGTGATCCATCGTCCCCTCTATGAAATGCAACTTGCCGACCCCAGCAGCACTCATACAACCCCATAATAAGAGTGAACCGCCACCGTGTTTGACAGTTGGGATTAAGTTTCGCGGCTCCAACTCTGTATTTCTTTGCCGCCATACCATATGACTACCATCCGACCCAAATATGTTGAATTTGCTTTCATCCGAAAAAATGACCTTGTTCCAGAAGTCTCCATCGTAATTGCGGTGATATAGGGCAAATTCTAAGCGCTTCTTTCTGTTTATTGCACTAACCCAAACTTGCTTACCTCGGTCGTAAAGGATTGCAGCCAACGTCCGAGCACCAGCTTTGGGGTCTTTTTTGGATAGTTCGTAAAATAAACCGTTCGGCTTGCACAGAAAGCACTCTTGGTCGTCCACTCTTTGGCTTACTTTCTATTGTTTTTCTTTCGCCAAAGGGATCTATGATCACGTGCACTGTTGATTTAGGAATTCCGGACAGTTCAAAAACGGTGAACTCTCTCCTTCCGGGACCCATGCTACAGTATCGTGTCAATGAGGCGGAGCTACTGCCGGTACTGAAACTTGCGAACTGACAGCTGTGAGCCCAGAGGTTGAAGGGGTCAGTGGTACTTGTATGGCAGTCCAGTTTTATTGCTCGTGTTTCACAGAGGTCCTTTTTAATGTTTTTTACGAAGTGTCAAAATACTTTCTGTGCTCATCATTTGTGGCATTTTCGTTATAATTGTTCATGGATTGTTTATGTTTTGATATTTTTATTTCGTTGTTGTGCCAAGAAAGAAAGACTTTGAGGTAGAATCATTACACTTTTATCCCAATCACCTACAATCATCCAGAACGCCTAGGATCCATTATTAACGTAACTACACCAGTGTCCAAACAACTTTTACACTCACTGTACATCAGCTTTGCAATTGCAGGAGAATGGTAACTCATGTTGAAGGGCAAGGGAATATCACGTAAAATACGTGCGTTTGTATCGTTTGAGCCCATAGGCGGGGTTTGAGTTTTTGCTTTGGGGGGCCAGACTCTGGGACAAGGATATGATGTATCTGAAGGTTATTGAATATCCCCTAGTTTATAAGAGGTCCGGAGGCCTTCCCCGGAAAAACAACTTAAAAACACTGAGTTTTAGGCCTTTTAGATTTGAAAATGTTAAATTTCCTCGCTTAAGGAAACAAATATTAATTAGTAGATTGTTTGTCAGTTTTAAAAGAAGCAAAACAGTACGATTATTGCATTTTGCATTTCATTAATTTTTTATTAATACAATACATTATTACTTTAAAAAAAGGTACGGTACAATAGTAAGCTTCAGAAATTTTAGAAAAATTAAATTGCAAAGTTCTTTTGATGCCTGTGTTGACTCAACACAAACTCATTCTACGTTTTTCTTTCTTCAAACTGTACACATCAATCAAATCGTCTAAGTTAATTTGTTTAACAACATCTGATTCAGAGTATAAGATCATTAAATTGTTCAAGCTCTCTCGACCCATTGTGCAACTCAACCAATTGTGAATTCGCCTCATAGCAGAAAATGTCCTCTCACAAGTGGAACTATTTGATGACAGGGTAAGAGAAATTTTCAGAAGAATGTTAAAATTTGTGTGTGTTTCTGTATGTTTGCTCAAAACTGTGTCCACTATCTTTGGAACAACATTCGGTACCAGTTAGATATAGTGAAAACACATTTAACTCGTTTATTTCCTAATTATTTACATTTGTACTTACCTTATATGCATAGCGGAACATTTTTCAACTTGGGATTATGTTTTTTTCACTGAAAAAAGCGTAATTTTTCACATTACAAGTATTTATTAGTCGTTGCTAATTCGCTTTCGTTACACACAATATGGCGGGCAAATCTTGACTCACGTTGTCTATCGTCAGCTGATATGCAGTGTCGTCAGCTGATATGCTGTGTTTCCAAACTTATGAACTGAAAAATACCGCACAAACTATTCACAAAAGGTTTTTAAGTGAAAATTGATCCACAAACCATTCACGGAAGGTTAGGTTAGGTTCAGTTAGGTTAGCCAAACAGAAAATTAAATCAGGAAAAAAAATCGCTCACACGTCATCTTGTAAAACTACTGCGTGGTTGCTATACTAACACTTATTAACCGAAAAAATGGTTTTTAGGCTAACATTGATCCACAAACCATTCACGGAAGGTTAGGTTAGGCAAACATAGAAAATTAAATTGAAAAAAAAGAAGCAACGCTCACACGTCATCTTGTAAAACTACTGCGTGGTTGCTACACTGACAGGGGTTAGATATTCGAACGCACGGAACATTTGATTCACGTAGTCGACGGTAATGGTGGCACGAGCTATCGTGCAACGGAGATACATTAATGTCGAAAATGACATTATTTAGCGGCCGAATAAGTTGCACGAATGGAAAAAAACACTATTCTCAACTTCCAAAAGTCCACAGGAACTCAATTCCATTAGTACTTTCCTGTCATTTCTCCTGTAAATTTTAAGAAATCTGTTTTCACTATATCTAACTGTTACCCAACATTCTTCAAAGGAGCACTTATCAAACTCAAACCTGAACTTTCCATTACATTTCTTAAAATGGTCATTTCTGCCATCAACATTGTTGTGTTAATATGAGGAATGGAGTAAATATTAGTAAAACGTGCAGCTCCTTCTTCATCCAGACGAATAAATCTTTCTCTGGCTTCAGCAACTTCCAAAGTTTCACCACTAAATCTTCTTTTCGGTTCGCCAATCAAAGTATCCAGCAATGGGTAAAAAAATTGTACTTGTATTTTTTCTTTACAGTTTTCTTCATTTTGAAATGTAGAAAGTGTTTCAGCAGATGTCTCTTCTCTGGTTCTCAGGCCAACTGAAGAACAACCCAGATAAACATCTACTTTGTTTTATATCAGTCTAGGCCATTCTGGATTTGTGCCTTCTTTCATCTAACCCCCAGCTTAAAAAAATGTTCAAACCTAATTCTTTGTCAACAGCCTTTATTCCATTCCATTTTCTGTCCCAAGTGCTTTCGTCTCTCTGGGACTCAAGCTCCTTAATCACTCCGTTGGCTACACTGGAACTTTGAGTATCAGCTTGCTGAAGGGACTGGGATAAAACATTTATGGGTGGGGGGGGGGGAGATATTCAGAAAATACTGATAAACATACAATGAAATCCAACGATTTTATAGCTGAAAGCAGGCCTTTGGCTTCAGGCTCTTTAGAACGTCAAGATTTGCGGTATGGCTTCATAACAAAAATGTAGTAACTGAACTTAATCATGTGTTATTTTTTTCGTCCAGAACTCCGCCTATGTTTGAGCCTACAGCACGTGCAAAGAACCTCTGACAAAACAAGGCATGGCTTTAAGTTTTACGTTAATCAGTTCTAGGTCACCTTGAAAGCAAAGAAGCGATAAGCTGGGTTGTCTTGTCCGGAACACAGCGTTCCTCCACACAAACTTTCCTATCGGTGTTTGTATTTTTGCGAAATATTTCTGTGGGAGAGGTAAAATTTGGCAAGGCGAAAGACCATAAACATTTAAAAAGATAATGCTTGACATGAAACTGTAGTCAACATATTTGCAAGTGTTCAAGAAATATTGTAATTTTTTTTACATAATTTCGTCTCGGAACTGATATTCATACTATTCTGCATCGTAGTGCTGAATGTAATGCCGAGTATTTTTTGGGAATTCTGTACTGGAAACACAATTTCCACTTTCGCACCACTTGGAAGACCCAACTGGAAACAAGCAGTTTTATTAACCTTGACCTTGAGTCCGGATACTTTTCGTAGTTGGAAATGTACTGATCTAGGCAATCACATCAACATTGGTCACATAATACTGTTACATCATCTACAGAGCATTCCCTGACATTCGCTACGAGACCTGGCGGCAAGCGGCCCGGCATCAGAGTTTGTCTTTCCCGGTGAACGGGCCCGCGACAGTCGCCATAGTCGGCTATTAAAATTACAGTTTTCATATTGTGTATTAACCTTGACTACAGAAGGTGTTGAAAATGATGTCCCTCTGTTGCAACACATTCCTGGCATCTCCGAAGGAAATTAGCATTTACACTTGCTAATTCGTTTACTGTAATTCTCCCGATTTCTCGTACAGTACTCTCTTATAAGTCACGAATGGTGTGCGGATTGTCTTGTATACTTTATTTTTTAGATTTCCCCATTTTTCTTTCCACTTTTATTCAGAACTGACACTGTTACTCTAAACTTTTTTACGAGGTTTAATATAGTGGTCCTATGTGGAACGGGAAAACCAGGAAATTTCGTTGCAAAACGTCGCCGCACTTCTCCACAATTCCTCTTTCCGAAGTTAAACTCGACAAGATAAATCCGTTGTTGTAATGTAAACTTTTGTGGTGCCATATTAAGCCACAATATTCAAAACACGGACACGACACAACACAACTTCCGAGGGAGTATTATACTGGCGTCAGTCTGCAACGTCAACAGAAAGGGAAAGAGAACGAAGGCAGGGAGAGCGAAAAAAGCATACTGTAGCGTGCGACTCTCGCGGACCCCGTTCACCGAGAAAGACAATCTCTGACGCCGGGCCGCTTGCCGCCGAGTCTCGTAGCGAATGTCAGGGAATGCTCTGTAAAAAGGCATTGACTGTGACTATCACTTCAAGTTGTGAAATTGCTCGTATCCTATCGGTTACCTTGCTTAAAAACGGCACCAGTGACAACACAAAGAATGCAAGCAATAAAGGATTTCCTTGAAGGTGTTCTTTGCTCAGGTACGTAGCCAGGGCAGTGGCGGCTGGTGGTCTGTCTCTATGGGTGTGCATTTTAGTCTTGCATCCAGAAAAAGTGTAGTACCACCCCTGTCAAATACTCGCACCCGTTTTTGCGTACATAATGATGCTAAACGTATTGGCAACCCAAGTTGTGATCACCTTTCACTGAAAATGAGGCTATGACAAAGTTATATTTCATGATTTTTTTAACATGGATTTTTTACAAATTTCAAATATTTCGCACATTTTCCATCCAATCACGAGAAGAGCGATGGTATTGTGCAATATATAATTCAACATTCGATAACTTGACAAAATCACTCAAATCATAGAAATGCCTATCTACAATATCAATAATATTGTCGATTTGCAAAATATTTCGTAAAAACTTCCTCCCCGCTCCGCTGATGTTAGTAAACAAGGAGAAAATGAACATTGTCGTACACCAAAGAAGCCTATCTAACTACCAAATGGAGGAAATCAGTTGTAATCAATCCAGCTGTTGTTTTTTTCTAATGACAGACTGATCGAAATAAGCAAATAAAGCGAAATCAAGAGAATAAAAAATCTTAAAGAACATTACAGTACTCACTCAGTCGACACTGCCCTGCTTCGTACTTTAGAAATTTTCCTTCCCTTCCGCCATATCCATATATTGCTGCAGTTGCTACAGGCTTTGTAGCTAACTTCCCTCCAAAAATTCAACAACGTTAAATATGAAGTTTCTGCTTTCGCTTGTACAGTTTCCGTATTCATCATGAAATCAAACACTTTGCACTGAAAGAGGAACGATCTTTTGACAGCGCTAAGCAATTTTGCAACGCAATAACAGCCACACAATGCAAAACAGTTTACTGATTGATGTACGCTCCCTCCGCGCGGGTTGATAATTCGGTTACTGCGCCACAGAGACCGTTTATTTGGCACAAGATGCGCTAAACAAAGGCAATACCAGACATGTTTAAAACACCAGTTTCGCTTTCAATCGCTCACCTCCCCCTTCCTTCTTGCTCGGAACAGGATGAGAGGGATAATATACAATCGAAACTTCCCTTTTCTTAAAAAAATCCCTCATTTTGCAATGATGCATGGGTTCCTTCGACTCCGTCACCCAGTCTCGAATGGAATGGGTTTGCAACACTACATCAGCTAACACACCAACTGCAGTGTTCATGGGATTTCCTTATGATGCAAAATCCCCAGGCACGGGCCCAAGCCAGAAGCCCCAATCAGCGTTCTCTACGGAACTGCTGAAACAGTGTCAGAGGTAACGAAACTCGTATAGTGCGAGCAGCAAGCGGGCCTCGGTCTACGCGGGTTGAAATTACTGATCGCTCGCTTCTCCACCACCTCTCTTGGTGAAGCGCCGTGGGACCACTTGATGTTTCGAAGAAGATAGAGTTCAATGAATAAGTATAATAATAATGATTTGCATAACAGATTTATTTGTGTGTGCGAATGTGCGAATAGGCAGAAGCTGCTACTGAACCAGGGGAAGGGATTAAGGGGACTGAAGCCCCTAGAAATCCTACAAATATCTAATTTAAATATAACTTTTATTGTTAATAACAGAAATAAAGTTATAACCACAGTAAAAACTACATTACATCGAAAATGGTTTAGTGTATATTAGAGGAGCCAGGTATATTTTGATATTCTACCATTTAATCTAAAGAATAATTGGATCAACAGCTTCCAAAACTTAGAATTTTCTTTGTGAGAGGTCACAGAATATGAACGTTATGAGTAAAATTTACCTCTAACTGTTAAAGCTTTTTTTGAACGATTATGTAAAAATTAAAAACAAAATACAATAACTGTGATTTTCAGCACACTAACTGTACAAAATATAAGAAAAATGGACAACAATGGTGCTAGACATTCACTGATACGGATCAGTCTCTCAATTTATGTAATATTAACAATAAATTTGGATTGAAATTGGTATATTTTTAATTTTATAATAGTTATTATTG
Organism: Lepisma saccharinum; assembly: GCF_977018435.1. Lineage (NCBI taxonomy): Eukaryota > Metazoa > Arthropoda > Insecta > Zygentoma > Lepismatidae > Lepisma > Lepisma saccharinum. The sequence goes on along the minus strand of NC_139251.1, from coordinate 6,508,840 downwards.
CTAAATAACAATAATTATTATTGTGATTATTATTTGTACTAATCAAGTTTAATATATAGCCTGACCCCTTCAACAAATATTTCTGGCAATGGCCGTGCTGATGAGGGATGAGCCCCCCTCGAAATAAAAATTTCTGGCTACTGGCCTGCCTTTGCTTACAGGAAACGATGCAGATATAAACCCATTTGCTTTTGCTTTAATACAAATTCCTTCCATTAATACTCTGATTTTTGATATCAGGTCACGGTGGAACCCATTTGTTTTAACACTTACCACAAGTATTCATGATTAACTCTGTCAAACGCCTGAGAAAAATCTACTGATACAATTTACGCTTGCTTGTTAGTTTTTTCGTGCAATGCTATACACTCTATACTGTTTGATAATATATCATAAACTTTATAATTGCCTACTGCTCCATGTTGGAGAGGTTGCACTAATTTTTCCAATGATTTACTTAATCTGTGTGTGTATTGAACAGATTAAGTAAATAATTGGAAACATTAGTGCAACCCTTCCAATATGGAGCAGTAGGCAATAAAAAAGTTTATGATATATTATCAAACAGTATAGACTGTATAGCATTGCACGAAAAAAACTAACACTCAATCGCAAATTGTATCAGTAGATTTTTCTCAGGCGTTTGACAGAGTTAATTATGAATACTTGTGGTAAGTGTTAAAACAAATGGGTTCCACCGTGACCTGATAGCAAAAATCAGAGTATTAATGGAAGTAATTTGTTCTGAAAATCTGCGGAAACTTTCTGAGGAGTTAGATTCAATTTTGAAGCGTGTTCTGAGAGTTGTTTCCCATTTATCTGATGGAACGTCATTTAGCTACTGAAGTTGTTTTTTCTTCAAATTTGTCTTTCTTTTGCTTTTTGGGTTACGGATTTGTTTTAAGCCTCCTTTGACTTACCTTCATATTGCTGCTAATATCGTTTTCGTAGATTGAGAACAGGTCACTGTCATCTTCGGATTCTTTTATTGTACTTTAGTGTATGTTGGTAAGGTGGTATTGCTACCGGAGGGTGGCTGTAGGGGGTGTTCCCATATTGTCTTACTGCTTTTCTTCACTGGTAGTGGGGTCGCCTTGTTGGGGGGCGGGAATGGGGTGGGGAATATTTCCATGAGGTGTTCCTGTTTCTTTTCACTAAATGAGGTTTTTGTCTTCTGTTGTTTCACTTCTTGGATGTTGATTGTCTTCTCGCGTTCCTTGTCGTTGTCATTCTTGTCTTTTGTCACTGTCACTTGTTCGATGTCATGTTTGTCTCTCTTTTCATTAGTTCCTTGCTGTGTCATGTCTGTCTTTATCTGTAGTGCTTGTTCTTGTTGTTTTGACGTGCTTGGTGTATCTTCATTTTCGCGTGTATGTGTTGGAGGTGATATTGCTTTCCTATAAGTCATAATTGTCCTTCCATTGGTTTTTACCACTGTTGGATTTCTTACATTTAATTGAAAACGCATGTCTTCAGTACTGTCACACCATTCACACGTGATATTACATGAGCTGTATATTTGCCTATTGGAACGAAGGAGGGGGTCGGTTTCTTTATGACCATTTTAACCGTACGCACGCCATTGTATACCAGGAATGTAGATTTACCACTCCAAGTTTCTTCAGACTACATCTGTTATACCGCATTCGCTGAGTTTTTCACGTATTGCCTTTCTTGCACTTCAGTCCGAAGGTTGAAAACCCGTACTGATATCACTTTGCTGTTCGCATAACTGAATTTGACTTTGGTCACTGTCCCGTTTGCATAATATACCCTGTCCCGTTTATCTCTGGATCAAAATAACGAAAACAGGTATCTTCGCAAGTAGAGATGCGAGACGGATCCACCAATGAACACGCGAGAGGGAACGATATTGCGGGAGGGGGCGCCTGACGTTACGTGTACTGCTTCGCTCTGTCCACTCGATCCCCCCTTCTCTTCCACTATGCGCGGCCTTACTACAGAGATAAATGAGACAGGGCATTAGAATTTCACTTCACTGGGATTTTGCTCTAACATTTTACTCATCTTTCCTGAGCGCAGTAATTTCACGTAAACACTTTTCATGGTCGTTGGAATTGTTCACATATGAATTGACGTATTTCCATTGGGCTTGGTTTCGCTGTTCCCGCTGCAAAGCTGACTTGTATCATATTTTAACGATCCATGCTTTTTGTTTTCTCTGTCTTTCCAGAAATTCTCACTCGTAACACTCTCACAGTTTCAAGCACTTACACTTTCACCCGCCCACTTGTACCGATATCGCTCTGATGCTTCCGCGTTTACTTGGGGCACAGAATTGCCTGCTACGCGCGAGACAGTTATCAACCACGTTACTTAGAGTTGAGAAATTTCAAAATATGAAAAGAAATACATAATTTGAGTACATTAGTCGGAAAATAAATCAATTAAAATTTCGACTAATTTCAATCGTTGCCGACTAATTCGAGTGATATTATTAGAATGACAAATTCTACTAATATTAGTCAAACGACTACTTCGACTAATATTAGTCGACTCATATTTTTGACTAATTAGTCGATATTTGGTGCCAATCACTATAGTTTCTCCAGCCTGAAGAATCTTTTTTGCTTTACCGGGAAACAGTTGGAGGAACTATTTTCGCGCTGGAAGTAAAGAAATGCATGAATGGGAGAATGGTTTGAGAGGATATCAGGAAGGAAGGATAATAGAACCTTAAAAAAAACACAGTTTGGTCATCTCAGATTACCTAGATGAACCAGAATTGATTTGTACATAAAATGCTCTCATTGATAGTGGTTATTTCTTGAGAGCTATTGCTTACAAATTTCCTTAATATTGGACTATACACAATTTCTTTGTTTCAGTAAATAGTAACTATGGTGTTGGTTTGATAAAAACTCTCACAGATAATTTAAATAATTTAAGCCTGTGCTTTTTTTGGCAGTAGGCAACGATGCGCAGTTCTAGCACAATGATTTATTAAATAAAATAATATTTGTTAGTACTTCTTATGATGAAGACAATAACAAACCACCTTGGGAAGTAACGGATCATTTCTTTCCATAATAAAAGAATTCACTTAAACTATAGTGTGTTTTTTATTCATTCAATTAGTCGCACTTATTTCACTTTTAGCTCTTCGTGAAGATGAGGATGAGTGATAAAATGACAAAATTGATGATGAATGATGACACACGCGCAAAGAACATCCATGCCCAGGACGGGATTCGAACCAAGGACCACTGGCTGTGCTAACCACTCCGCCACGGAGATCAGCTATGGTGTGTTTTGAACTACGTAATTGTAGGAATATTGTATCTGGCCATTGCTATGCTCAGCATTAAGTAATAATACCCAATTATTATTATCATTATTAATATTATCTACAAAAACCTTCTATAGTCCTTGCAAGACTTGTGTGAATTAACAAAATTTTCTATATACACCGAATTTTGGAGTCATAAGGCACATTGCATATTACGATAAAATGCATACCATTTTACTTGTAATGATAGAATCAGTACATGATGCTCTTTCAATTAGTTTTTATGTATATCAGAGGCGTGGCGAGAATACACCGGTGTTACCGCAGGTAACAGCAAAATGTTAAAGAGCTAAAAAGTTGTTTCAATAAAATAACAACATTGTTAAATACGTTAACTGACAGCGTTGCAGTCGAGTGTATATTGCAGATGACATTTTTTTTTGCTGCCGACAGAAGCGAAGAGGAAGGCCTTACTGCTACCCTCAAGATGTAACAAAAGGAGAAGGCGCCAATGCAAGGGAAGAGTGGGGAAGGACTTTGGAGCAAGTGTGCTATGGGGTTATTCATATGCCTGTTTAGGGGTCCAGTTACTGGTCAGCCCTGCCGGACACAGGCCAGTGTTGGCACATTGGTTTGACAGAAAAGAGCTACATCCCGCCAAAAACGGGGATACTATTTCTCTGAAGCAACTAGAGGTAGACTGCAAAGCCAAGACTGGATTTAACTACAACTTAGACCGTTTATGTAATAGACGAAAATAAATGTACTTGGTGCGATTCGTGATTTGGACAAACCTTGCTCCAAAATACTAAGTTGGCGACAGTAGTACGTACGTACAGATGGACTTCCCTTCTGCCGCTGGAGGAGCGGAGTTCTGTCGTCTGCTCACCGCACAAACGTCAAACTGACCCGAGAAAAGTGTGGTTCTTCTTCCCCTTTCCACCTCTTTTCAAAGAAACAGAGATGGAGAATTAGCAAGGCTTCACAACTATTCACTGGATTTTCGCCGTAACTCTGTCATGAGTGATAGTTCTTTCTAGGAGTGATTGTGGCTAAATCACTGAGCGGATTGCAAAAAAATGAACGAAATGAACAAAAATCTATGGGGGGAGGGGTGTGGTAGGGTGGAGATGATAACGTCTGATGGCAGGTAACACTTTTGAAAAAGTCACGCCAAGCCACTGAATTGCATGTTAAATATGATGTTTTCTTTCATATCAATTTAACCTCTTTCTTTATGCAGTTTTAAAATTAACGTGCTAGATGCTAGGCTTATGTGACTGAAAGCAGGGTTGCGAAAGGCGGTTAATCTAGTCATTCTTCGGAGGGCCTATAAAAAGGATTCGGCGGAATAGCGGGGATCGGCATTCTATCGTATCTTGGACAAGAGGGGAGACCTTGAAGGATCTCTCAATAGAGTGGCTGTAGCTAGAGTCCATTTAAAATACTACTTTGAATCATTTGGCAAGAATGTAACGTTATGTTCATGTAGGATATGGTTATTTTGCGTTTAGTGACTGTGGCTAGCTTCATGGCTAACGGCCGGTAATTCATAGACGGTCCACGCAATTCGTTTTGAATCGTTTCGCTATAAGCCAACGTTCAGTTACTGCAACATGTTATTATTATTTTTAAAGAAACATGTTTTCGAGCCATTGAAACGAACCACTTCTTCGTGCATTTCAGGTAGAGTATTTCATTAATTGGATCATGCCATTTTTAATGTGTATTTTTTGTATATATTTAATCACTAAATAAGTAGTACTTTTATATTATTCTAAACTGAACGTCTGGGTATCATTGAGAGAAAAGAACTGAGTTTTCACCTAATTGATTGATTGATTGATTTGTTGTTTTAAGTCCACTTTATGCACAGTAAGGCTAATCGGGACTGGACCTACATTCGGGTCTGGCCTCATAATACAGCATTGTTACCTCTGGTCTGCGGTTTTTGGTTGTTTTTCAAAAAATCATAGAAAAAATATTTTTAATTTGTTTTTATTTACCACATGTTTCTTAAATCTACAAAACTTCCTCTTTTCAATGAACAAAAATTTGTTAAATTTTATTTTCATTTTCAGACGTTTTTTAATATTTTGTTCAGCAATGTTTTGTGAAGAAGGAAAAAGTACAACATTGTAACAAATGTTAATATAGATATATTTTAAGTTCGTAATCTGGAAATTTCAGTAATTAACTACATAAACTATCAATACATCTTTTGAATCTTGCATAAGAATACTTCCTATGTGCACATAACAAAAAATAATTACAAATTACAAGTAATTATCTTTTGTATGAAAAAGTGGCTGCAGGACCAGACGATGCATCAGTTGGTTCTGCGTCATCTGTAAAAAATAAATAAATAAATAAATAAGCTAAATAAATAAAATACATTTTCATTTTACATACACTATACAAAATAATAAATGGAAAAACTTAAAATACATCAGTGCATGTAGGAGAATCAAGCAAGAGGCAAGATGAATAGACCCAAAAAAATTACCTCTTCTCACTTCATTCATAAAATACTAGAGTTTGCAACACTGTTTATATTGTCGACAATAATTATTACGAATATAACCTACCTTCCAAATCTTCAAATTCATCTGCATCATCAAAATCGTCGCTAACTTCAAATTCTGAGGCGGAATCCTCTATGCAGTCTGGATCTAACGACGCCATTCTAAACAATGCACAGTACATCAACCCGACAACAAACAGTCCCAGGTGCAAGATAAAAATATCACATGAGTCACCTAGCGGTCGGAATTTCAACAGAGGGGCTTGAATGAACACGCGCATGAGACGAAGTACGAACATAGCCCGTCGTTCAATCGGCAAAGCGATTGCATACCGCAGGACGAGCTATGCCCGTCGTTCGTCCACATTGACTTTAAGTGCACTGCGGGCTATGCCCGTCGTGAGACACCAATGTGTTAAAGTGGGATCGGAACCACTATGTGCCTCCACCGGGAATCGAACCTTGCTTACAAGGCGACGACGTTACCACTGCGCCATCGGGGAGGCCCTGAGTTTTCACCTAAGAATATAACATGATTCGTATGGTAGTTATTCTATGTCTTTTAGTTCTATCGAACTGTTTTGTTAGATTTGATTGTTGATTGATTGATTGATATAGTATATTTTACTTCGCTGTTTGTGCCGCTGTTGGCTAATTTGCGAATACGGGTCATTAGTGATGATGATATGATGAAATTCATTAAAGGGCATCCACAAACATGCCCAGGCCGGTATTCGAACTCGAGACCTCTGGCATCGTAGAAGATTTGATTGTGTAATGCAAACTATTTTCCTGGGGAAGTAACGCAAACACTTAACGGGTCGAGCCAAGAGGTTACTCTCCACAGAAGGAAATAAACCATTACACTGAATCAATTTACGAACAAAGAAACGTACCAAATACGATAATGAATAACAAATTCTATCATTTGGTCCATTTTTACAGTGCTGTTTAATAATTTCTAAATAAACATAAGCAATATTTCAGAAACTTTATTGATGTATTGATCGATACACTGAGAGCGAATCTATCAAATATTACCGCATTATGCCTACAATGAACTTTGGCGTAGCAACATATCGAGATCAGACTGTGAGGTCACTATCCATTCTCTAAATTTGAAACCTCAATGTGAATCGATACAAAATCTTGAGGCATGTGTAAGCAAAATATCAAATTTTAATAATATTAAATATAATATAATGTTGTAATCCCGTTTTACCTGGGATCTGAGGTCACAGGGAAGTTTCAATTATACATTTAGGTAGAGCTTAATTGTATCTGTTGGCTGAACCTGCTCCGATTAGGAGGGTAGAGATATGGAAAGTTGATGTAAAGGTTATTCACGCTTGTTCATACCTGGTAGGTGTGTGATGTTCTTGTCCAGATGCTTCTTGCAGACCGAATTGTGACAGGTGCCAAGGTTCTATCCTTCGACCCTTGGCTCACCAAACCGAGCAATCCCGTGCGACTCGTTGCATGCTAGGCAGCCGTAACTCCGTGTTCCATCGTCGTAGTTCAGTAGAGTTAGTGTGTTGTAGAGTAATCAGAGACTACTTATCCATGTGAGCGTCGATGATAAAAGTAATTCAAAAGAGCGTCGATGATAGGTGTAGTTCAAATGAGAGCGAGCTCCGGGAGTGAGCTTGCTTTTATAATCTTAGGCTTCGAAAGGTTGTTAAACCTTTCGAACGCGCTAGATCTTGTTTTGATCCACGCGTTTGCCTTTCAGTTCCTTGTTTAACGGAAGTTACAAGTTAGCGCATTCTTGGGATCGCCAGCTGGTCGGACAATTCCAGGGAATAAACAAGCGTGAATATTACCATGACGAGGTTTTCTCGGTTTAATAATCTCCATATCTCTACAATAAATATAATTTAATAATATCCCATCTTTTGGATGGAATTTAAGAAACCTTGATTGGAATTTTTTTTCAACATCAAATCATTATCGTTTCGATTTGGGCGTGACTTGGCGGGGGAAAGGGGAGTACTTAGCCCGAAAATTTTCAGGTTTATTAAAATTTACAAGTTTTAACTTCCTCCGCCCCGAATGGTGGGTATTTCGATCAGCAACACGTGGCAGAATTAACATGCCATTTTTTGAAAACTACACACCACATTCAGTTCTGTCTTTTTTATCTTTAGTATACATATGAAGGTGTGACATACTCGAATTACAAAATAATATATCTATTGTTAACAATCGAAGTTTGAAGAAGTGTTTATTTACCCGTTGTTACCCCCGTATTAATATGGGATAGCTTTATAAAAGTGGCTGTAGCTTCTAAACTACTGCATCTTTTTTAAGAAAAAAAATCTATAGACAAGAATAAGTAAAGAGCAACATTTTAAGCAACGTCCGGAAATTTAGGATTCAGAGGGGACGCGGAGGGAAAGACTCGATTGTCGAAATTTGCCCGGAATACGCGGTAGCGTAAGGCAGCTATTAACGCACCATTTCTAGAAAACTACAGGCTACACTATATTTTAGTTCCGTCTTTTTTGTTCATTAGTAGGCTATACCTCCGAACGTATTATATACTCGAATTATAAGACAACATATCTGTATTTAAGACTATTATTAAGAAGCGGCGTTTGACAAAGCCATTTGTTTCACTTGTGGTTACTATGGGATAAATTGAAGATAAAATGCTATAACTTCGCAAGCACTGCATATTTTTCAAAAATTAAAATTCTAAATCTAAGAATGAATTAAAAGCAATATTTCTAAGTAACATACGACAATTCAGAGTCCAGGGAGGAATCGGGGGAAAAGGCCCAAATTTCGAAATTTTCCGTAATTACTTAAAATTTCAGAACGCCTTAATTTCTGTATTTTTTCAAAGTTACAGCAGGAACATTACATATCCTCAAAGAGTGGTCTTTGTCATGCTTCCTTCCAAATTTGGTCCATCCAGCGTTATTTGTCGAGGCACTCAAAGGTGTTGGGCCCATAAGCAGGTGCTTAGTCTGCCTGTTTGGTAACCTGGCACGGTATACTAATATAAGTTGCAACATTTTCCTCACATGGCACAGTGGTTCGGATCCCACTTTAAACTGTAGGTCCAGTCCCGATTAGCCTTACTGTGCATAGAGTGGACTTAAAACAACAAATCAATCAGCAACATTTTCCTTATATTTGTTTTGAAATATTTCTTCAGTGACCGCATAACTTTTTCCTCCTAAATGCCCCGGATGGGAGTTTTCTACCCACATTGCGATCTCTACCCGTCATTCAGTTCCGGATATATACATTTTGGGCCTCATGCAAAAATATTGCTCAAGGTATCTGCTATACTTGTGAAAGGAAATGTCAAAGTTTTTGCTGTTTTTCACTTTCTTCAATGTATGTATGTGTGCGTGTGTGTATACACACATATGCAGCGTTTGAAGTGGAAATAGGTAGCTCGGGAGATGTTTGGTCGAGACTTGCGGCTAGCTAGGGTGATGCTCCTTGTTTCCTTGTTTTAACATGGTATCAATGGAACAGCTCAGCTGGGAGAGAGATGTTTGGCAAAAATCTTGCTAGCAGGGCGTGTTGCTATCCCCCTGCATTCCATTCGCTAACCATTCCGCCACGGAGGCTGGTGTAGGTAGTATCTCTTGAGAACTAGGTAGAATTGCATATTAAGTTTCTCATACTTATGTTCTTAAAAATCATGTACAGATGAAGCCAGCGTTTTTAAAGGCCCAGTAATTTTAAGTAAATTCAATTCCGGATCGTTCGTTGAACCGTGGAAACTGCGCACTGTCACTGCGAGTCCGTGCGTACAGTGTTGCCAAGTTACACGTACATCTTTACTCCGCTTAATAAAAATCTTTATATAATCGGTTTCGCAATATGAATTGGCAATGCTGATGGATTTGAAAGAAAACAGATGCAAAGAGCTTCAAGACAAGGCCAATGTTATATTTGTAGGACTACCCAATACGAAGGAAAATATGTTTGGTAAATTTGAAAGAAATCTTTTTTTGACAAGTTTAAAAAATCTGAAAATTAATAATTGTGTTTAAAGCCTTTCAGCCTGAACCGTATTCAAATTTGATCATGATCGAACAACCTGTTTCTGATTTACAGAATTTCAAAAAGAGCGATCGTTTACAAAACTAAAATAAACGGCACTTTTTTGTTCTCACGACGATAAAAAATAGAAGGCCTACTCGAAAAACAATTTGGTTAGCATAGATTAACACAGATATGAATAAGCTAAATTTTGATATAACTCGTTTTTATGTAGGTTTATTGGTTAATTATTAATTGGAGTCCAAACTCGAGCATCTATAATTTTTAATCCTACAATAAGTACGGTGGAGAGCCAACAAGCGAGCAAATGTTACGGGCCTGATGTTACAGTGCATGACGTAACATAGTTCAGTGTGCATTTGTTGCCTTGTACAAACTTTAATTAAAATTCATAACAGGAACCGTCACAGATTCGTTAGGAAAAATGATTGTATTCATAGCTTATTTATTGCGGCATGGCTTCTGCAATGAGATTGCTAAGATTTCAAATATTAAATATTTTATGTGTTATTTGAAATTATAATGTATAACTAGAATTTATAACTGGACAAAAACAGAATGTTGTAGTTCTATCGACCTAGTCTTTTTCTGTTCCACATATTTTTCTCACGTCTACTTATTACAATATTCTTTTCTACAAGGCTGAAGCCCCGGGCGATAACACACTTCGCACACCCTTGCTAGGCCTATGTCAACGAACGTCTTTGTCTGTACATCTGAGTAAAAATCACGTTTATATAATTTATCTGTAACTCACAAAACATAAAGCTAGCATTTAGTACTTTCTTTTTTTCAAACCCCCAATATTAAATAAATATTACTTTATAGGATATTACATATTAATATTTCATATAAATATTTAGATTTTGAAAACGAAAACATACCAAACACTGTGTGTTAATGGGGTGAGATATTGATACCCAAAATAACCCAAATCCATTTCAAAACATAAGGCTATCCTACCCTGTCCAGATACTATTAGAATAATTAAATCAAGAAGAGTTAGGTGGGTAGGCCATGTGACACGAATGGGAGAGGAAAGAAATTTACAGGATTCTTGATGGGAAACGTGATGGTAAGAGAACTGTAGGATGGTCAAGACAAAGATGGAAGGATAACGTTGAGATGGACCTAATGGAAATCGGTAGGGATGGAAAACATTGGATTGATATTGTTCAGAATGGGGACACATAGAAGGCGTGTGTTGCTGCAGCCATAACCTTCGGCTATAAGAAGGCAAGGGAGTTAGAGTTAATTATTTAAGGCTTTCCCACAAATCATGAAGTCAACTTAGTCATGCCATGACAAATACGTAAATGAGCACGCTTTCGGTACACCGATCGGTATGTAGCCAGATCACAAAACTTCACTATCAAAGAATTTATGTTATTCCGAAAAGAAAACCACAAGAAAACCATTAAACAATACCACAGCGAAATCTTCTTATCAATGACCTCTTTGCACCGTATAGAGTTGTCGAGCCGAATTGAGTTGCTTCTTAGGTGATAGTTGATGCTTAACCATTAAGGTAAGAGGAAATTGTTGTTGGAAGCAAGACTTTCCTTTTTCTAATCTCTCGTTCTCCCTTACTTCCGGAGTGAAGGTTTCAGTATATGTTTTGGCCGACATTACTTCTCAAACCATCACTTGACGGTCAGTTGATTTGATGGTTGTTGTTTTGTGTGGTGGTAGAATCTTTGGAAGTCAACGAAGTTCAACTCTTGTTGAAAGAGGCGTGGCACAGGATGTTAAGGAGTCAAATTGTAAGTTCACTTTACCTATTAAATCAAGTAGTAAAGCTTACGAGAGTACCTACAAAACGTTTCTACCACACATCTCTAGATACATCCTCGCGCATCTTCGCTCGCGTATAGCCAGGGTGATAGAAATATGGTGGAGCTGCACTTTGTAGCTTGTTATTGTTTTGATATTTATGAGGAAATTATTTGTTCCCACTTGTGGAGTGGAATATGCAGCGTTATATCCTTATTAGTAAACTTAGAAATTGCATTCTTGTGTGGTGCAATGACTCACAATCTTCAGGGCCTCCCCGATGGCGCAGTGGTAGCGTCGTGGCCTTGTAATCAAGGGGCCCCGGGTTCGATACCCGGTGGAGGCTCATAGTGGTTCGGATCCCACTTTAAAACTGTAAGTCCAGTCCCGATTAGCCTTCCTGTGCATAAAGTGCACTTAAAACACCAAATCAATCAATCAACGACTCACAATCTTCAAAACAGTTGTTACAAGTTTAAATGTTTGGCTTCAAGTTGGTCCATTTTAATATGTCCCCGTTTCAAGTCTGTTATTTAGAGGTCCGTGGTTTATTCTATGAATTAGAAAAAATCCTTGTCTGACTGAGATAGGATGTGAATTGGGTAGATATGGAGAGAGCGTGAAGGGAAATTGCTAGTCTCTGAATCCTCCTCGTCTTGCTAATCTTCGTCACTCTCCCAGCGCCGACGCTAGAATTAATTATCTAGCAGCTATGGCAAACTAAATTCGTGATATAATGTTAATATCAAAAGTCTCCGGACCGCACATCTCGAACCCCAACCCCTTGAAGTCCAAAACCAATGGGTTAGCCTCTGACGGGGGATTCCAGTGACTAGTGCCATAAATTAGCAACCGCAGGAGATGCAAAAACCGGAAGGCAGAATTTCTACTCATCCCCCTTCACGTACCACCCTGCTTAGAACTGGATGATTACACGATTACGTCCATGTGTGTAATTGTAGTAAAAAAAATCTTAATTAAATCTTCATTAGTTTTATTGAATAAAATTAAACTGAAGTATTTGTTCGTAGTCTGTAATACTATGTATTTTACATGTGTAAATTGTTTACAATTGTACAAACATTTTGGCAAAAAACCTTCTCTTGATAATTCTAGTTTCGTTTACCAGAGATCTGACACATGTTTTACAAACTAGCTTCTTAATGTCCATATTGTTTTTGTGAGCAACAAACTGTAAATGCAGAAAACAAAGGTTCGTCAGTTATTCTTGATCTTTTGATTGATTTATTAATCTTTACAATGGAGAACAACTGTTCACTAAGGCAAATGCTGACAATATCACTAAAATTCCAGCAGCAAAATGACATATTTCTATTTCAATTTGAGTCACATGTTAATTCAATAAGATCCATTTGAATTTCGAGACTTGCATACGCAGCATCAAAAGAAAAAGGAGCAGACCAGTGAACAACAAAATTGCCACTCGCACTCTATGACGTCTTGAAACCTCTTTTCAAATTCATCAAGTAGTATTTTTACTTTGGACAAATATTGCCTTAAATCAGGTTCACAGATTAACCGATGATGTTCCTGACAAGTTGGGAAATGACTGAAATTATAATTTATACGATATATAACTAACTGAGATAAAGCAAGACTTAACCGTTTGCAAAATGACATCCACTTGAAAATATCTTCAGTTGTGTTACGGAAATAAATCATGTCCAGCAGTTCTTCTGCCACAATGAGATGAGAATCGCATCCACGAATATGTATACTGCTAACTGAGCTACCGCACAGACGTCCGTACTTTCATCTATTGCAAAACCAGGAATTTCAATTGTTCATTGAAATCACCTGCTAAGTTATTAATGCTTTCTAATTTTTTTAATGTTTTGATTTTTGTTATTTAGAATCGCTTTTCAGCTAATTTTAGCTCATAGGAACTATGAGGATGAGTGATAATATCATGAAATTGATGAAGGGATACACACAAAGAACACCCATACCAAGGCTGGGATTTGAACCCAACCACTGGTGTCAAAGGACGCTGTGCTAACCACTCCACTTTCCTGAGAAAGGAATATTTCTGAAAGAATTCACGTATGAGGACATAAAATTTCCACTCATTTCAATATTCACTTCACAAAAGTAGGTAATCTCCCATTTTACTTGAGAAAGTTTATAGCTTTTTTTCTTACTACCACAAGTCTTAGGAAGTGACATGGTTGTCTGAAACGTTTCCAAAAACTGACGTTTCTTTCAGGAACTGACTCATTGGCAACACAAAGTATGCACGCTTCCCTCCCCCCCCCCAACCAGTAAGGTATTCTTGTACTTCAGAAATAAACTGTCAATCGACTTTCTTAGTGGACATCACACCTACGCCTTAAGTACCTGTGGAGGGAAAATAGGTCGATCTTGGGAAGTTAGGTTGAGTCGGGGCTTGTTTCTAGGGAAGAGGAAAAGTGGGATGGATAACTACGTAATGCATAAATAAAATTGCGTGAATGAATTGTACGTAGAGCCAAGGAGGAGTCGCAGTAAGGGATGCTGGGGCCGCGAGTTTGACATGGCAGATCTAGGAAAGCTGACGGGGTGCGGAATGAAATTTAGAGGGTGCGATGTTGAGAATAAAGAAAACATGAAACATACAGGTACATGCAACATTTAGCCACTAAATCGAATGCCAATCAATTCTTAGTAGCAATCGGTCGTAATATGCCAATGAAACGGGAGAATATTGATGACTTGCTATATTATCGTACTACAACGACATTTTTGGAAATTTGAAAGTAACATCTTGTTCAAGAGAGACCAATGACATGCATGGATGTCTGGAGGATTTTTCTAGGAAGAGGAGAGGAAGACATTTTTTTCTGGGGGAAGGGGAGCATATTTCTCCCTAATAGTGCTGCCCTCTCAAAAGAAGCCACTCCTACAGTTTGAAGTAATGTTCCTACAACGCTCATAATAATTGACATAAATTATTCGCTGTCCTGAACTACGGAGCGAAATACAAAATATAGTAATCCGTGCCTTTTAAAAGACACTTTTTGAAAATTTTCAATACAACCAATGGACTTACAAAATTTAATAATTTCCCGAGTTCTACTGATGGTATCTTGAAAACAACTAAAAGCTTTGTTCCAGTGAGACTTGGAGAAAAAAGGACGAATAAGTAGGTGGTATATAAAACCGTTTATCAATATTGCACAAAAAGTAAATTCACAAGAAACAATTCACACTCAGCTATAGACAATTATTGAAAACCACAAACAGACGACTTGAAGAAGAAAGACAATAAACAATTCTTAACAACAAATCTGACGAAAGACACAACGGCCGCTGGTCTATATAGAGACTGCCGCCAGTACAGGAAAGAAAATGAGGCTTCTCTTTCAGAGTAGGATCAATGCTTGTTTGCTGTACCCAGGACAGACGTCTAACATTCTTAATATACCTAACATTCGACACTCTGTATGACGACATTACGTAATATGGCACCACAGATAAAATATATTCTTTATCTGTGATGGCACTCTAAGACTTTGTTTTTTCTGTTGAACATAGGTTTTGAAAAAGGTGTTCGGAAAAAAATAATAGGAAGCGCAAGCACCCCTTCGCACCCCCCCCCCCTTCCTGGCGTCAGCTCTGTATTCTCCAGAAGTATTTAACTATGGAAGGGGCCAAGTCACAAACCTATGATTTTGGTTGTCTTGTAAGAATACACCATTGTTGTTTTGTTTGCAAATATTTTGTAGAATGTGGTGCTCAATTGTGATGAATACGGCACCAAAAAAACGATTACCTTGTACTGTCTATTTTTTCCGTTCTCGTCGTCTTTTTCTTTTCCTTTCCTTTTTCTCAACGCCATCCTTGTGGCTTGGCCTCTTCTCTTGTTCAACGCTACAATTCTTGAAATAAAGCGTTTCTAGCTTTGAAATCATTGCTGAATAACATATCCAAAATCAGACAAAATCAGACTAAGGGAAACTCCCCAGAAACGGAATTCAAAATGACGGCATGACTGTTTTCTACTAAAGGCAAATATAAAGTAATTTACGCGTTATATAGAGAGATAACGCTTTTATTTACATCTAATAATATTTAAGCTAAAACTATCTGTAAACAATATACCATTCATTATGTAATTTGAATATTGAAAGTAACTTCTAAGGATGGACAAAGTTTAATCAATCGTCTCCGTCACAGTAACCACTGGCATACATATGGTGGGTTGACAGTCCCTTCAGAAATTTTGAGAAAAATGATTTTTTTTAAATGAAAGCACTTGGGGAAAACCAAAGTGGTAAATGAAAGTCCCTCTTAAGTTAATCCTCAAATTACAATTTTTAGTGAAAGTTCCAAATATACTAAATATTTCATTGTGCACCCAACCTCCTTCCCCCCCAAAAAAATCCTGCGTACGCTAGTGACTGCCATCATATTATTATTGGAACCATTCGCAACGAGCGGTTGAAGAGGACATCGAATGCGCTTGCATCCACGTCGTGTGGTTCGTTGTGGAGGAAAATCAAATCATCTTAAGGAGGAAATCTGGATTTTGTGGGTGTACAGCAGTAGCAGGAATTATGCTCTGCATACCAACCCACCCTTATGCCTCGATCTTCTCTTCTGTTTACTTCCAGATTCTTATTTGAAAGTATGTGCGAAAGCTATGGTACTTTGTGGATGAATCGTTAGGTGACAAACACTCAAGTGTAACAAACGATGTACCTGCAGCTGTTTTCAATAAACATTCCACGACATGGTTCGTTTGTGGATTTCAATGACTCGCAGTCATACAGCAGATGCATTTCTTATTCTTGCAATGGCTTCAATATATGAATGTTGAAAGAATGTAAACAAAATGAATTTGCAGCTGAACGGAATTCAGTTAACTTCATCAGTTTGTCTAATTCTGAGCACTTCCCAATCGAACACATTCTGGATGTGGTTTCGAGTTCTTGTTTTAGGTCTACATTTTTCATAGATTCGCTAATCAAGACTGGACATGCAGTTTAAGGTGGTATCCTAATCACTACGTGCTTCCACCAGGTATCAAATCCTGAGCCATTGAATACAAGGCGACGGACGTTATCACTACCCCACCGGGGAGGCCAGAAAAATTGTGGGTGTGGTATTGATGCCCGTGAAAACCTACATAAACAGGAGCAGCTTGCGGATATCACGACCCAACAATGATTGAATTCCAAGGATATCGATCGCAGTATTGGGAGATGGTCCCTGTCTGATATCACTGCGATAGTACGACTTGAAACCATTGTCCTTGGCATGGTACGGATGAAAGTTGACCTCTTCCGTCTATTACTGTTGTACTTGAATTTTGTGATGATGAGACTGCAGCACGAACGACGTCCACATGAGTATCCTCACCTGCGTTGTACACAGCACACCGGTCCTTCTTCAACATCTCACCTACAAGAGAAATAATTGCTTGGTTGTTGTTTTCATTACCTAGGAAGTGTTATTTCTTACCGGCGTTGAAATAATATTTATAATAGTCTTGATGGAGAATCTTTAGAGTGTTCTGCCCTTGATCGTAGGAAAGCCACTGTAGCCATCAGAAACAACGATACCCTTCCATCTGTTTTCAGACTGAAATCTTCACAATAGGATTTGCAGTGTTCTTGTGTGTTCCTTTGTTACGCAATGGGGCTCAATGTAGGATAGCTCCACCATCCAAAACGCACTAACTTACACGCTGAACTTCTTCAATTAGTAACTTGTTGGTGTATTTGAGTATTGCGTGACCTAACTAAGACTTGTCGGCTCTCCTCAACATACTTTGTGATTTGAATAATGCACGAGGATACACACGAAGCTCGTAAGACAAGGCATCTTCCAATGGCACTGCCAGTGACAAAAATCGTCATTCTCTGAAAAAGTGCTGCATCTACTTGCATATTGTATCCGACAGGGCTCACAACAGCACAAGCAGCAGAAAATCCTACTCTTTTCACTATGTCAACCTTTTGGCAGAATATTTGAACACCTCTTTATCAATTAATTTGAAGATGATCGTAAAGATGTAATGCAATTACAATTTCGCAAATTTCGGTTTAAGTTTAAGCCTTAAGTACGCCTATAGAGGTCCGGCAATGCCCATTATTATTATTTCTGGCATTGTTTACTTCATTTAGAGTTGATCTACATGCAAAATACTATCACTAGGGAAAAAAATATATTTTTAAAGTTTTTCACCAAAATTGACTATGTTTCAATTTTGTTTCAAATTTTAGGTACAATGCGGCACCTGAAGACATGCACCAATCGAACTGAAATTTTTCACACGTATTATTGAGTAAATTTTGCCAAAAATTAGCACTAGTCGTAAGCCAATTTCGAAAAAAGTGTTTTTTCGAACCACCCTAATCAATATTAAGTAGCGTGACGCGAAATTTTATTCACTAATTGTAGAAATGTTAGAGAATTTAAAATTTTCTAGTAGAAGAGAAATATTGCAGCAACCTGTGGGGAATGTGAAATATCTCCATTTGTTCTAACCAAATTATTTTCATGGAATGCAAAATTATGTTGAGCACCTCAAAAACTAGTCTGTTCTTTACTTTGAACATGTCAGTATTCTAATAGAGATATTAGAAAAAAACAGGAGAGAATTCTAAGAACTCTAATGAAATTTATTACAAAGCAGAGAACGTACAAAGAGACTATGATGAAGAAATGAAGATACCTAGAACACCCTTCAGTCAAATAGGAGGAACAATGCACCAGCTGAAAGGACAATGAATATTTCAAAGTAAACCATATTCGTTCATTTTTTTAACATTTTGTAGTAGAATTGAACTCACATTTCTATGAACACAGTCAACACATTACAAAATTGAAACAAATTATTCCAAAAATGTAAAATGGCTATCTCTCATTCATTGGAGCAGTGTGTCAAAATGTTGTATGGCCTAGCTGATAGATTGGATTCTGATAGCCTGATCATTCCTAGACCTGCTATACCTCCCGGATTTTGCGGGACAATCCCGGAATGATATAATTTGTTCTGGTGTCCCGAATGCACAGATATTCTGAAATTGGGTGGGAAAAGGACAAATGATTACAATTATACTTTCCTGAACCTTAGCTAACAATATTTAAATGCGTAATATTAAAATGCTCATTTTCCTAAACAATCTAACTGTACATTGAACCGCTCCCTCTAGATAATGTACAAGAGTTATCGAGTTACAAGAAGATGCTGCAAAGATAGAGGAAGTGTACCAAAAGCGCCCCCCACCCCTGCATTTCTGCTCTGGATGGTCATGTAGCTTGGCGGAAATACTTGGAGTTGATAGTTTACGTTATTGTCGCATGCAGTGGTTGCGCCCAAGTTGATTACTGCATTGATTGTTCTCCAATTACCTCGTGAGTGATTTTGTGGATGAGGAAAGTTTTTTTACTCCCACGTTCAATTGTTGTACTTCGGTCATCTGAGAGGCAGATGCATCAACTCTTCTATATTCTTAATATTAAGTATAGTAGCTCTCTTTGTATGCAATTGTCAAGTAATGGATGGAAATACATGAGAAATATTTATCATGAAAAAAAAACAAAAAAAACTGGTGGTCGTAAAGTGGGTCCTCATGTCGTTCCTAAAGTGGTCCCTTTGTGTTGTTGTGTAACAAGCACAGAATACATTTTCGCCCACATTCTAGTCATGGAATTCTGGTACAGGTTCCAAGAGCATAGATGTGACGCGAATAGGGGAGAAACTAAGAACGGGGAATGAAGATAAGATATCCATACAGATTCTACACGAAGAGAAACGACGATCTCGAAGACAGCTTGTAATAGTGTCCGTTTAACATTTCAGAAAACGTTTTATTTTATTCCACAGCCTTTCATGTATCGTATTTAAGTTTATATCACTATAAGTTATACTGTTGCTGATTTTAATTCTAAGGAGGCCCATTTTAGAAATGTTTTCTTCCAACCTTCAGAATTGCATCTCTTCTAAAAAATTGAATTTTCACAATGCAGACATTTTTTTTCTCGCTACGGGAGGAGACATGTTGAATAAGTACATAATGTACTATTTCAGGCTTTAGTATAGATTATTTTAGCTTCATGGTCTCTTTGATATGCGTTAAAAAACAAAATGGGGGCCTACATTTGGTACACTTCCTCTATTTGACTTCACGATAGCGCAGCCGTCTGCTAGCAGCACTGAATTTCATTTGCAAATCTCTTCCATTGCGTAGTAAGTTGTTTACTGTAAACAGTCAGTGCTTGGGTGCCCGCATTGTTCAGTCCACAGTATTCAAATAAGTTTAGACATTGTGAGATTGCAGCTTAGTTCATTATGGCACCGAAAAGGAATTGCATGATTAATGATATACTTCAAAGTGAATTTCTGTTTTTTTTAAAGAGGTGTAAAAAATATGATAATGGTTATGTACGTACAATACACGCAACTTTGTCGGGTCCAACACACCTTCCCCCCGCCCCCACAACAAGCTTTCGGTCAGTAATGTTCGGGAGTTTCACTTATGAAATGTTGAACCCCCCACTTACGTGCACTATATATACACGTGCATGCGTGGATGACCTACCTTGTCCTATCTCCAAGAAAATAATTTTTAGTTCTTCACTCTGGGTTGTTAAAGGTCCCGGAACCCATAAACTCTAACGGGTTCTATTGGGTTCCACAACAGGACAGGGACATTTGTCATCGCACAATTTAAATTTTGTTGACGTTGCGCAATGTTGCATTAAACAAAGGTTTATGAACCGTGTTTAAATTGATCCGCAAAAAAAAAAAAAAAATGCTCCCGGACCGTATTTAAATTGGTCAGGAAAAAAAGTTCCTCCACCGTTTTTAATTCATCCGGAAAAAGGTTCCGTATTTAAATTCATCCAGAAAAAAAGATCCTAGACTGTATTTAAATTGATCCGGAGAAAAGGTTCCTGGACCTAATTGAAATGCTTTAAACATAAAAAGATTCTCTACGGTCTAAGACCCATTTACGCCTTCTGATTTTCACTCCTGAACCGGAATTGAATTTATTTAAAATTCCTGGACCTTTAACAACCCTTGTCAGTAGAGTGTTGCAATAAAAGGAGGAACCGAAAAATAGGTCCGCCTTGCTTTCTTTCGTCTGCTAGAGATAAATGGGAGAGGGTATACAATTACTAATATTGTAATATATGTTATGTTGTTATAATTAGTTGTGGTAATGTTACGACTCATTCTGTTATCCATAACAAGTCTTCCCTATTAATTTATGAATGGTTTAGTGGTTTGGAATTTTCATGTATATCGAATACTATAATATAGTTCATCATTTATTGATTTCTGATATATAGAGTATTCATGGGCGTCCGCAGGATTTTATCCAGAGAGGGGCAAGGAAGGTAATTTTTTTTCCAGGGGGTCAAACAAAGCATACTTTCCTCCACAATAGTGAAGAGCCCCCTCAAGAATCATTGCATCAGTCTGAAATTACCATGTTTCTTCAACGACCTTATAATAATTAACATAAATTACTGCGACTAAAATGAAATTATGTGCGAAATATATGGTTTTTAGGTGGACATTCATTTTCCATGGGGGCTGTGGCCCACCCTTACCCCCCTTGCGGACGTCTATGTATATATTTATATTTTATTTTATTCTTGGGGTAGTGTTGCAATATGTTGATATTAAGCACCTGAATAAGAACTATCTCTAGGTAAGAATGTCTATGTATATGGAAAAAGAATGGTGAAAATCACTAGCGCCATCAAACGGTTAGGCCGTTGTCGACGTGAATTGCCTAACATGATCTATATTTCTTCACTTTACATTCAAAGTTGTATTATTTGTACAGGTTGTCACAGTTAAAAGTAGCCCGGCTCCGATGAGCAGTTACATGCCAAGGATGATGGGAAGAAATGAATTGTGTGTACTGATGACCTTGAGTGCCTACCACGGTTCACGTTAAAATGTACTATTCCATTTTACTGGTGCGATATAACCGTAATTGCCTCATAGACAAATAGCTTTGAGCCGGGCTACTTTTAAGACATCCGTTATTACTATGCATTTTTTTTTTTGCATGTCTGATCGTCTCTCCAAAAAGAGAATTAGGTTTTAAGTCTATCTATTACGGTATTGGACAATTAGTAAAGGCGATTGTGTTCGTCAACTAGTTAGAATATGTAGAGGGACGGAAGGAAAGTTTAAGATTCGTCAGCCACGATTTGAGTGTTCGAAAAAATACTCAAGTCCCAAAAGAGCCAATGTTAATTGCGCCAGCAATATTAGGCGGAAGGAAATAAAATAACTTTGTGGTGGTGAACAGGTGGGATGGATGTGTATAGGTTATGTATAACGTACAGGGTGTTCGGAGTGGGACTGATAATTTTTAAAAGTGTGTTATTTTAATATGGTAAGGAGTAGTTAGAAAAGAAACCCATACATTTTGTAGGTAAACTCACCAGATTTTATTGTAAGCAGTTACAGTTCAGTATAGCTCCACATGAGCTACTTCTATTCACGGTGAATGTCCAGCCTGTATTCAATCTTCCTCCACGTGTTCTGTGGTATCTGAAGGGTTACAGAAGTAAGAGTATTCCAAATACGGTCCTGCAGTTCTTGTAGATCACCCATATTTTTCGCCAGAATACAGGTCAGAAGGAAAGAAGTCTAGAGTGGTAACATCAGTCTTCTGCAGAATGTGAATGGCAAATGAATGTCTGCTTGTCATCTGGCTTAATTTCGTGCATCAACTACATTTGTATGCCTACAAATGTAACCTTTTGTACACGAATTCGTGAACAGTGGACCCTGGAATTCTTAGCTGTCTGCTCGCCTCCTGGATTGACTTCTGTAGGCTACACGTGCTTTCTTCCTGTACCGACGTCATTTTTCTTTGAGCGACACTATAGCCTGACAAGTTAAGTCCCGATATGCGCAGATCGCTGCGGAGCACTTCCTATTAAGTCATCTTTCTACGTACTAGTCTGGCCTTGAGAGTACGAGTGGTGCCAACTCAGCAAAATTAAGCTAAAACAAATATGACAAATTATTTTTACTGTGTATATTGACGATTCCGGCTCATATCAGTTTATCAGTGGTTCATTTCATTTAATCCGGTCTTTGAAAATGCGTACGGTGCGCGGATCTTAAACTGTAGTATTACGCACGCGCTTTAAGGTATATAACGAAGAGAAACTACTGGGCGAATGACTTCCTTCATTCTCTGAATGCGACATCGAGCAGTGGCCTGGTTTTTTTAAAGCCGAGTGAGGTGGGGGTTCTTTTGTTTATCGTACATCAATCGCTACGAGAAGGCAATCTGATAACATGCTAGCCAGTGTTCTTTTTTAAAGCATTGAAATGTTCTTGCTCTTTACTCTTGGCTGCATAGTTTTGAAATGCAAAAATCAAATCATGCCGGGTCCAACGATATCCACAATCTGCTCTGGAAAACTCTTTAGAGGACAGGCCAGATAAATTGCTTACAATGTTGCAACATATTTGCGAAATCAGAAGGAGTTACATAAACTTAAGTACAATGTTGTCGAGTTCACAAGCGCCGCCACGGGAGTATCTAAATGGATGGTTTCTCAAGTTTTAAAAGAATCGGATTGGATTGATTTGTTGTTTTAAGTCCACTTTATGCACAGTAAGGCTAATTGGGACTTGACCTACAGTTTAAATTGGGATCCGAACAACTATGTGCCTCCAGCGGGAATCGAACCGGGAACCCCTTGATTACAAGGCGACGACGCTACCACTGCGCCATCGGGGAGGCCAAGTTTTAAAAGAAGGAAAATAGTCGTTGGCGAAAGGTGAGCTGAATTTCTGTACTTCGACAGGTAGAAAACAGCCCAGGAAAAAGCGAATACAAATTTCGTTGAAAATCCTCAGACCATTCCGCTCCCTCCAGGTTGCAACACTACAACCAACGTCGCTGCGGAGAATGGAGTTGGGAAATGTGATATGAGATGCGCAACAGCTATTTGCTGCGTCTTGTTTTTAAACTTGTCAAGTTATAGCACCACCGCCGCTAGTTGTACATGCATGAACATTTTCTGAACGAAACTGAAAAATGCACTATTGATTTTGCAATGCTTTGTTAACAAAAAAACTCGGTTTGTAGAAATGTAGTAACTATTTAAAAACTGTCAGTTGCAATCCAGACACCCTATATTATGGTGTTTATAACGGTTTTGCGAGGGTGATAGGAGCATCGGAAATGTATGATACAGTGGAGAGCACTTGTCTACTTTATAGAAAGAAATAGAAAACATGAAAATATAGTAAAACAAATACTATTTAGCAAAAGAAAGGACTCATTCTGTCTCATTTACGGGTAGTTTCACAATGCGTAGGTGCATTTCTTGAGGAGGTTGGAATGTGTCAGTGAGAACACGGGGGAAATTGCATCATCCTGGGTTCCCGATATTGTCATCATTGTAGAACTATCAGATACTAGGTATTATTGCCACAGGCTTCATACAAGTAGTGATGCCATTCTCGTGCATTTTGCCACGGACCACCTGGATCTTGGTCCAAAATCGCGGTCTTACCTTTGCAAATACATGTTTTGGGGCAGTGAACAAAATTGTGTTCACTTCAACCTCGTACAGTGGGATCCATTAGTATTACAGTGTAAAATGTCCACGACAATTTTCATAAATTTTTCTCTTACATCCTGTGTGTTTTTAAGTGATGGGTTTTTATGTGTGCTGGTGCAGAAGTTGTCAACAATTTGTTTTGAGTTTTCTTTCAATTCCTGAAGCTCGTATTTGGTCAAATGAAGTCCACGAACATGATGATGGACAAATTGAACGATAATACTCATTAATTCCACTGTACATCCACAACAGCTCTCGCTGTAGCAACCACTTTTGGCACTCCACACATCGAATGACAACTGACAATGCACAATGTTTGATAGCACATGCAAGGTGTTATAACCTCTTCCTGACATTGTTGCCACTTTTAATTTTGCAGCCCACATAATTCAATAATTCATATCTTTCAAATTTGTAGGCGTTCTCCATGGCAAACAATAGACATTAAAGTTACGTAAAATAAGCTGAACCAATCATATTTTTGTTCCACATTTTGACATTTTCAATTAAGTTATTGAACTTATAAATGCGATTTATTTTAGGTGGTCTGTTTCGCAATAAGTCTGGCTGTTTCTGCCATCGCCAGGGAAGAGTCAAAGACAGAAGGTCCAAGGAACAGTGGGGCAGGAGCTATGCAGGGAGGAAAAACTTTTCCCAACCGCGATTTACAGAGTTCACCCTCTGTGATAGGAGACTTACTAGCCCTTAATCCGGGAGTAGGTAAGTGACACAATTATGACTCGGAAGTTGATGACCTAAAAAAAAAATGACCCATAGAATGACCTTAAAATTCTTTAGAAATGAAATAAGAACTTAAAGAAATGGCCTAAAAATAATTTTCGCTCTGAAAATGAAAGTTAGAGTTTTACATAAATTACAAGAGACTAGGTGAATAATTTGATAAAATGTATTGCTCCAGAAGCACAGGAAAAAAAAAACAATTAAGTGCTGATGTAGTTTTCTTTATTTTTACTTCAAGATTACATAACATGTTTCTGTGCACCTCGTTTCATAGCGGGCGTTGCATGGATAGAGTAGTCCGCCAGCATCTGGAAATAAGGTTGTGTTTCGCGTTTATATATTTTTTAAAAATTGTGATTAATTTTACTGCAAAATCACAGATTAAAGGACTAATAGAAGCCACCAAAGGAACCTCAACGTAGGCTCCACACAAAGTATTTTAAGTTCTCTGGAAGAAAAATAAATTTACCACAATAAATTATTTCTGTTGACCGTTCTTTCTATTAATGGCGAACTTGCTAAAATAACTATGTTAGGAACTTTAAATAGGTAAGTTACGCTAACAAATGCATTTAAAATTCACGAAACAACATGCGGGGAAAAGGAAAAGCCTTAAAATTGGATTGGATTGGATTGATTTGGTGTTTTAAGTCCACTTTATGCACAGTAAGGCTAATCGGGACTGGACCTACAGTTTAAAGTGGGATCCGAACCACTATATGCCTCCAGAAAAAAAAAAGCCTTAAAACTAAAGAAAAATGTAATAGAGACGGCAAAAACAGAGAAATGACCTAAAATCCAAAAAGACCGAAAAATTCAAAATAAAATATTTTTTTTTCTGGATCTAACTGAAGGGAAACGGACTGATATCAGACTTAACATTGTCTTCAAGGCTTAGAAGAAAAGATGATTTGTCATGAACTTCTGAGCCATACACATAATGTACTGTGAAACATGTTCCTTATGTCAGTTTCCTTGTGCCGACTTTGAAGATTTTGCTACACTGCTGACACACTAGAAAGTACAGTCAGCGACAATAAAAATGGAACCCCTATATTCTGAAATACTCTCTTCTCTGCAAGGAGTTATGCGTGTTGCCTAACTCTACGGCGGTGGTGCAAGTCGTTACTTAAAATTTCCTATTTACATTCACTTCTCCTCACAGAGTTAGGCAACACACATAACGCCTTGCAATGAAGCGAGTATTTAAGGATATAGGCGTTCCATTTTATTGCAGGTGACTGTACATTAACACAGTTTTCATGTGCGTTAGTTTCTGTAGCAGCATATAACATTTTTAAATGTGAGTCAAGTGAGACACTATTTCTTTGCCTAAGCACGCACAAAAATATACTCTCAAACATGCAAACGCCTTTACCCATTTCTCCCATAAAAAAGACGAGTTATAGTAATAATGCTATATTTAATATCTCGATCTGTCTGTATGCCTGTCTTCTAATGGGAGTCAAACAACTGGCAGTAACGAAAGGCATTACAACTACACATTTTATTAAATCCTGGTACAAGTCTTTGGGTTTAACAATTTGATAAAATTCTGTATATTTGAATTTACTAATAATACGTATATTACAATACACTACGTATTATCCACAGTTTTATTTTAAACAACATATTTTATTTCTCAAATAATCTTAGTGAAAGATATAATGTTAAGATTCAGGATTTAAATACAAGTAAATCATTAATATTATCAGGATGGCAAATTAGAAAGTTAACCCTAGCTTACCCGAGGAAGGGGGGGGGGGGGTTTGAAGCACACCACATCCATTTTTTCTATTTTCCAGCTGTGAAATTTTCATAAAATGTTGAAAATAAATTTATTTGTTCACTAGGGTGTTCCCAATATTTCTGCATTACATTTATTCATAAAACAAAAATGTAATGTAAATAGGAGACAAAATGCACTTTGTGGGCCTATCAGGTGCCATCTTAGATTTCTTGTCATTTGAGACACTCATGTCAGTGAGAGTACAATTGGCTGGTAATGATGGTAATTATTACAATTATTAGAATTTATAAACAAATGCACGTCTATAAACAAAAAGCACCAATGAAAATTTATTATGTTTTGTGTGAGTTCTAGTGAAACTTAAAATATTTTAATGACACTCATGCAATAAGTTGTTGTTATTTTTTAATAATTGATCGATTGACTTGCTTTATTTTACTTCGCCTTTTGTTCCACTTTTGGCTAATTTGCGAAGATGGGGATGAGTGATGAAATGATGAAATTGATGAATGGACACTCACAAACATCCATGCCCAGGACAGGATTCGAACCCGAGACCCCTACCATTGTAGCGCGGTGTGCGCCACTGAGGCCGGCTACTTTGTATTAATGATGGAAATTTTTTATTATTATAATTAATAAATAACTGTACATATATAATCAACAAAGGAAGCAGTGATTCGATGGTTTCTTGAATTTTAGTGATAAGATAAAGTGTGGTAATGTGGGACCGTGAGCCCCACCCTCCCTCAGGCAAGTAAGTTTTTGTACGGCAAGGATAAGATAGGGTAAATTTAACCTGGTTACTACCTGGTAACCACACATGGTGTAAGGTTGTGGAGCAGCCATAAGCTGATTTTTGCCTTTCATAAGCATGCATTTGTATTTAAACAATTTTTAAAATTTAATAAGTTGACGATCTCCTTACAAAGTAATTTTACATCGACATACTGTCGTTTTCATTATAATATACTTTCAAGGGAGGTTCAACGCAGTTAACTGGAGTGAGTACTTCTTTTTGCCGATACCTCATTAACCCTTAAGGCCGTACTAAAGGCAATTTTGTGGTGACTTTTAGATAACACGGCAGCACGGTTTGTGTCATGTTGCCATATCTCGTCATAAATATAACCAAGGTAAATATATACAGTTTGATCGATTAGGGTACTCGTTGATGTGAGATGACGCGATATTGGTTAGTGGCGAGTTATTGGATGTGGAGCATGTTTTGAAGGGGAAGTATAAAATTGTGCAAGATTTTAATCAAAAAAATATCTCGGGAACAACGAAGAATATTTTAAATTACGCCTTTAAGTTTAGGTTTTTAGTTTCTTACATGAAAATTTAAGGGAGCTTTCACACCGAAGAGGCATCCGACAAGCTGCAAAGGACACGTGTCGCATCGGAACGAACCTTCAGTAACCAATGCGACCTTTCGAACCGAATATACACGGTAAGCTGCAAGTGCATGTAGCATGTCTCTTGCGTGTCACTCGGACTGGGCCATTTTTTTACTCAATATCGTGCATAGTTTAGCCTCAGTTTGTTTTCGAGTATGCACAGTGAATGCTTCACTCCAACGATCTACATTTATACTGTAGAAGAGAACTCAACCGGAGGCCTTACAACATTTTTGAAGCTCTAATTTCTTGACATAATAAAGTATCCATATGTACAATGTTTTAAGATTTAAACGGAACGTTCTTTGGCTTTATCAAGTTTTTTGGTGCAGTTATCGGCTGTAATTTGACATCAACATCGTCTAAAAAGGCCATGTTTTGGCCATTTAAGACGTGACTGCTTTTGTTTGAAACAGTCAGCACATGGAGGCACGTTAGTCCAAAATAGAACAGTTAACGTCTTAAAGTACTCCAGCGCATTGTTTCTCAACCGCCGGGCCCTCGTATCAACTGAACTGAGCTGCGAGAGGTTCTGCTGAAACTGGTTGACAACTAACATAATCCCAGTTAGATTTTTGAGTTGTGAGTTCTCATTGTTTAAGTCTATTTTATGCACAATAAGACTAATCAGGATTTGACTTACAGTTTATAGTGAAATCCACGCTACTATGTGCCTCCACCGGGTATCGAATTCGGGATCACTTAATTACAAAGAGACGAAGTTACCTTTTCGTCATTCATATTTTTATATTGTCAACAATCCTACACGTAATCAAACTAGTAGGCTATTACTCTTTATGATTATGCCAGAATTTATTTATCAATATTTTATTTCATGGGTACATGTTACCTAATTCATGTTTAAAATCTTAAATACTGGAAAGATATAACAAAAATTCTTGGTCTCCGGGCATTGACTTAAAAAAAAAAAAATACGGGGACATGGTTTCACGAAGGTTGAGAAACATTTCTCAAAATTTACGTCTTCGCCTTATCTGGGGAGGAAAGTCTAGCGGACACAGTGTGAGGTGAGGGCATATTATTTCTAAGTTTTCTCATGCACGACATGCCTTTCCCGAGTTTCAATAACATTGTTCTACATTTTTTGGAGAAAAAAGTTTTGATTCTTATTACAAATTTTGCGCTGATTTCAAATATGTATTTAAATGTTGTCTGTCATTGATAGTTTACGAGTAATCGTGATTTTTTTTCTAAAATTCTTGCAATTTTAAGTCGAATATTGAGTGAACTCATGGAATAATTTAATCTCCTTTCTCGAAACCTAGTATATATGTTTAAAATTTATAAATGTGATATTTAACATCCCTGGTCTTTTTCTGTTGTCTGTTAGACATGCTTGAAACTCTGGATTTGATGAAGTTCTCTAATTTGAAGTTCCACAAAGTACCTTCATTTCCCTTTGCTGGTGAAAGACGAGGCAGTTTGTTTGAAATACACTTAAATCTTCTTCCAGTTGTGTCCATAGCCTTTACAAATTGTTTCGTAAGGTCTAGTTTGGTGTGAAGAGGGGGAAGAGGAACATCACACGCTGTATAAATTTTCTCCCACTTGTCAATTTCGTTGAGACCAATTCCTTTTTGTGTAGTGTAGGGATGTGAAGAAGCTGAAAATTGACCGATGCCGATGCCGATAATTTTTGGAACCGATACCGATGCCGATATTTAACCGTTTCCGATACATAACATTATGAAACAGAAATGAAATGTTATTGTCATAAATTTCGTATGTACATTTCTGTTGCATATCATATGTATATACATATATATTCTCAAGAGATGCGAATGTACATTTGCATCTACAAAAAGTGGTTATGTGAACCTTTAAGAAGAACATACATTCTCAAGAGATTTAACAGTAGTACACAAGCAGTTCTTTGAAATGCAAAGTGAATTCCTGTTCTCAATGTTGGAAATTTACTGCTGACAGATTCAACTTCAGAAACACGAGTTTTGGAAGCACTTCTGGAAGTAACCTACTTCTTCTCTTATCGCAAATCTGTTCAGCAACACCGAACACTCATTCACTGAATACTGATGCAAACATATTACATGCAGAGAACAACATTTAACAAACTTTATAGAAAGTGTACAAGAATACTAGATGTATGACGGTGCCGGCCCCCGTGGTGGAGTGGTTAGCACATCGCGCTACGACGCCAGGGCTCCCGGTATCGAATCCTTGCCTGGGCATAGATGTTTGTGAGTGTCCATTCCTCAATTTCATCATTTCATCACTCATCAACATCTTCGCAAATTTGCCAAAAGTGGCAGAAAAGCGAAGTATAATAAAGCAAATCAACGTATGAAGGTATAAATTTTAATTGTATTTTCATTTTATTACCAATTTTCTTATTCCACATATAATTTTAATTTTGGGAATTATTAAAATAAACGTTAATACTGAGTTTACTAAGATGTTGTTCGAAGTATATGATAATCAAATTATATATTAGACGATATGGCTGGATTTTGTGAATTTATCAAAGTTTCTTGATGACAAGAAAGGAATATTATTTTATAAATCTAAACGTTTTAATTAATAAAATAAACATATTAATCCAAAAGAACTTCAAGTAAATGTTAATATGCAGACTTTTGTTCCTTCCCTCGCAGGGCTTATTTACAACAACCCAGGCAATGTTTATGCCAATCGCTTTAGGCCAATGAAACCCTACATCCCCGTAAAAGAGGTCGGCTACAGCGGGGACAGGAGGAAGATGCCTTTTGTTTCTGACGTAGGAGGTAAGCTACGTCCTTGTATGGAATAAGGAAATTCTCATAAAAATTGCCGTAGTTTTCGCAGAAGAATGGATCTGGAAATACACACACGCACCCATATATAATGTGTGTGTGATTTTGTTTTTGTCAATACGCGTCGCGTTTGTGCCATTTATGGCTAATCGCGACAATGAGAACCAGCGATGATCGGTTGAAATTTATGAAGGGACACTCACAAAGAACACCCACCCAAACGTGGGTTCAAATTCGGGGGTATGCATGTGTGTGTGTGTAATGTAGAAGTTAGTATAAAGTGGTCAAATTTTTACAATTAATTAGAAATATACCAAGTCGATAGAGCGAGGCAGCGACGGCGCCAAGATTATCTATCTAGGGGTGCTGAGGGGTTGCGGAATGAAATTTGGAAGGCGCGGAATGAAATCTAGCGAGTGCGGTGTTTAAAATACAGGAAAAATTAAACATGCATGTATACTCTAGCGGGTTTAGCCACTACATCAAATACCAATTAACTTCTAGTAGCCTTCCATGAAAATATCTATAACTTAATTAATTCTTGCTTGCTTGCTTTGACCCCAACACATACAAAGAAGGTACTTGTGACTTCCTTTTTTTAGTATCAATGGCT
The DNA here is from genome assembly GCF_977018435.1 of Lepisma saccharinum. Taxonomy (NCBI): domain Eukaryota; kingdom Metazoa; phylum Arthropoda; class Insecta; order Zygentoma; family Lepismatidae; genus Lepisma; species Lepisma saccharinum. The sequence continues at coordinate 6,477,431 of NC_139251.1, read as the reverse complement.
TGCCCGTAGTATAGAATAAAAATTGTCTGTCTTCAATATTTATTATTGTACGCTCATATGACGACATGGTTTTCGTAATTCACAACGTAAATTGCATTGCTACACAGATAAAAACTGATTTGTATAAATTAACAAAACACGTTTCGTTAAGAGCTTTTGGGTTACTGAACAAAAGAAGTAAATTACTAAAATTACTAAAATTATTAATTTTGAACAAATTCTTTGGTACCTTTAAGCACATGTGGACGATTACCTAAGAGCATTTGGCACTGGTGAATAATTATTTGTTTGCTAGAAACTGTTTTTGTTTATTCTAAACTTTTTACTTTGTGAAAACTTAACACCTATTTTCAGCTAAAAATTGGTTTTGAAAAGGGGTACGGAAGAAAATTAATGGATGCGCAAGCACCCCTTAGCACACCCTGGCTCCACCCTTGGAGCGAGGTAATGTCGTTAATGAGAAAACTGAAATGTCCACGTTAGCATCCATTCATGAGGGAATTCGAATTAGTTCTCATTGAAGTTACTGTTTCAACTTCTTTCTATTTGAGTTGCATCTGGTTCTAATACTTACTTTTATAAGGATCACATAATATTAAGTTTCATTCGATTAAGCACAGTGACGCATGATGTGTCTGAAGTGTTCTGCAGCATTTAAAGTAAGTGATGTAGTGTTACGTGTTTGGATTTGCATTGCATTGATTTGTTGTTTTAAGTCCACTTTATGCACAATAAGGCTAATCGGGACTGGATCTACAGTTTAAAGTGGAATACGAACCACTATGTGCCTCCACCGGGAATCGAACCCGGGACACTTTGATTACAAGGCGACGACGCTACCACTGCGCCATCGGGGAGGCCTTACGTGTTTGGAGTTTTAGTTCTACTTAACCTGAAGAATTTGTCACTGTCTAGTATTATATTACATATAATGAAATTAGGCGGGTGGCAGAAGTTCGCGCTGTTGCCACGTCGGAGTACAACCCCTTGTGTTCGGAGGTTTAAGAGAATGAAACATCTCGTTGAGGAGTTGGTCTTTGTAATCCACGTGAATATACAGACAGTTTGTTTGTATTTGCTCGAAAGGTCAAGGAATGAAACAAAAGTGGCCCGGAGAGAGGTCGCTTTGACGGTCGAATTAAGCAACGCAGTCCGGTTGACGTTGCCACGCAGTGTGCGGAAACCAGCGACTTTCGTCCAGCTGTCGTTGTGCTTTTCCCATATGTGGCACCAGTGCAATTCTGCCCAGCCGGCTATTTTCGTGGCCGAAGGTTTAGTCAGAAGTGCCTTGCCTTTGTTTAACAGAAAAAGTAATGCATGCTTCCTCTAGTCCCTCATACAATTGCCAAGTCATAATTCGCATAACAGTAAACGTATTTCTTCCACTATTGTATTAGAAAATTTAGCAAAGACAGTATTAAGAATGAAGAGCTTTGTGGAAATTTTGTGGGCACTTTTAACTCATTCTTAGACTAAGGAGATTGAGGTTGACTATATTCGTTTACATCATGTTCTAAACACTGTTAAACTTTTGTTCGTTTTTATTACGATTACAGTAGCTTTTCTTCCACATTTAGCAAACCACACTTTGGATAAGAGTTTGAAAAAAGTATGTAATGTACAGTGCAGTCACGGACACATTTTGGTTGTAACAATGCCATTGATTCTTCAGTGTAATCGTTACAATCGAGAAGCTTTCGTTAATCTATTACTCTTGTATGACCATGTATAAATTATGTGCAATGTATTCTAGAAGTTGCCATCTGTAGATAGCAATTAATCCATTTCAATGTATTGTGTTAAATTATTCCCTAAATGTGCCTTCATGGCACGGCACTATTTGCACCTGGAAATTTAGCCTTTACCTTTTTTACTTTAAGTAGGATGTAGTACTTAACATGAATGAATTGACATGTTAAATATAATAGGAATAACAAATTGTACACTCAAATGTGTCCTGTCTGTGCCATCTGCATATTCATTCGAATTAGAGACAGTTTAAGTATATCGCAAATGTTCAAATGTTATAGCTTTGGCTTACTCTTACGGTTGGCGGCCTACATGCTGGCAAGGGAAGTGAGAAGCGGGGAATACACAGTAGAGCAACCAGACAACAGCGGTGGCGCCGAGAGTTACGACGTTGAGGTAAGAAGTGTTGTGCGCACGTCGTTTTACAGGCGTTTCCCCGCTGCCCGCTCCCCACTTCCCTTGCCAGCATGTAGAGCGCCCGCCGTAAGGCTGGAAAAGAGCTATAGTGAGTGTAACCCTTGAAAAAATCTGCAATAAAGTAAGACTGGTTAAATATTTTAATATGAATAATCGTTCATAACTACTAATTATTTTCTGTCCAGTATCTCATTTCTTAATTATAATTAAGTGCAATAATTATTAGTGTAAAATGTACTGTACATAGTGATCGAATTGGGTCAGTATGAGCCGGTATGTCATACCGGTAGTAAATTAAGGTGCCAAAAAGCATACCGGCAGTAAATTTTCAAACTTGACAATTATTAATTGAAGCTGATCGCACAAGTAGCTAATCAATGGCCAACAATGTGCTCGCTCATTTCTCTCTCTCTCTCTCTCTTTATGTTGTTATAAAAGAGAGAGAATGAGAATCTGTGTATTATTTAATCATAAAATCATAAAATTGTATCAAAAGACAGGTCTGTGCATTCGAGTATACCGGGCAGTAATTTATTTTCAATTCCGCCACTGATTTTACTGAGTTGTATTTTTTATATTCTGCCTTTTTATTTTAGTCAGATTAAAAATCAGAAAATCGTATATTTCAGGTGCGGCTTTTGATGTTGGCCTATACTATAACAATTACAAACCGTTTAAACCATCCCCGCCAGATGACGGGCAAGGGCACGGATTTTTCACACCTTTCACGGGAACCCCCGACAGTCATCCTGGCGGAAGTTTCAAAGGGCACGACAGCCATAATGCTAAGGGATACCAAGGGGACTTCTACAGACATGGAAGTTTGAAGCACGGCGACCGACGACCCAAAGGGCTCAGAGGCTACTACCAAGGGCTCGAAGGTGACAAAGGCAGCCCATTGTACCGTTTAGGTGGATTCCCATACAACGGATTTGAGGGCTTCAGAGCAGATAACAACTACGGATATGGCGACCACGCGTATGGACTTGGAGGGGCACATGGCTGTGGATGCAGCCCTCTCCCCCTTCATCGGCATCAAGGGAACGACGGTTACCACCAGCATTATCATCACGGCCGCAAATAAAACGCCATTTCTTCTGTCTACATTTTGTGAAATTTAGTGCTGTTAAATTCCGTTATGTTACATAGATTCAATACATTTGTGTTTGAATTTTGTAAGGGATACCGCAATTATTAAAATGGATTGCTTGATACGATTTCATTGGGCTTCGGATAAAGATTGACGTAGTATCCTTCCCATGTTAAAATTCACTATAACTTTGTATCGAACAGAGATATGTCAGTGAAATAAAGTTTGTACTACACCGCAGTCTTTAAAGTTTTACCTGATAACACTGCGTATTGAGAGAATCAAGTGACTGCGAACAATCAGGTGATTCCAAGATGACGTCCATTCAGGAGGCAGGTAGAATGCCCGAAGAGGAGCCACATCATGGCCCGCAAGGTTGCCATGCCTAGCTCCGTGTGACTTCTGGGTGTGGCGTCATATCAAGACGGAAGTGTACGCGGGAAAGCCAAGATATCTGTAGTCATCGCGGGCATTTGGGATTCAGGACGAAATCGCAAGAATGCATCAATATGAATGGTGTCCAGTTGGAGGTGTGCGAGAGATAAGACAGATACGCAGCGATGCCTGGTAAAATTTTAAACACAGCTGTGAAGTACAAACTTTATTTCATCGAAATATCTCTGTTCGTTATAAAGTTATAGTAAATTTAAATGTTAGAAGGATTTTTGTAAACTCCTGTATTTCCTATGTCTTCTGACTCGAACAAGAAAAGAAAATGTTTTCATTGAGGAAGACGACATGGTACGTACATCTATAACAAATGAATGTGCCAACAGCAGAAATATTCTCTACCCCGGAAATGTCCGATGACTGACGAATTCTATATGTGAGCAATTCCAGATGTAACACATTCACACTTTACAAACTGTTTTATTTACATATTATTTCTTTGTGTATGAAAAATATATAACTTAGGAAATTTAGAAGTTGTAGTCTTTCTTCTTGCAGTCTTCAAATGTATCTTCCAGCAATATATAAAAATGAATTTGAAGGTAACAGACGTACAAATGGCAATAAATGAATCTGGATTTTATGAATCAAAGAGAGTGCAGTAGTACTTCATGAGAAATATTTTGCAGACAAATTTTAGAATTAAGAAGCACATGTATTGAATGTTCTCTTTTAAAAAAATGTATAGCACACTGAACTTCACTGATATATAATTTTGACCATTAAAGTTGACATTTTTATAGAATTGTTCATGTATAGTTTTACTTTCACCATTACAATTTATACTTTTTACGGTAAATATTTTATGTGTAATAGGTTCACATAATCAGATATTTTGTAAGTACCATTTATCAACTTCTGCATTCTTTATGTTTCGTCATTATCAGCTTATGAAGAAAAAAGCAGATGGTACTGCAAGAGTAAAGACTCACCCTAACCTGCCTTGGAAATTGTAAAAATTGCTCGTATCATCATCTTATGGTGTGAAAATGTCCCTTACTGGAAATAAGTACGGATACCAGACTATTCGAGACTTGTCGAGTCAAGAAAGAAGAAAACAATCTGTAATATGAAGATGGGACGAATATAGTGTCCGAGACCTTCGTTCTCATTTAGTATGAATTTCCAAGATAAATTTGTGAACCAAATTTACTTTGTCTTGCTGTCTCTTTTGACAATCAAAACGGATTCTACATGATTACTATACAGGGTGTTTCCGGGCTGATGATACAAGCTTTCAGGGATGATGGAGAAGGGCACATGTATCAATTTGAGATCAGGAACCCTGGTCCGGAAACGACTTAGTCGAAAGTTATAAGCGAAAATCGGTGGATGAAGATGTAATACATTTATTAGCTGCACAAGTTTCACAAGCTGTTCCGTGGCCAGCTCGGTCACCTGATCTGACCCCACTTGATTTCTGATAGGGTTCGGGGTGAAGGACTTGGTAATGTGGATTAATAACCAGACGGTAAACAATTAACATATTTAATATTCACTGGACGTTATGTCCGAAACATACAAAATACATTGAACCATGATATAGCCAGCATTTCACAGAATATATCTCTTGTGATTTTTCTCTTCTTCTTGACCGTGAAGATCAAGCCTTGTAGCCATACCTGGACCGTATCATCCGAAGAGAAAAATCACAAGAGATATATTCTGTGAAATGCTGGCTATATCATGGTTCAATGTATTTTGTATGTTTCGGACATAACGTCCAGTGAATATTAAATATGTTAATTGTTTACCGTCTGGTTATTAATCCACATTACCAAGTCCTTCACCCCGAACCCTATCAATTTGGCGCTGTGGACAGTGATCAGAAGATTTGAAGGATTCTAATCATATCGGCACGGGATTATAACAAGTAAGATTTCTGTAGCAAATCAACAAGACGGTCTTACATGTAACGTTTAAGTTTGCTAATTTTCTAAAAGCAAGTTTCAGTTACACATCGTAACTTTTATATTTTCCAGTTATTTCTATTACTTAATGTAATTTGAAGTTTCGATAACATGGCTCTCAGCATTACATTCAGCGAATTTGCTGAAGAAAATGAAGATATCGAGAGTTATTTCATGCGTTTTGATCAACTCTGCCTTGCACAGAATGTGGCAAATGAAAGAAAAGCAGCAGTTCTATTAGCAGTCATTGGTCCTAAGGCTTTCCAAGTTCTTCGCAATATTACGGCTCCTGAAATGCCATGTAATCTAACATATGCTGTCATTCACGACAAAATGGTTCAGCACTTCAGGCCCAAAACAAACAAGTATACAGAGAGGTTCAAGTTTCGAAAATGTATTCAGTCTCCAGGAGAATCAGTTACTCAATTCGTAGTGAGAATCAAACAACAAGCAGCCAAATGTATGTATGAGCAATATTTAGATGAGGCACTTGTTGAACAATTTCTTGTTGGTGTACAATCTGACAGTACTCGGAAAAGATTATTATCTGAAAGTGATCTTTCCTTTGCTAAATGTCAAGAAATTGCTTTGCATTGTGAATTATTAGAACGAGAAATTAAATTATTCTCGAATAAGTACAATGCAGATTCTGTAACTTTTGCCACCAACTCAAGAAATTTGACGCGGATGAATCCAGATCGTCAAACAGACCCTTCAACGAGTTCACGTTCGGGCGAAACGAGGCAGAAGAGCTACAATCAACCTCAGAACTCAACTGCTACCAAGCAAAATCCTCACTCCCAGTGCGGCAACTGCACAAAGAATCACCCACAAGGTCTATGTCCGGCAAGAAACGCAATCTGTAGCTACTGCAAACGACAAGGCCATTGGAATATACGATGCAGAAAGAAGCAGAAAGATAGAGCCGTGAATAGAACGTCCAGTTCAACCTCACGGAGCACTACATCCGATGTGTTGTCTACGTTCAGCTTCAACCATCTCAACACCGATGCGCTCAGTCATCATTCCACACTGGTTACTTGTACTCAACACATTTTGGAGCAACAATTTAGTTCGGATAGCTTCATAATAAATCTCGAAATCAATAAGTGTATTGTTAAATGTGAAGTAGATACTGGGTCTGCTGTAACACTTTTCAACGAAAAGTATTTTGACCAGTTGTTTCCACACTATGTTAAATGTAATTCTAGCCTACGATTACGAGGTGTAAACGAAGGATATGTACGTGTTACAGCACAAACATCAGTCAAACTATACTTAGACAATAGGGATTATACTTTACCTGTCTTTCTCTGCCAGGAGAAACTTTTATATCCATTGATCGGTCGTACATGGTTGGACATTATTCAACCATCTTGGAGGCGATTATTAGTTACAGCCAGTGTTCTTTCAACTAACACAGTACAAGGTACTATTACTAGCGCTGGTGCCGACGACCTAAGGCGAGAAATTTCTTCTAGATACAAAAAAATATTTGATGGTGATTTAACCAAGCCCGTTACACCTTATTTGGTCGATATACCACTAAGATCCAACTCTGCACCGATATTTCGTAGACATTACGAAGTTCCTTACGGTATTCGAGACCGTGTTCAGGATTCTATTCAAAATCTAGTGAAAGTAGGGTTATGGGAACCGGTCGAATATTCTGATTGGGCCTCACCACTTGTCGTTGTTACCAAGAAAGATGGCTCACTTCGTCTCTGCACTGACTTCTCAGGAACGGTGAATAAAATGACCGAAAACGTCAAGTTTCCCATTGCTAGAGTCGAGGATATTTTCTCTAAGTTGGCCAGGTGTAAATACTTTACGGTAATTGACCTTCAAATGGCTTACGGACAGTTGGAACTTTCTGAAGCTGCAAAACGCATCACTGTCGTCAACACACCTTGGGGATTATATAAACCTCACAGACTACCTTTTGGCATAAACATAAGTGGAGATCTGTTTCAAATGGTCCTAGCGAAGATACTAGATGACGTTCCCGGAGTTTCCTTCTACTTTGATGACGTCATCATCGGAGGTGAAACTTTGCAAGAATGCTTCACACGCACGTGTGATGTCCTGAATCGTCTGGCCAAACACAATGTCAAAGCGAGCGCCAGCAAAAGCCAATTCCTAACCTCATCTATCGAGTACCTAGGATACAAGATTGACGTCACTGGTATACGGCCATCAGGCAAGAACTTGGAGGCCGTCCTAAATTCTCCACCACCTCAAGACAAATCACAATTACGTTCCTTCATCGGGATGATCAACTTTCATCGAAAGTTTGTACCCAACGTAGCTTCGAAACTTCACTTTTTGCTTTCTTTACTCAAGAAAAACGTCTCTTGGAACTGGGACGATAACTGTCAACACGAGTTCGACAGCATCATGGCGGAACTTCGACAGGTAAATCCTATTGTACCTTTCGACCCAACAAAGCCAGTTGTACTTATCACTGATGGCTCTCCTTTCGGCTGTGGCGCGCAATTGTGTCATCGAGTTGAAAGCGGTCTACAGACCATCGCCTGCTCTTCTACCACCTTCAGTGAGACGGAGCGGAGATACTCCCAGGTAGAGAGAGAAGCTCTAGCCATAGTTCACGGTATCAAGCGATTTCACAAATTTTTACTCGGATCCAAGTTCGAGATTGTTACAGACGCACGTGCTGTAAAGTTTATATTTTCTCCGGATCGAGCCATTTCAAAACATTCATCCAATAGATTGATGAGATGGGCTCTACTTTTATCTTCATACCAATATAATATAATTCATTCCAGCAAGGTAGAAGTAGCTGACATGCTAAGCAGGTTGCCTACACAAACACATGACACAATACCAGCTGGGGAAGAAGAACTTCATGCATATTTCGGGTCCATTGAAGACGCTGTAGCTCCTCTTTCACGTGACTCTATACAGAACGCTACTTCAGAAGACCCGCTGCTCTCATTAGTTGTCTCATGTGTAGTAAATGGTTGGCCAGATCAACTCGACACGTCCGCCGAACGGAAGAAGCTCGCACCTTTCTTCGAAAGAAGAGCTCACCTTACGTACGAGCAGGGAACGCTCATGTGGTCGGGTAGACTTATCATTCCCACAGTTAAACGGAATGAAGTTCTTAGAGCTTTACACGATGGACACATAGGTTCAACTCGTATGAAAGAGTTGTGTCTGTCCAGATTTTGGTGGCCAGGCATGTCAGCAGAGATTACGGATTTTGTAGCGAGCTGCAATACATGCCGAGCAAACGCTCCTAAGGTCCGAAACGGACCCGATTCTTCATGGCCTCTCGCTTCGTACGTGAACGAGAGATGGCATATAGACCACTTTTTCTTTGCAGGACGTAAGTTACTACTGATAGTAGATGCCTTCAGCAAGTGGACAGAAGTATGGCCTGTACACACATTGGACACAAAGGAAACGATCCGCTGGCTTATGCAATCTTGCGCAACGCTAGGGATACCAAATACTATCGTATCCGACAACGGCCCAACGTTCACTTCTCTCGAATTTCGTAACTTCTGTCTTAAGAATGGCATCAAACATGTTACTTCACCACCTTATCACAGTCCTAGCAACGGCTTAGCAGAACGATACGTTCGTACTGTCAAAACCGCTCTTGCCAAGCTTATAACTGACAAACCCAATCTGACCACGCTTGAACTTGATATGGGGATCGCCAACCTTCTTTTCATCCTTCGGAACACGCGACTGGGTGGAAACGGAAGCCTACCAGCACTTTCGGTCTTGAAACACCAATCCAGATTTTGGTGGGAACCAAACAAATTGCCTCTGTCGAGTGAATCTCCGTTCAAGCCGAGGAAGTCAGCAAAGTTTCAGAACGATTCTTCATCGAGATATGGTACTTTCGCCATCAACTCAGCAGTTTGGGTTCAATCACCTAAGCACGGTACTCCAAATTACATCCCAGGAGTTGTCATTCGTCGAATTGGGGATAGCATCCTCTACGAGATAATGTTGGAAGATGGAATCAAACGAGTGGTACATCCCAGGTGGTTGAAGAGACGTGTTTCACGTGACACTGCAGATGACGACGACTTCAACGTTACAATACCAAATAGAAATTCAACAAACCCCGGTGGAATAGTACCAGAACCTACCCCAGGCAGAGCCGGATACCCAGGACCAGGTCCTAGCACACCTCACTCGTCTCCGAGAAGGTCTACCAGGGTTCGCCGCCCACCAGATCGGTACGGTCATCAGCATACCTGATTTTTTTTTTTTTAATGGGACACCTGGAGGGATGATACGGTCCAGGTATGGCTACAAGGCTTGATCTTCACGGTCAAGAAGAAGAGAAAAATCACAAGAGATATATTCTGTGAAATGCTGGCTATATCATGGTTCAATGTATTTTGTATGTTTCGGACATAACGTCCAGTGAATATTAAATATGTTAATTGTTTACCGTCTGGTTATTAATCCACATTACCAAGTCCTTCACCCCGAACCCTATCAATTTCTTCTTGTGGGGTCATGTGAAAAGTCTTGTGTACGAGGCACCTGTCCAGACAGAAGAGGATCTCCTAGCAAGAATTCTCGCTGCTTGTGACATTGTTCGAAAGACCCCAGGGTTGTTCCAAGGGGTACGCCAAAACTTTGTGCGACGATGTCATGCCTGCAGCAAAGCTGGATGACGCCACTTTGAACAACTGTTGTGAATGTAGCAGCTTGTGAAACTTGTGTAGGTAATAAAAGTATTACATCTTCATAAACCGATTTTCGCTTATAACTTTCGACTAAGTCGTTTCGGGACAAGGCTTCCTTATCTCAAATTGATACATGTGCCCTTCTCCATCATCCCTGAACGCTTGTATCATCAGCCGGGAAACACCCTGTATATAATTAATGTATTTTGTTATGGAGTCAGTCAGTTGATGGCAATTTCGACCCTGTTATTATTAGAAAACGTTTTCCCTAAATGGCCTGTACATGCTTTCTAAAAGTCGGTAGCCCCTCTCGCCACACTTTTCTCGCAAAATGTGCTTATACTCTTTTATCTTCTCCACCTACCATTTATAACCACAATTTACATCTCTCTGCACAACCAGTGCCGGCGATTTGGTTCCAAAACCGGGGGAACAAGGTACCAAAACGGGGGCAAAGACAGTATATTTCTCTTTGTAGATAAGATTTAGCATAGTATGGGGTCAAAGTGGCGAAAAGTTAGGGAGCAACAGCCCCCCCAAATCCCCCCTTATCACCACCACTGTGCACAACTGTACCATTTTAAAGGCCCTTAATTTTCTCCACTTACTGAATATAAACATAAGATCGTGTGGGGAAATGATTAACAATGGTATTCTGGAAGAAATTACGAGTGTTGTATACCTCACATTAATAAACTGTTGCCCCAGCCTTGGTTAGTCTTGGTATCTGAAAACGGGTGAAAGGAGACGTTGCCTGCAACACTTTTAATGTTACTTTTGGCATTCGCTTCAGAATAGGTTTGTTTAAAAATTCAATTACATGAACTAGTATTAGGTATTTAGTTAAATTAATGAAATATACAAAATATATTTTAAGGCTGAATATGTTTTCAGAATCGTAAAAGGACATTTTTAATATTTCCGCATTAGAAAATTGACATTTATAAGGGATAAAAAATAAAGATATAAGAATTTGACAACTTCTGGTTTTAAATACTCAAAATTGACTTACACACATAAAGTGGTCACCATAAAGAGTTTTGTATTTACGAAATATATGCTAAACTTCAAGTGCAAGGGGATAACATCTTATTTCTAGTGAAAGTATTACGTTATTCTATGTACAGCATTCAATTGGTCGTTCAACTTTAATTATATATAGCGCGCATAAAGTGCAGACATATTTATGCGTACTTGTACTTGAATCGCTAAATATTTGTATCTTGTTTGCGATGAAATATCCGTGAAGGAAGAAAAACTTGCAGCAGGGATAGACTTTAAAAGTTAAAAATTTTAGTACCAATATTCGTCTTACATGATTTTGCACATAAAAACAAATGATTATGATTTGGAAAACTTTATCATGGAAAAGTTCATTTGTACATTAACTGGTGACATGCGAAAATAGTAAGTTCTGACCTGGCGTATGAATTTTCACTATAGTTTGGAACTGACTTTTTAATTCAGTTATTTCTGGATAATTAATTAACATCAATTACATATTTTATCTACAATCTACACAAGGCTTCTGCTTTTCCCTACAATCAAACAAATGATGTCAATTGCCTGGCACCGAAATGTCAACCTCACGCCGACGTAGTACACCTCATTAAATGCAATGCTGTAGGACAACGAAGCTCTGGCGCCTGGTCCAGTATAATCATGTGTAGGGCTCTGTGTTGTCCTGTTTTGCCCATATATGTGCTAAGTGTCCATTGCAGTCTTGGCTTTGAATTAGGTAAGTGTACTTTAATTCTCAGATACAGATGTTCTAGCTGCGGTAAGTGGTTGGGCTCGTGTAATGTGAAGGATACGAAAGTGGTAACGCAACCAGAATTTTAATTTTAATCGATTTATCAATTTTTAGGGGAGTGAGGTCAACACACGAGCCCGCCACGACGTTCATCACAAAATAAAAAACATTAATATTATGAGTAATAATGGCAATTATAATAACAAGAACATTAATAGCCTATTTCTAATAATAGTAATTAATGGGGCTGAACCGATACCGATGTCAATGTATCAGTATCGACCGATACTAGTGGTATCGGTTGGAATTCATCTACCTTTACTAACCGATACTTTTCCGGCATATTGGTCTTTTACGCGAAATTTTCGCGTAGTCTAATTATCCTGGAAATCATACAAATTTCAAAATTTATTTTCATTTTGCACCAATTTCACACGAGAAACTGAATTTTGTGATTACGTATCATATATATTTCAATATTCTGATGTAATTCTTGTATATTCTGAAGCAAATTTCTTAGTCAATTGATGCATGTAATTGGAAAAAGTATATTTACACACCAATATTGATGAATATTTTGAGTAAATTTCAATTATTGCGATTTCCAAGTATCGGTGTCGGTTCAAAGTGGTATCGGCTTATCTCTAGTAATTAACATTAATATTATTAACAAAAAATAATTAATAAAATGCATTACATCATTACAACTCTCTCATCAAAGAATTTTTATAATTTAACTGTAATAAATACGCAAGTAAAAAAAATAAACAGTAGATTATAAAATTGAAAATTTGAATGAGAATTCTTAACTTTGCAGAAATTTAGCATTCTTCACCCTAGATGCGGCACAACTTCTCGCGAAGGGGAGAGGTTTCCGGGAATAAAGCCAAAAGTACGTACTTTCACCATTGCAGGTGACACGTCCTCTACCCACTACTTGCACATTAATTTCTGTTACAATAATCCACATAAAGACGACGTTTATGAACATTCCCTGAAATGTGTGGCCAGACGCAACAAAATACAAGACGGACCACACCAAGGGAGGATCACAGTATTGTGCGCCAAGCATTACCAAACCCTATCACATCTGCATCTGCTATCAGGACCATCTGCAACATGGGTGCCCATCCCCCCACCCCAAGGCCTATGACGCATTCCTCCCAAAGGTAGAACATTCTCCCCCCCCTCTTGTGCCGAATTATTTACTCAAATTATTTTGGTCAGATAACATTTGTGGAACAGTATAATATAGACATATTTAAGCAATATGTGTTTACCTTAGGTACTTTAGGCTCACTTTCATGTTTGCTAAGATAATACGTACAAAACTGCTCAGGCTGCCACTGTTAGTGTACTGAACTTTATTCTTAGCAGTTTGTCTGCTTTACTAACCTTGTATTAATGCGAGCAGCACGCCCCCCAACCCCAACCAAACCGATTCCAAAAATAAATGGTTTCATAAAGTGCGCAGGTTTTAAATCGCTTGTCATTTTTTTTTGTTTGAAGGTTGGCAACACTGTTCTTGTCATTTTCGTTATCTCTTATCATTTTCGTTATCTCTTATCATTCCGATTATTAATTGAGCAATTGTTGTTTTTTTTCAGATGTTCAGTTGAGTTGCCATGGAGCGGTTCACTACGAAGCAACGCGTCGTTATTTTGAAGACACATAACAGAAACGGTGAGTGGCCTGCTCTGGATAAACTGGAAACCGTGATTTTGCGATTCCCCGTACTTTTCTATTGTTGTCAGGGTGCAAGGAATAAACATCCGGTAAGCAAACAATGCATAGCTACCGCATAGTCGACAGTTTACGAACTGTCTCTTCATAAGACTCACCGTTTCTGTTATGTCTCTTTAAAATAACGACGCGTTGCTTGGTAGTGAACCGCTCCATGGCAACCCAACTGAACATCTGAAAGAAAAAAAAATGCTCAATTAATAATCGGAATGATAAGAGATAACGAAAATGATATGAGCAGTGTTTCCAACCTTCAAACAAGAAAATGACAATCGATTTAAAACGTGCGCACTTTATGAAACACCCTTTATAAGAGGTGGTGTTTCATTTCAACCCCATCGCCATGATCACCCACAGGTAGGTAGAAAAACTGTACATAATCACCATAACTAAAAATCAATAAGAAGTCAATCAAACAAAACGATATACCCCATTTTTGTGTGAAGATATATAAAATTGGTGTAAATTCCCCCCCCCCCCCCCCGCCAAAAAGTCCCATAACGCAGGCGCGTCATGAAACCCCCTGTGGGCACCCCTGCTCTGCAACACCCCGTATCATCCCGCAGAATTGGTTGCAGACTGGCATGAGTCGGACTACGATTTCACCGTCCCACGCGGGGGCTGCCGGTAACACCAGATCTGCGAAGCATGGACTGCTGACGAGTGACCGTGTGCAAGTAGGGCGCCGACGAGGGGAGAGTTGTTGTGGAAATTCTCCCTGGCATCATGGTGTGGGGAGTAGGGCCGGCGCCAGGGGGATGCGCACCCCTTAAATTTTATCCTCAGCCCTTTCAGCTAGAATTTTTCAAATCCTATTTTCAACTGAATGAAATGTTCTCTTACGTTATGCTTTAAAATCTATGTCGTTACTTTTACAATAACAGGCAATCCGTTGGTCCTGAAAGAGAAATTGCATTTACTTTTCTGTAGTGACAGCGATCTAAACAAATATTATATGCCGTTGTCTTTTGTTATGAATTGTTTGTACTTTCGTTTATTTCGGTAGACTGTTGGTGGTTTTTCGTTACAGCTCAGTGTGAGTTGTTTCATTTTTTAACATATTTTGGCATTGTTGAAAATAAACAGTTTCATTATCCACCTAATTTTTCTTCCTCTATTCTCAAAATCAACCAGAAAGAAATAGGTGTTTTCAGTTGATGATCGCGTTGTGTCCGGAAAGTTATTGAACGCAAGTTGTATCGAGACGGTCTTTTTTTAATGCACGCTTTTTTGTAAGGGAGGCAGTCTGATAATTACGTAAAACTGACTACATGATTTCGTATTTTTTGTATGTGTTATTCCCTTTTGCAAATAGCAGAACTTCAGGCTGCACAGCGATTTCCTTCTTACTTTCGTTTGCCAACGAACAAAAATTGAACACTCAGCAGTAGTCTCTGATGTGCATCGTGAAAGAGTATAAGAAGACAAAGAACTGTTGATCAACGAAATGTTTCATGTTTATGAAAAGGATATAAGGTGAATCCAGAGTTTTTATTTAAAAATTGGGTTCAAACCTGAACTTTTCACCAACGCCAAAGTATTTTCAATTCAATTTCATTTCTTTTATTTGTTATTTTTTTAAATTTATTTCTTGTTTTGGATGGCGAAGTTAAGGCACCCTTCTCTTCCACTTAACCGTCTCTACCTTACATTTCATAAATTGATTATAATAGCTAACTGTTTACGAACTATATAAAAAGTAATGACTTGAATAACAACAACGACAATAATAATAATAATAATAAAGGTTAGATATAAGGTCCTGGAAAGATATGAGATCTTACTCTGTTCGCCCCCATCCCCCGGAAAAAAAATCTCCGGGCTCGCGTAATTGCATGTTTGATATTTTCTATATTTTCAACAAAGCACCTCTAAATTAATTCCTCGCCCTTCAGCACCCCTACAAGGTTAGTCCTTGCGCCGTCGCTGGTGGAAAGCCACCGGGTGACTTCAGATCACCTGTGATAGTGGTTCTGGAGAGTCTGCGTTTTTATGTGTACCCCTCATGAGACAGCATCCTGGTACAGTCTTTCAACATGACAATGGTCGTCCACACACGGTACATGCGTCTATAGGCTGCCTGTATAATGTTGAGGTACTCTCATGGACAGCAAGATCCCCCTAATCTGTTCCCAATAGTAAAGTTCTCCGTTCATATATCACCGTGCCAAGAATGCACATTTAGGAGATGTGGGAGTAGGGCCCAACACATTCTCGATCTCGGCCATTTTGGAGGTGATGTGATCAGCACCACAATTATTTTTTTTTTCAGAAGCATATCACATGTCACCAAAGTTGTCAATGAAGTTTCTAGGCAGTACGTGTTTAGCGAATGTTTGTGGTTATTTTCTTACCTTGGCCTATGAGGCCTACAAGCTTTTATCTGTGTTTCTTGCGCGGAAGCTGTGTGGACGCACCAAGCCCGAGAGTTCTTCGTAGGGCATGATTTATTACCGTTTCGCCCAAAACCTGTTTCGCTGAATGTCTACAGAATACTTTACTTCCATGTGAGAATCAGACAGCTGGCCTCCAAGGCACGACGGAAAGGGTCCAGGATTCGAATCCCGACCACGGCTTGAGTGGTCTTTGTGAGTGTCTATTCATTAATTTCATCATATCATCACTCATTCCCATCTTCGCGATAAGCCAAAAGTGGCTGGAAAACAAAGTAAAATTAACCAAATCAATCAATCAATCAATCAATGTGAATAAGATATTTTCTTCAACATAATAATACTAATTTAGTTTTCGTTAAATGCTATTAACTTATACAGCTCAGCGCTTGAAATAAGTATAGATTATTTAGTTGTTCTTAATAAGGAGTTGATCCGTTTATTAGTTTTATTCTGAATAAATTAATATTTAGACAACGTTTTCAATTTAATTGCAAGAGCCTTTAACATTATTGTATTTTCAGTAACGCCCTTTCCCCAGTACCTATTATGTGACGGTATCGATTAGAAATTGCACAAACATACCTAGGTATAATTTCGAAATAAACAAATTGCTATAACATTACAGTCTACGTGTTCGAAACGTGGCGGCGAACACATTATGTTTGCATTTGTTCGTTCGTTCGTCGATTTCATCAACACCTGTCGCAAGCCTCTCTTGAGATTATTGATATTGTATGCCATTCAAAACACGGTGGAGACATTTCAGAACGAACACTTGAATTTCTGTCCGCATTTATTGTAAATTCATTGATTTGGTCTGTTTGAAAATACTGTAATTGCTTCATACAACATCGCAAGTACGTACTTTGCAAGTACTTGTATTTTGCTCACGGAAGACTCCCGTGTTGTTGTTTTGAAGAGTCGCTGGTGGCAACCATGTCATGCGTCCCTGGCCTCATAGCGATCGTTTGTTGTGTTGAGGCAAACATGCAGATCAGACTTTTAGCGCTTATGGCGCAGAAACTAAATGCTTTCGAGATAACGTTTATAAGGAAAGTTACTTGTTTTTATGATGCCACCCCGTATATATGTTCTCATTTCATTTAACACTTTAGCGGTGTGTATTCCCAAAGGCCAGTTGACTGGCGCTAAGGTGTCCCTTAAATTTGAGTATGTCATGTTTTGTAAGGCTCTCTGGGCACGGAATGGTCTGCTGGGAGTAGTATTTTCGTTCTACAAGCGCAACATTTATACGTACTATTACTTTTATTTATTCATTTTATTATTTTTATATTTTCATGATTATTGATTACTGTTTTGCGTAAATGAATTATTTCTGTCCATTTTTCTTGCAAGAGAGCCGCTGTGGACTAGTCGTTGTCGACATCCGTGGCACAGAAGTTAGCACAGCGCGCTAACAGGTTGGAATCCTGGTTCAGACATGGATATTTGTGTTTTTCTCAGTGAGAATCCAGATAATTACAGAAATTTGATATGTGAAACTTGAGAAAACGTGAAAACAGAAGATACTACAATTTAGGGGTATTTCTTTTACCAAAAAATGCCGGTATGGCGTCTGACTGCCACGCGGGAGATTCGGGGTCGATTCCCGAGGTGGGTGATCTAAGGTCGGGATTTTTCAGACCTCATCCCCGCATATAGCGGCTCCTGGGCTCACCAAGCCTCAAATCAATGTGTACCTAGGGGCAAACCGGAGGAGTCATGGCATCCTGAGCATGTAGCTGATCATATCACCTCCAAAATGGCCGAGATCGAGAATATGTGCCTACTCCAGTGGCGTGCATTCTGAGTAGGCTAGGTAAGATCCGCGTACCCAGGTAAAATTGCGGTAATTGCATGTGAAATTGTATCACGTGCGAGTGATGGAAATGAAACATTTTCATCTTTGTCGCTTCGTGTTCCGACGGCTCTCAAGCCATGGAAGCGCAGCCTGTATAGGACCCGGGGCCCTACAGTGATTATAAGTTCATTGAATGCGGCGCTTACTGGCCCTGTAGTGAGCGTATGGACATGATTTACCTAGTTGCATTGGTCCCCCCTGGGAAGAATACCTTGCTTGCCCCTCCATGGGAAAAAAATCCGGCGGACGTCCATGGCTATCACAAATACACGAAATATCTGAGTCATTTTCGTTCACTTGTTCAGTTACAATTCAGCCAGTGGCGGTTCCAAAACTCGGGGATGGGAAAAGCCACAAGGACATTTTACTTTCCCTTGGTAAGGTTTTAGCATAGTGTTTGGCAAATGTGGCAAAAAAAAGTGGAGGGTAGTTGCCCACCCTAATCTTCGCAACCTACCTTAATTTAGGGGGAACCTCACGCCCTTGCCCTGCTCCCACATCCTCTAAATGCACTTTCATGGCATGGTGCTATATACACCAGGAACTATATATTTTTACCTTGCCCATTTTTTCTTATATTTGTTTGCATATTTCCATATTTTTTAATCACATATTTATAAAACATTATTCTCATTTATTTAGTACAACGTGCATTATACAGGGTGGCTCAAAAAGTCACTTAACCACCCGGTACAAGTCCACTGTAGCGCGCAACGTGGAAATGGTGATGACCAATCGTTGCCAGGCCAAGGGGGAACCACATTCACGCCACCCGCGTGGTCGGCGGCCATCTTGATGTCCGCCATCTTGAATACAACTTCAGAATTTTAAATGGGAAGGGGGTGATATGATATATCAAATCAAACTAGAATTTTACGAGAAATGCAATGGTGAAGGTTTTTTCGACGTATATTTAACCAGTAAAAAGTTATGACAATTCTTGTGCCAATTTGCTCCTTTACGAGGTGTTAGAAAATGCCTTAGAATTTGTTTAGCGCATCGGTAACGCATCGAAATCAAAGTGATGTCTAGGGAGAGAAGTTCGCATGCCATTGCACAAGATTTTAATGGGATACATCCATGAAAAGCTGCGCATTATGAATCGTTGTCGCGAACAATTTACAGTGTGACGCTTCCATTGAATTAAAAGTCCTTCACAGTGACAATGCTAATGTTTATGTTCATAAGGAAGCTCATAAACAGAATATTCGATGCTTTTTATCTGATAACCCGTTTTCGACAGATCACAGCTGAATGGTTAGTGCTGGTAATTTAATGGTGTGGCGTGCTGTGTGGAACACGATTGGTTAGTCAATTTTCCATCAACGAAACCTTAAATGCTTAGGGCTACTTGGATTTGTTAAATAAATAGGTTTTTTCATCCTTGCTTATGGAAGAAGGTACTTTTTACAGAGTTTTTTCAATAGGGAGGAACACCAGAACACTATGGGAACGTTGTGAAGCAGTTTCTGTCCAAAGTTAGTTATCAGATGACAAGGGTCGCATATTCTGTTTATGAATTTCCTTATGAACATAGACATTAGCCTTGTCACTGTGAAGGACTTTTAATTCAATGGAAGCGTCACACTGTAAATTATTCGCGATAACCATTCATAATGCGCAGCTCTTCATGGATGTATCCCATTAAAATCTTGTGCAATGGTATGCGAACTTCTCTCCCTAGACGTCACTTTGATCTCGATGCGTTACCGATGCGCTAAACAAATTCTAAGGCATTTTTCTAACACCTCGTAAAGGAGCAAATTGGTACAAGAATTCAGTCATAACTTTTTACTAGTTAAAGATACATAAAAAAACCCTTCACCATTGCATTTCTCGTAAAATTCTAGCCTGATTTGATATATCATATCACCCCCTTCCCATTTAAAATTCTGAAGTTGAATTCAAGATGGCGGACATCAAGATGGCCGCCGACCACGCGGGTGGCGTCAATGTGGTTCCCCCTTGGCCTGATAACGATTGGTCATCACCATTTCCACGTTGCGCACTGCAGTGGCCTTGTACCGGGGGTGTTAAGTGACTTTTTAAGCCACCCTGTAGAATAAACTAATTATACACTAAAGACTTTTCATTGGGTTTTCTTACACTTTTTATTACAATTAATATGAATTGTGGAACGAAATGTTTCATATAAGGATACAATACTCTATAGGTTAATACATTTTTACGTATATATTTATATTTATCAATACAATGTTGTAAATAAAATGACAGAAAAAGATAGCATAGTATTATAATAGGTTTGTTCAGTTTTTGAATAAAACTCTGCGCCTTGAACAAATTAGTGCCATCATTGTGTTCTTCATTTGCAAATTGCCAAAGTCCGAGTAACAAAAAAATACAGGAAAACAATAAAAGGAGCAAGTGATGACAACAATGGCACTGATCAAATGAAAGCAATGTTGATGTTGATAAATCTCCTCTGTGAATGTTCGAGCATATGAAACAGTTCAACAGTGATAAGTAGGTCTCAATCCCTTGAACCGCCGGCTGTCATGTTGCCCTCACATAATCAATTAATGGTAAATCACAGACAAAGGAAAAATACAATTATCCGACATATTATTGCCAGTAATGGGTTATGCAGATACTTACAGAAATAAGGAAGTAAATAAGACTACATTACTGAAGATGACATTTTGACCTCCTGCGTATGCCTACCAAAATTTATGATGGCTTGCTAGTATAGCATATGCTTGTACCGTCGTCGGTACATATGACTTAATCAATGAATTTGGACACCCCTTTCATCCTCCTCCGAAGATAAACTCCTTGTGTGTGACAGTGTGATTGCTTGCTTGCATCCTATCACACAGAAGTATTGGCGGATATTGTGGAGGGGCCTCTTACAGAAAGGGTGGGCATTACTATACCCCAGCGAACAAAAAAGTTCAAGACACATAAAATAAAATTCTCAAATAATATCCCCTCTAAACTGCCAAAGAGCAGAAATAACCGGCAACAATATACCTATTGTACACCCAAATGCAAAATAAATGGTATGAGAATTGTACATCACCATTTCCCTCCAGTCTGTTTTCCACAATGTGAAGGCCATGCATTGAAATAAACACGTCAGAGACGAGAAGATAACATCTGCTTCGCATCGACAACATTCCATTCTTTAAAACAACCCAAGGTGTAGCACAGAAAGAATGAAAATGACAATGAACAATTTGCCTACTGTTATCTTTGCTGTCGGCTGTACGTACATTTAAAATCTGGGACATCTTGTTTTCAGGTGGATGAATATAACGAATGAAGTTAATACACACCAGCTAAGAGACCAGTGGTATTGTGGCCTCCACTCCCTCCAGATGTAAATAAGAAGGCTTTAGATAAATCGAGGACCATAATTTTTCATGTAGTTTCCAGTTTGTTTATACATAAAAAATTAACGAGAACTTAACAGCGCCATTGAAACGCGAGGAAAATCGAAATAATTAAGTAACAATAATATTTTAACATTTCTCCAAGGTAAGCTAGAATTTTTTCTTTTGTACTTCGCTAAAACATAGTTCTCGGACTTCATTTGTTGGAAAAGGACAGTCTTGTACAGCCAACGGCATATTAAATAGGAGGAAAAAGATTTTCCCGAAGGAAAATAAGTTGGCAATGCTACGAACACCGAGGCATTCTTGATAAGACGCTTGAGGAGCGTCGACCAAACTTTCCTGAAAAAGCACAACCCCAGTATGGAAGGTCATGCTACACGCGGATTGGAAACTTTCGGGAGCATGCTGTCTACACAGTTCTTCCCAAATGCCTGTTTGAAGATGAATCTTCTGCTCGTATTCTATTTTTCAAATGTAGTTCTGACATTCTAGTCATTTTTCAATTATTTTTATTTGTTCTTATTTTGCTTTGCTTTTATATCACTTTTATAATTAATCGCAACTTTGAATATTGATAATAATCAGATTGAATTGATTAAGGGTCATTTAAAAAAGAACTTGTCAGACCAGATCTTAATGGATATTTCATGAAGGAACCCGGAATCTAAAGCTGATAGGTTGAGGAAGACCGTCAATAACTCCCGGCCATGAACTGGCTTATAACATTTGTAATTCGTCAGGAGTATTTTTGTTCTGTTCATGCCTAATGCCTGCTTTCCAACAATTAATTTATAAGTGACATTGATCCACACATCGTTCGATGGGGAAAAGCCATGTATTGTTTGAGAGGAGGAACACATCTCGTTCATATATCAGCTACAATCATGATTGAATTGCTTTATTTTACTTCGCTTCTTGTGCCACTTTTGGCTAATTTGTTAAGATGAGGATGAATGAGTGATGATATGATGAAATTGATGAATGGACACTCACAAAAATTCATGCCGAGGCCATGATTCGAACCCGGGAACCCTGGCGTCGTAGCGGGATGTGCGAACCACTCTGCCACGGTGGCCGGCATGTCCAAAATACTACGTTCGGAGATCATTTGGACTTGGCAATTTTGATATACAAGTTGCATTGTCTCTACTTATATTCAATATGTCCAAATTTTATCCTAATAAGACAATCTCGCAACAACACAAAATGTTCTAATGGACTCGAATTCACAATGATTAACATATACTTGACCTACATTTTTTAAATGCAAAATCTGGGTGATGAAAATGTGCCTCAACACGAATGAAAATGCAATTTTCATTAAATACACTAAAAATGCTGACCAAAGCAGACTATGTTATAAATAACACTACACTCATAATCTTCTAACAGGGTTTTCTTCGGAATAAGATTCAGGAATAGGATTATCATTCACTACAAAACAATAGCTATAAACATGGGATAAACCTGAAATGAGGGGCTAGTATTCACCATAAGAGAAGTGCAGCAGGTAAAACGAAATACATATGTAAGGATGTGGTGTGTAAGTGTAAGTTTCTATATGTGACAACTGACCTAGAGGATTTTACGCCAGGGGTCCCAGGTTCGAATACCGGCCTGCTGATTGGTGTTATTTTTGAATGATGTTCTATTTATCATACGTATGTCCACTCATCTTCATCGTCGCGATTGCCCAAAAGTGGAAGAAAAGCGACGCTAAATAACAATGGACAGAAAACAAGAACATATCCATTTATCACATCCAGCAAATCCACACACAAACCGCTTCTGGCATTCGTCTTGCAGAATGGCCTTGGGGATTAAAGATCGTCCATTTCCTGGTTCAGGTCGAGACAATTCAGGTGCCTTATCAAAGCTGCCCTGAAGCACGCAGGGTTTCTAACCCACTTCGCCATGAGGTCTACTATTACCTTTGCCGTTGTTTGTACCACTATACACAATTTACTGGTTGCCTAGGTCATTTTGCAAAACATTACATTGTATTGTAAATATTTTATTGCTCAATCTCTTTAAAACTCAATAAACCAATGGGAACCCCGTGAGTAATAATGTTTCTGAGAGGAATTATTGCTATTTTAAGGAACACTTCATGCATAATGACAGTCATACGAAACGAACTGTTTCCCCCCTTTTATTCCCTCTCCCTTCCCATCCACGCAATGCTGGATCTGCCAAGCTGTTATCGCCGCAACTGAGCGGAAGCCTCTATGGAACTTTGTCTTATTTCCCAAACATTAGAGATTTCCTACACATTATTTACTCCGGCAGTCATAGAATGGCTCAGGATTAATGCAATTAATAGGAGCATCCATTTGAAGGAAGAAGAGTTGCTAGAATATATTATCAAAATGTAGATTGTGCCAGAAGTATGTGTAACAGATAATATATGTTATTTTCAAAATACACTGAGTTGAGTTGTTTTAAGTCCACTTTGTGCATAATAATTCTAATCGGGACTGCACCTACAGATTAAAATGGAATCCGGACAACTATGTGCCTCCACCGGGTATCGAATCCGGGACCCCTTGATTACAAGGCAACGACGATATGACTGAGCCATGGGGGAGGCTCGAAATACACAATGTAATACCAACAGAAGGAAATTGGTAGAATATAATTTAAGGCATTCTGGCAATATGATATTTTTGCCAATTTTCTTGTTTTGATCACACGAGGTGTTGTAGTACAACACCATCAAGGGGAACGCAACTGTCTTCCTGTTAAAGACTCCTTTCGATACTGCAAGTCATAGAAAAGGGATATCTATCATGAATGTATGAAATCCCATGGATAGCTAGCTTCGCGGTTGTCACTCACAGTCGCTTTTTTCTGTCTGATGAGATTCTAAAACTACAGGACGCTATGGTTTGGTTTGAGTTGCTGTTTTAAGTCCATTTTATGCACAGTAAGGCTAATCGGGACTGGACCGACAGTTTAAAATAGGATCCGAACCACTTGTGCCCCCACCGAGTATCGAACCCGGGACCCCTTGATTACAAGGCAATGATGAGATGGTGGGATGCCCGACAGGACGCTAGTGAAACAATATCATGTCATGTCACTGATCTTAGCATATTCCTCTAGATAGTGCATTTATCACTCATATTTGTTGCTCATTGGATTTAATGTGTTTCAATGAAAGAAATACCCTCTGCAGGCAGCCTTTACTCTATGTCTCAGATATCTCTGGAGCAGACGAATGAAAATCATTATCTGTGCAAGAAGTGACGCGAGACGGCTCCACCAATGAACACGTGAGAGGGAAAGGGGGAAAGCGACGGCAGTTACCAGCCTTCCCAGCAGCGTGTACTGCTTCGATCTGCCCTCTCGATTTCCCCCACATCTGTAAGGCTATGTGCGACCTTGCTCCAGAGATAAGCGGGACAGAGTATAGCGGTCGGAGTGCGTCGAAGCAAGACGTCTGCGAGAAAGCAGCTTCGATTGGTGACCTACAAAGGCCGCGCCTGGCTTCTACTGGCCGGTAAGTGTTCTTTCCCGACAACTTTAGGTAAGGGCGGAAGTTCGCACGCTCTTCCTTTCATTGTTCTCTCTTTCTCATACCCAATCTCTGCCGGAAGAAGGCAGATAAAATGACAACTGAGTGCAAAGGCGTGTAGTTTCCCCTCCACCACTGGGTTGGTATTTCGTCCCGGTTAATTCTCAATCACATCAGCTGAGACAGTGCTTATAATGTAACGCTTTGAAAATGTAAAACGCAGTGGCTCGTTGGTGCTGTAGACAGAATATTTTCGTTACAACTCCTCTTTTAATTGTAAACTCTCTCTTCATTATTAAATAATATAGAAGGAAGTTTGAGTTGCTAAATGAAAGTTTCCTACTCATAATCCATTGTGGATTTATCTGCAGTATTAACAAGAATAATCCATATTTAAGTAGATCATACAATTATCAGGCTCGTATTTACATATACGCTTCTGCAGACCCAAGGCTAACAACTTCGTGAATCGCCTCCCCCGTTTTGGAGGCTAGGGGGGGGGCAGTTTCTCGTCCACTTTTGTTACTCTTTACTCCCGGCAGTGGCGGATCCAGAAATTACTGTCGGGAGGGGAGAATTTCAAAGTCGGGTACCTCACCGAACCTACACTTGCACTGTTTTATATGAACAATACCTATATGGTTCTTTTAGCAGGAGACGATTATGCTCTATGGATTAGCTCATTTAAGGGGTCCAGAGCGGAATTGATGGTTATTAGCAACATATGGCGGGGCCTGGGCGAGATCAGAATGCAAAGAACCGATCCGTTCTTTGAAATTTACATCTCAAAGTGCATTGATACAAAATCTTCAGGCTTATGCCAGCAGAAGTATTATGCAAATAAAATACCGTATTTCTTCGAATTCCAGTGGCACATTTTTTCTCGGGTCTTTGATCTTGAATATTTAGGTGAAACTTGGATTCAATGACGTATTAATCAGAGTATGTATGCATAAACAGGGGTAGAAAAATACAAGACACGTGAAAATGTTCACCTGCTGACTGAATTTTCAAATTCAGTGCTAAAATGTATTTATCTAGTTCGCTTGCTTATGGAAATTTCCATTATTTTTTTTAACGAGCACAGTATATATTTTTTTATGTTTGGCCTCAGTGGCTCAGTCGGGTTCCAGGTTCGAGTCCCGGGTAAAACATGAGTGTTTGTGTTTGTCCAGATGATAAGAAACTGAGAAACTGTAACCATTGAAAAGTGTAAAAGTGAGAGAAAGTGTGAATGGTGGGAGATACCTCCTATTAAAAAAAAAGTAAGTAACGCGTCTGACTACCATGCTAAAGGTCCTGGGTTCGACCCCCGGCCGGTTAAAATCCGGGAACTTTTCTAACGTTGGAAGTGGCCCCGGCCCACCTAGCGTCGAATGACATGGGTAGCTGGGGGAAACCCTGTGGGGTAAAGGCGGTCAGGGGCGTGATGCTGATCACATCACCCCCACTCACGACCGGATGAAGAAAGTGTGGGGCGTTACTCCCGCACCCCCTAAACGCCTTCATGGGAAACACTTTACCTTCTCTTTTTACATCATAATAATAAACATGCCATTATATTTTTTTAACTGTTACTAGACGAATATGGCGATATGGTACAGTCAGTCATATATTAGAATCATTGCATAGTTTTTCATAGTGTTATAAGTTGAGCCATTTTGAGGAAGGTCACGCTCGCTCAAGAATTAATTACTTTTAATTCAATCCAATTAACAAATTAAATGTTTGAAGATCGTATTTCAAAATGTGAAGCTTTTTCTTAGTTGGATTCACGGCCTTCTTAGACCATATTTGCAAATAAAAAAAGAGCTGTCTCCTGAGCACTGGCGTTCGCAGAGGGTGGCTCAAGGGGCTACAGCCCTCTCCGAAATTTTGAGAAAATCAACATTTTTCAAATAAAAGCAGTGAAGAACTCGGGGGAAATCAGAGGATAATAATGTGGATAATATTATTACAATTGAGGTAATAATTATAATAATTAATGAGGTACTTATAACTATATTAATTATTTACTTTATTTGTGGCAATTGCAATGCCACCTGTTGTTATTTTGAGAGAGGAAAATTCTAAAATATGAAATATCGTATTATGTATGCAACCTTCCCCAAGAAAGCATCCCCACCGTTACAATTCCAGCCACTTCAAAAAACAAAACAAAACAAAAAAAAAAACTGTGTACGACAGTGCTCCTGAGGAAAAGGGGCTGGCGTCTGAATTCCACCCCTGTAGGTAAATATATCATGGTATTAGTGTAATAGAATGAAGTATTTGCAAATTTCAGTAATTATGTTTGTTCCTCGATGTCTTCCCGAAGTACAAGTATTGTTAAAAAAATTTACCCTTTACGACATGTTGTGTCCTTTAAATTTGTTGTGTTAGATCAATGAACATTTCACAACAAAGAGTCAGTCTATTTTTAGTAGTGATCTCTGTGATTTGTTCTTATCAGTGACAACGCCAGAAGGGGCGGGGGGCGACCTCCAGTCAGAAACTTGGCCCCCATCTGCCCCCCAACTGAAGTTAATTGAGGCGGTCTATGGAAAAAGGGCATATACGAGAAAATGCCATTTTCAGAAAATCGCCGAGAAAGTTTTCATTGTTGAACTGAAAGAGACTGAAGCATAGTAGAAGGAAACAATTAACTGACAAATAAATTTGGTCTCTTCTAAAGAAATATACATGTATATTTGCTTGGTACGTTAGAAATCGAGTTTATAATTACGTGCTGGAAGAAACATGTTATGTGCCCTTTTTCCATAGACACATTATGAAACGTAAAAAACCTGGATTAGAGTAATCCAAAACACTATAGAAGTAACGATATGTATTTGAAAGTACGAAAATACCCTTATACTGCTTACTGTATAGTATTTTCTTTTCTTCCTTGATTTGAAAAAAATTCTGCCAGAAAATAAATGACATGAAATGAAAGTATATGTAGCGACATGACAACGAGATACACAAACCGGACACTGATATTTCAGCGACCAAATAAATGTCCAATTCACAGCTTGTCTTCATCCACCAAAAATTTGTAGAGCGATCGCACATCGTCTACTTTAGCACGATTGACTTCTGGGAACACTGCACTCTGAAGCCGAAGGGTTTTCTGCTACGATCTTTGGCACCAAAATCGAAATTCTTTGTAAAGAGGGTGATATGTATCAGAACATAGCAAAGCTCCACCTGTTTTGATTTTGATTAAGACATACTTCATGATCGTAAACTGATGGACTGGAGATACAGGTTTGGGTAGGAACATATTTTCTTCCCTTTTCTTATTTTTCCGCTGATTTTATGTTTTCTTGCCAGGAAATTCACTATTTTCACCACCGATTACACACTCCATGATGTTCTTAACGTCTAGGTGCTCCAACAAACGCCAGGAACTCAAGTAACGAGCTTCTCCAACCGAAAATCAACTCTGCAAGCGAGGAAACAAAAACAGGTGTACGAACCAACCTCTGTGTTTGACGGATCGTGTTCAAATTTTTAGCATTTATTCTTTACACTTATGGACACCAAATAAACTGTTCTCCGGAAAAAGGGCATAGAGTACTTATATGCCCAATTTCCATAGACCGCCTCAATTAAATATCGAAAAATAAGAGAGTTCATTTGTAGGAGTATAACGATATTCACCTTTTCTAAGTGGAGTATACTGTATGATATAACTTTTCATGCTTATAATACCTTCTTGACTAACAAATATTAATTTGTGTTAGTATATATGTATATATATGTGTGTGTGACTTTCGTTCAAGATTCGAGCGCCGATCTTGGCATAGGCGATTGATATCTCATTCATTTATGTCCTGTAATCGTCGCGATTAACTTAAGTTTTAAACAGTTTAGAACTGGATAAAAGCATCGAATGTGGATGGTTTTAAGACATCGCGAACATTCTGAGGACCACAAAACATCATCTGTAGTACGGCCAAATTATTCTATTCGTGAGAGACAACGGTAATTAGTAAAATACATTCAAAGCTGATCCAAGATTTGGTCCACTTTATGCACAGTAAGGCTAATCGAGACTGGACCTACAGTATAAAGTGCCTCCACCGGGTATGGAACCCGGGACCAAAGATGATCCAAGAAAACCGACACAACATGTCAGTTGTGAATGCATCGCGCTTTCTTACTATTCAGGGACTTGATTTTCGAAATGATGAGTCTGATGCAAACCTTAACAAATGAAATTTCTACGATACTCTTCAAGTTAATTTCAAAATGAGGGGATATTGTTTGGCAATGTATTGGACTTGAACCTTAAAATGCAAATTACACTCAAAATTCGATTCAGAACAAATTAATCTGCGTAATGTTCACACTTATTCTCAGCAAAATAAGCCAGGAAGTGGAAGAGGAGAAAGTATTCGCACTGATGTCAGATGCAAGAAAAGACTTTGTGCGAAAATTAAACAGGACAGATATTTGTATGGCGGCAGGTAAAGGAATGCTTTTTAGGATTTGCCACTCCTCATTCCTTAGATGCAGATTCGCTCTTTCTCGTACATATCAATATCGATGAACTTCTTCCCAGAAACTCCATAGGTGCCTGAAATTGTGTAGTACAAACATACGTTCGAGTCGTAGAGTGAGAGGTGCACAAGGGTCAGAATATTTCTGGAATTATCTGATAACTGTAACTCTTTTCAGATTGTTACTCCTGTGATACCATTTCCCTGAAAGGTGAAAAACAGATTTTGCCCAAAACTCTTGAGTGTTACGAAGATGGAACGAAAGTACTCCTCTTAATGGATTTCTTCGAAATCCTAGGAAAGTATAAATTGACATTTCACAAGGTTCACACTCTAGCTGTATTCTCTGTAACAATTCCAGTTTCCAATGCAGCGTGTGCAAGAACCTTTTCGTCTTTGCAACCTTTTTAAAGCCTTGCTCGAAACAGGATGCTGGATGCCAGCTGCCACATTTAGCTGTCCTTGCTATTGAGAAGAAATGTCAAGTCCTGGACGTACCGAAGGTGGGCAATGAAAAATAATAAAAACTGTTAATAAATATATTCTGTGCAATGGATTGACTAGAGAACTATTTTTATATTCTAAAATAAAAACCATGCCCTATTTCATTTCAACACCTCCAGCTCTTATTGAGATAAACTTAAAACCGAAGGATATCAAGTATTTCAAGAACTAGAGCCAGCTTGGCAAAACTGTTATTCATTTTAGATTCAGCCCAACAAAAATACTATAAATTCCTTAAAAAATATTTGGAAACTTAAAATAATATTTTTTGTAGGCCTGTGTGATCATTAATACCTGATTCTCATGAATTGTTTGCTTACTTCTAGTAGAGTCAAGGAATCTTAAACGTGGGAAATATTGGAACACAGATGCTTTTTGTGGAAGAATTTGTCAAAAACTCTAACGTTCTGTATTCTAACAATCATCTATCTATCATCTTGGAGAAATTTTGCCATCTAGGAAAATGGCTGACAAAAATCAGTTTTCATTAATACAGACAAAAAGGGGGGAACCCCCGAATGTATCCTAACCTCCACCCGCATACATTCGAGGGTATGTGCAAGTCCCAGTGCCTCTGTGATAAACTGGGACGGCAGTTGCTCGTTCTACGTTTCCCCCGTTATTGTTACGCTCCATTACTTTATTTGAAAAAATATATAAATATGCTGACCAAGGCAGTAATTTATTTTATTAAAAACATAAACTAAACGTAACGTTTCAACCATCTAGCAAGGTCTTCATCAGACTCTGTATCAAGTACAAAAGTAACAAGATACCAAAAACAGGGCATTATATACACAAAACATTACTCCCTCCAGACTAATAGAAAGTTGTTTTGGAACTTTCTCGCAGGTGGCTTTCACTATACTTTCACCTAAAAGGCGAAAAATATATACTTTCATATAGAATGTGGATTGGGCTTTATATATCACGCTCTTTTTCCTTCATTTTCTTCCTTCTCCTCTCCTCTTTCTCTCTTGTCCTTTCCACTCTTTCTAACACTTTCTTCCATTCTTTGTTTAACTTCAGTCCCCCATTCCAGTTCATTGTGTCTTCTTCACCTTGCTTCTCTATTTCCTTGGCTTCCTTCCATTTTCTCACTAGCATTCTCTTCTCCCTTCCTATCTGCTTAGCCTCATCCCACTCTATGTCATGTCCTGTTTCTCTCGTGTGTTTAAATATTGCATTTCTCTCTCTCTTAAGTCGTACATCATCCCTATGTTGTTTCAACCTATCTTTCAGTCTCTTTTTCGTTTCTCCTATGTACACACTCTGACATTCTTTACATTTTACTTCGTAGATAATCCCTTCCTCTTCCTCTTCTCTGTTTTCCTTTTTCTTGTTTGCATTCTTCGCTATTCCTAAGATGCTTCTCCCTCCCTTCCTGTAAGTTTTAATGCCCGCTTTCCTAAGCACTTTGCATATCTTTTCTGTGGTCTCCCCCATACTCCTTATTCCAAACCACCTCTCTTTTTCTTTCTCTTCATCTTTTTCTTTCTCTTCCAATTCTCCCCTTCCTCTTTTCTTCCTTCTTCTGTTTATGTCCAGTCTATCCTGCTTCTCATAGCCATTCTTTTCCAGCTGTTTCCATAGGCTATTTATTTTGCCTTCTTTTTCACATTCCTTCGTGCATATTTTCGTTATTCTGTCCTCCATATTCTTTATGAAATTTCTTTTTGTCACCTCACTTACATCACTTCTTTTGTGGCAGAATACCCCTGCTGAAGGAAGAAAATGAAGGAAAAAGAGCGTGATATATAAAGCCCAATCCACATTCTATATGAAAGTATATATTTTTCGCCTTTTAGGTGAAAGTATAGTGAAAGCCACCTGCGAGAAAGTTCCAAAACAACTTTCTATTAGTCTGGAGGGAGTAATGTTTTGTGTATATAATGCCCTGTTTTTGGTATCTTGTTACTTTTGTACTTGATACAGAGTCTGATGAAGACCTTGCTAGAAGGTTGAAACGTTACGTTTAGTTTATGTTTTTAATAAAATAAATTACTGCCTTGGTCAGCATATTTATATATTTTTTCATAATAATGGAAACAAGGCTTAATGGTGTTATACTTTATTTGAAATTTGCATTTTACATAAATCTGGAAATAAAATATTTGACAAATACAATAATATTTAATAACATATTATATAACATAAATATAATTTAGTATAATTACATTGGTATCAGTACAGTACAATGTTAATACACATACCTTTCATTTTTTTACATGAACCTTCCCTGGAATATGTATAAAATACGTTATAAGTATTGTGTGTATGTATACATTGTTTAACATATACCGGATTTTGGGATCCGAAATCTATAGTTTTGAGCTCACGCGCCCTGCATGTTACAATTTTCTTGTTAGAAACTGTGCATAGGGAGCTAGAGAACGACAGTAGATCAGAATGTTGTTTAAGACCATTGATTTTTTAAAATTTATTTCTTGTTTTGGATGGCGAAGTTAAGGCACCCTTCTCTTCCACTTAACCGTCTCTACCTTACATTTTATAAATTGATTATAATAGCTAACTGTTTACGAACTATATAAAAAGTAATGACTTGAATAACAACAACGACAATAATAATAATAATGAAGGTTAGATATAAGGTCCTGGAAAGATATGAGATCTTACTCTGTTCGCCCCCATCCCCCGGAAAAAAAATCTCCGGGCTCCCGTAATTGCATGTTTGATATTTTCTATATTTTCAACAAAGCACCTCTAAATTAATTCCTCGCCCTTCAGCACCCCTACAAGGTTAGTCCTTGCGCCGTCGCTGGTGGAAAGCCACCGGGTGACTTCAGATCACCTGTGATAGTGGTTCTGGAGAGTCTGCGTTTTTATGTGTACCCCTCATGAGACAGCATCCTGGTACAGTCTTTCAACATGACAATGGTCGTCCACACACGGTACATGCGTCTATAGGCTGCCTGTATAATGTTGAGGTACTCACTCTCATGGACAGCAAGATCCCCTAATCTGTTCCCAATAGTAAAGTTCTCCGTTCATATATCACCGTGCCAAGAATGCACATTTAGGAGATGTGGGAGTAGGGCCCAACACATTCTCGATCTCGGCCTTTTTGGAGGTGATGTGATCAGCACCACAATTTTTTTTTTTTTTTTCAGAAGCATATCACATGTCACCAAAGTTGTCAATGAAGTTTCTAGGCAGTACGTGTTTAGCGAATGTTTGTGGTTATTTTCTTACCTTGGCCTATGAGGCCTACAAGCTTTTATCTGTGTTTCTTGCGCGGAAGATGTGTGTACACACCAAGCCCGAGAGTTCTTCGTACGACATGATTTATTACCGTCTCGCCCAAAACCTGTTTCGCCGAATGTCTACAGAATACTTTACTTCCATGTGAGAATCAGACAGCTGGCCTCCATGGCACGACGGAAAGGGTCCAGGATTCGAATCCCGACCACGGCTCTAGTGTTCTTTGTGAGTGTCTATTCATTAATTTCATCATATCATCACTCATTCCCATCTTTTCGATAAGCCAAAAGTGGCTGGAAAACAAAGTAAAATTAACCAAATCAATCAATCAATCAATGTGAATAAGATATTTTCTTCAACATAATAATACTAATTTAGTTTTCGTTAAATGCTATTAACTTATACAGCTCAGCGCTTCAAATAAGTATAAATTATTTGGTTGTTCTTAATAAGGAGTTGATCCGTTTATTAGTTTTATTCTGAATAAATTAATGTTTAGACAACGTTTTCAATTTAATTGCAAGAGCCTTTAACATTATTTTATTTTCAGTAACGCCCTTTCCCCGGTACCTATCATGTGACGGTATTGATTAGAAATTGCACAAACATACAGGTATAATTTAGAAATAAACAAATTGCTATAACATTACAGTCTACGTGTTCGAAACGTGGCGGCGAACACATTATGTTTGCATTTGTTCGTTCGTTCGTCGATTTCATCAACATCTATCGCAAGCCTCTCTTGAGATTACACTGGGGAACAAAAAAAAAAAAAAAAAATTTGTGGCATAAAGTTTAATAACAGTTTCAGCACACAAAACAGCTGTGATTGCCAATTGTATGATTGGTTCAGTTCAATTGACTCCAGTTATAAAAATAAACACTCCATGGAAAATGTTGGAGGTAAAATTACTCCACGCTTTTCTCGGTAATATCAAAATTTGACAATGGGCTGAAATTCCCATTAAGAAACTTATTTATTTATTTGTAAATTGTTGCTAGGCAACTTATGAAGCATTGCTAGGCAACATATCTCTTAATGTTGAATTTTGTAGTATAACTAAGCGAAATGCGTTTAATGTGAATACATTGGAAATATGAGTTTCTCACGTAGTAAGTGTTTCAATAACCCAAATGTTTTTTGCTATATATGTGGAATATATTGTCTACCATCACAGAGACGAAATATCAAGGATGTAGTGAGAGATTTGTATCAGGCTTATTTTGCCAAAAATCTGGGACAACAGAATAAAAAATGGGCCCCACATATAGTTTGCAAAACTTGTTTGGAATCACTTCATTATTGGGGCCAAAGCGGACGAAAGGGACTCAAATTTGGAGTGCCCATGACATGGAGTGAACCAAAAAATCATGTTAATGATTGTAATCACAAAAAGAAATATTAAATTGTTGTTAGAAGTTAATTTATATGTATGTCTGATGTTTCCGCCATTTTGCTTTAGTTGCATTTATTTCATAAATTAGAGCCAATTCAGGAAATATATTATTATATCATTATTCAGCAGCATGAAATCGACCTAAATTAGCTCTCAAACACTGTGCCGCAATTTCACTGTTCCCCAGTGTTATTGATATTGTATGACATTCAAAACACGGTGGAGACATTTCAGAACGAACACTTGAATTTCTGTCCGCATTTATTGTAAATTCATTGTCTTGGTCTGTTTGAAAATACTGTAATTGCTTCATACAACATCGCAAGGACGTACTTTGCAAGTACTTGTATTTTGCTCACGGAAGACTCCCGTGTTGTTGTTTTGAAGTGATCTCTCTTAATAAGAGGCGCTGGTGGCAACCATGTCACGCGTCCCTGGCCTCATAGCGATCGTTTGTTGTGTTGAGGCAAACATGTAGATCAGACTTTTAGCGCTTATGGCGCAGAAACTAAATGCTTTCGAGATAACGTTTATAAGGAAAGTTACTTGTTTTTATGATGCCACCCCCTATACATGCGTGTTCTCATTGCATTTAACACTTTAGCGGTGTGTATTCCCAAAGGCCAGTTGACACGCTGGCGCCAAAGTGTCCCTTAAATTTGAATATGTCATGTTTTGTAAGGCTCTCTGGGCACGGAATGGTCTGCTGGGAGTAGTATTTTCGTTCTACAAGGGCAACATTTATACGTATTATTACTTTTATTTATTCATTTTATTTTTTTTATATTTTCATGATTATTGATTACTGTTTTGCATAAATGAATTATTTCTGTCCATTTTTCTTGCAAGAGAGCCGCTGGGGACTAGTCGTTGTCGACATCCGTGGCACAGAAGTTAGCACAGCGCGCTAACAGGTTGGAATCCTGGTTCAGACATGGATATTTGTGTTTTTCCCAATGAGAATCCAGAGAATTACAGAAATTTGATATGTGAAACTTGAGAAAACGTGAAAACAGAAGATACTACCATTTAGGGGTATTCCTTTTACCAAAAAATGCCGGTATGGCGTCTGACTGCCACGCGGGAGATTCGGGGTCGATTCCCGAGGTGGGTGATCTAAGGTCGGGATTTTTCAGACGTCATCCCCGCATAAAGCGGCTCCTCGGCTCACCAAGCCTCAAATCAATGTGTACCTAGGGGCAAACCGGAGGAGTCATGGCATCCTGAGCATGTAGCTGATCATATCACCTCCAAAATGGCCGAGATCGAGAATATGTGCCTACTCCAGTCGCGTGCATTCTGGGTAGGCTAGGTAAGCTCCGCGTACCCAGGTAAAATTACGGTAAGTGCATGTGAAATTGTATCACGTGCGAGTGATGGAAATGAAACATTTTCATCTTTGTCGCTTCGTGTTCCGACGGCTCTCAAGACATGGAAGCGCAGCCTGTATAGGACCCGGGGCCCTACAGTGATTATAAGTTCATTGAATGCGGCGCTTACTGGCTCTGTAGTGAGCGTATGGACATGCTTTACCTAGTTGCATTGCTCCTCTCTGGGAAGAAAACCTTGCTTGCCCCTCCATGGGAAAAATAATCCTGCGGACGTCCATGGCTATCACAAAACACGAAATATCTCAGAGTCATTTTCGTTCACTTGTTCAGTTACAATTCAGCCAGTGGCGGTTCCAAAACTCGGGGATGGGAAAAGCCACAAGGACATTTTATTTTCCCTTGGTAAGGTTTTATCATAGTGCTGGGGCAAATGTGGCAAAAAAGTGGAGGGTAGTTGCCCACCCTAATCTTCGCAACCTACCTTAATGTAGCGGGAACCTCACGCCCTTGCCCTACTCCCACATCCTCTAAATGCACTTTCATGGCATGGTGCTATATACACCAGGAACTATATATTTTTACCTTGCCCATTTTTTCTTATATTTGTTGGCATATTTTTATATTTATTAATCACATATTTATAAAACATTATTCTCATTTATTTAGTACAACGTGTATTATAGAATAAACTAATTATACACTAAAAACTTTTCATTGGGTTTTCTTACACTTTTTATTACAATTAATATGAATTGTGCAATGAAATGTTTCAAATAAGGATACACTACTCTATAGGTTAATACATTTTTACGTATATATTTATATTTATCAATACAATGTTGTAAATAAAATGACAGAAAAAGATAGCATAGTATTATAATAGGTTTGTTCAGTTTTCGAATAAAACTCTGCGCCTTGAACAAATTAGTGCCATCATTGTGTTCTTCATTTGCAAATTGCCAAAGTCCGAGTAACAAAAAATACAGGAAAACAATAAAAGGAGCAAGTGATGACAACAATGGCACTGATCAAATGAAAGCAATGTTGATGTTGATAAATCTCCTCTGTGAATGTTCGAGCACATGAAACAGTTCAACAGCGATAAGTAGGCCTCAATCCCTTGAACCGCCGGCTGTCATGTTGCCTTCACATATATCAATTAATGGTAAATCACAGACAAAGGAAAAATACAATTATCCGACATATTATTGCCAGTAATGGGTTATGCAGATACTTACAGAAATAAGGAAGTAAATAAGACTACATTACTGAAGCTGATATTTTGACCTCCTGCGTACGCCTTCCAAAATTTATGATGGCTTGCTAGTATAGCATATGCTTGTACCGTCGTCGGTACATATGACTTAATCAATGAATTTGGACACCCCTTTCATCCTCCTCCGAAGATAAACTCCTTGTGTGTGACAGTGTGATTGCTTGCTTGCATCCTATCACACAGAAGTATTGGCGGATATTGTGGAGGGGCCTCTTACAGAAAGGGTGGGCATTACTATACCCCAGCGAACAAAAAAGTTCAAGACACATAAAATAAAATTTTCCAATAATATCCCCTCTAAACTGCCAAAGAGCAGAAATAACCGGCAACAATATACCTATTGTACACCCAAATGCAAAATAAATGGTATGAGAATTGTACATCACCATTTACCTCCAGTCTGTTTTCCACAATGTGAAGGCCATGCATTGAAATAAACACGTCAGAGACGAGAAGATAACATCTGCTTCGCATCGACAAAATTCCATTCTTTAAAACAACACAAGGTGTAGCACAGAAAGAATGAAAATTACGATGGACAATTTGCCTACTGTTATATTTGCTATCGGCTATACGTAATACATTGGAAATCTGGGACATCTTGTTTTCAGGTGGATGAATATAACGAATGAAGGTAATACACACCAGCTAAGAGACCAGTGGTATTGTGGCCTCCACTCCCTCCAGATGTAAATAAGAAGGCTTTAGATAAATCGAGGACCATAATTTTTCATGTAGTTTCCAGTTTGTTTATACATAAAAAATTAACGAGAACTTAACAGCGCCATTGAAACGCGAGGAAAATCGAAATAATTAAGTAACAATAATATTTTAACATTTCTCCAAGGTAAGCTAGAATTTTTTCTTTTGTACTTCGCTAAAACATAGTTCTCGGACTTCATTTGTTGGAAAAGGACAATCTTTTACAGCCAACGGCATATTAAATAGGAGGAAAAAGATTTTCCCGAAGGAAAATAAGTTGGCAATGCTACGAACACCGAGGCATTCTTGATAAGACGCTTGAGGAGCGTCGACCAAACTTTCCTGAAAAAGCACAACCCCAGTATGGAAGGTCATGCTACACGCGGATTGGAAACTTTCGGGAGCATGCTGTCTACACAGTTCTTCCCAAATGCCTGTTTGAAGATGAATCTTCTGCTCGTATTCTATTTTTCAAATGTAGTTCTGACATTCTAGTCATTTTTCAATTATTTTTATTTGTTCTTATTTTGCTTTGCTTTTATATCACTTTTATAATTAATCGCAACTTTGAATATTGATAATAATCAGATTGAATTGATTAAGGGTCATTTAAAAAAGAACTTGTCAGACCAGATCTTAATGGATATTTCATGAAGGAACCCGGAATCTAAAGCTGATAGGTTGAGGAAGACCGTCAATAACTCCCGGCCATGAACTGGCTTATAACATTTGTAATTCGTCAGGAGTATTTTTGTTCTGTTCATGCCTAATGCCTGCTTTCCAACAATTAATTTATAAGTGACATTGATCCACACATCGTTCGATGGGGAAAAGCCATGTATTGTTTGAGAGGAGGAACACATCTCGTTCATATATCAGCTACAATCATGATTGAATTGCTTTATTTTACTTCGCTTCTTGTGCCACTTTTGGCTAATTTGTTAAGATGAGGATGAATGAGTGATGATATGATGAAATTGATGAATGGACACTCACAAAAATTCATGCCGAGGCCATGATTCGAACCCGGGAACCCTGGCGTCGTAGCGGGATGTGCGAACCACTCTGCCACGGTGGCCGGCATGTCCAAAATACTACGTTCGGAGATCATTTGGACTTGGCAATTTTGATATACAAGTTGCATTGTCTCTACTTATATTCAATATGTCCAAATTTTATCCTAATAAGACAATCTCGCAACAACACAAAATGTTCTAATGGACTCGAATTCACAATGATTAACATATACTTGACCTACATTTTTTAAATGCAAAATCTGGGTGATGAAAATGTGCCTCAACACGAATGAAAATGCAATTTTCATTAAATACACTAAAAATGCTGACCAAAGCAGACTATGTTATAAATAACACTACACTCATAATCTTCTAACAGGGTTTTCTTCGGAATAAGATTCAGGAATAGGATTATCATTCACTACAAAACAATAGCTATAAACATGGGATAAACCTGAAATGAGGGGCTAGTATTCACCATAAGAGAAGTGCAGCAGGTAAAACGAAATACATATGTAAGGATGTGGTGTGTAAGTGTAAGTTTCTATATGTGACAACTGACCTAGAGGATTTTACGCCAGGGGTCCCAGGTTCGAATACCGGCCTGCTGATTGGTGTTATTTTTGAATGATGTTCTATTTATCATACGTATGTCCACTCATCTTCATCGTCGCGATTGCCCAAAAGTGGAAGAAAAGCGACGCTAAATAACAATGGACAGAAAACAAGAACATATCCATTTATCACATCCAGCAAATCCACACACAAACCGCTTCTGGCATTCGTCTTGCAGAATGGCCTTGGGGATTAAAGATCGTCCATTTCCTGGTTCAGGTCGAGACAATTCAGGTGCCTTATCAAAGCTGCCCTGAAGCACGCAGGGTTTCTAACCCACTTCGCCATGAGGTCTACTATTACCTTTGCCGTTGTTTGTACCACTATACACAATTTACTGGTTGCCTAGGTCATTTTGCAAAACATTACATTGTATTGTAAATATTTTATTGCTCAATCTCTTTAAAACTCAATAAACCAATGGGAACCCCGTGAGTAATAATGTTTCTGAGAGGAATTATTGCTATTTTAAGGAACACTTCATGCATAATGACAGTCATACGAAACGAACTGTTTCCCCCCTTTTATTCCCTCTCCCTTCCCATCCACGCAATGCTGGATCTGCCAAGCTGTTATCGCCGCAACTGAGCGGAAGCCTCTATGGAACTTTGTCTTATTTCCCAAACATTAGAGATTTCCTACACATTATTTACTCCGGCAGTCATAGAATGGCTC
The DNA here is from genome assembly GCF_977018435.1 of Lepisma saccharinum. Taxonomy (NCBI): domain Eukaryota; kingdom Metazoa; phylum Arthropoda; class Insecta; order Zygentoma; family Lepismatidae; genus Lepisma; species Lepisma saccharinum. The sequence continues at coordinate 6,437,288 of NC_139251.1, read as the reverse complement.
AGGATTAATGCAATTAATAGGAGCATCCATTTGAAGGAAGAAGAGTTGCTAGAATATATTATCAAAATGTAGATTGTGCCAGAAGTATGTGTAACAGATAATATATGTTATTTTCAAAATACACTGAGTTGAGTTGTTTTAAGTCCACTTTGTGCATAATAATTCTAATCGGGACTGCACCTACAGATTAAAATGGAATCCGGACAACTATGTGCCTCCACCGGGTATCGAATCCGGGACCCCTTGATTACAAGGCAACGACGATATGACTGAGCCATGGGGGAGGCTCGAAATACACAATGTAATACCAACAGAAGGAAATTGGTAGAATATAATTTAAGGCATTCTGGCAATATGATATTTTTGCCAATTTTCTTGTTTTGATCACACGAGGTGTTGTAGTACAACACCATCAAGGGGAACGCAACTGTCTTCCTGTTAAAGACTCCTTTCGATACTGCAAGTCATAGAAAAGGGATATCTATCATGAATGTATGAAATCCCATGGATAGCTAGCTTCGCGGTTGTCACTCACAGTCGCTTTTTTCTGTCTGATGAGATTCTAAAACTACAGGACGCTATGGTTTGGTTTGAGTTGCTGTTTTAAGTCCATTTTATGCACAGTAAGGCTAATCGGGACTGGACCGACAGTTTAAAATAGGATCCGAACCACTTGTGCCCCCACCGAGTATCGAACCCGGGACCCCTTGATTACAAGGCAATGATGAGATGGTGGGATGCCCGACAGGACGCTAGTGAAACAATATCATGTCATGTCACTGATCTTAGCATATTCCTCTAGATAGTGCATTTATCACTCATATTTGTTGCTCATTGGATTTAATGTGTTTCAATGAAAGAAATACCCTCTGCAGGCAGCCTTTACTCTATGTCTCAGATATCTCTGGAGCAGACGAATGAAAATCATTATCTGTGCAAGAAGTGACGCGAGACGGCTCCACCAATGAACACGTGAGAGGGAAAGGGGGAAAGCGACGGCAGTTACCAGCCTTCCCAGCAGCGTGTACTGCTTCGATCTGCCCTCTCGATTTCCCCCACATCTGTAAGGCTATGTGCGACCTTGCTCCAGAGATAAGCGGGACAGAGTATAGCGGTCGGAGTGCGTCGAAGCAAGACGTCTGCGAGAAAGCAGCTTCGATTGGTGACCTACAAAGGCCGCGCCTGGCTTCTACTGGCCGGTAAGTGTTCTTTCCCGACAACTTTAGGTAAGGGCGGAAGTTCGCACGCTCTTCCTTTCATTGTTCTCTCTTTCTCATACCCAATCTCTGCCGGAAGAAGGCAGATAAAATGACAACTGAGTGCAAAGGCGTGTAGTTTCCCCTCCACCACTGGGTTGGTATTTCGTCCCGGTTAATTCTCAATCACATCAGCTGAGACAGTGCTTATAATGTAACGCTTTGAAAATGTAAAACGCAGTGGCTCGTTGGTGCTGTAGACAGAATATTTTCGTTACAACTCCTGTTTTAATTGTAAACTCTCTCTTCATTATTAAATAATATAGAAGGAAGTTTGAGTTGCTAAATGAAAGTTTCCTACTCATAATCCATTGTGGATTTATCTGCAGTATTAACAAGAATAATCCATATTTAAGTAGATCATACAATTATCAGGCTCGTATTTACATATACGCTTCTGCAGACCCAAGGCTAACAACTTCGTGAATCGCCTCCCCCGTTTTGGAGGCTAGGGGGGGGGGCAGTTTCTCGTCCACTTTTGTTACTCTTTACTCCCGGCAGTGGCGGATCCAGAAATTACTGTCGGGAGGGGAGAATTTCAAAGTCGGGTACCTCACCGAACCTACACTTGCACTGTTTTATATGAACAATACCTATATGGTTCTTTTAGCAGGAGACGATTATGCTCTATGGATTAGCTCATTTAAGGGGTCCAGAGCGGAATTGATGGTTATTAGCAACATATGGCGGGGCCTGGGCGAGATCAGAATGCAAAGAACCGATCCGTTCTTTGAAATTTACATCTCAAAGTGCATTGATACAAAATCTTCAGGCTTATGCCAGCAGAAGTATTATGCAAATAAAATACCGTATTTCTTCGAATTCCAGTGGCACATTTTTTCTCGGGTCTTTGATCTTGAATATTTAGGTGAAACTTGGATTCAATGACGTATTAATCAGAGTATGTATGCATAAACAGGGGTAGAAAAATACAAGACACGTGAAAATGTTCACCTGCTGACTGAATTTTCAAATTCAGTGCTAAAATGTATTTATCTAGTTCGCTTGCTTATGGAAATTTCCATTATTTTTTTTAACGAGCACAGTATATATTTTTTTATGTTTGGCCTCAGTGGCTCAGTCGGGTTCCAGGTTCGAGTCCCGGGTAAAACATGAGTGTTTGTGTTTGTCCAGATGATAAGAAACTGAGAAACTGTAACCATTGAAAAGTGTAAAAGTGAGAGAAAGTGTGAATGGTGGGAGATACCTCCTATTAAAAAAAAAGTAAGTAACGCGTCTGACTACCATGCTAAAGGTCCTGGGTTCGACCCCCGGCCGGTTAAAATCCGGGAACTTTTCTAACGTTGGAAGTGGCCCCGGCCCACCTAGCGTCGAATGACATGGGTAGCTGGGGGAAACCCTGTGGGGTAAAGGCGGTCAGGGGCGTGATGCTGATCACATCACCCCCACTCACGACCGGATGAAGAAAGTGTGGGGCGTTACTCCCGCACCCCCTAAACGCCTTCATGGGAAACACTTTACCTTCTCTTTTTACATCATAATAATAAACATGCCATTATATTTTTTTAACTGTTACTAGACGAATATGGCGATATGGTACAGTCAGTCATATATTAGAATCATTGCATAGTTTTTCATAGTGTTATAAGTTGAGCCATTTTGAGGAAGGTCACGCTCGCTCAAGAATTAATTACTTTTAATTCAATCCAATTAACAAATTAAATGTTTGAAGATCGTATTTCAAAATGTGAAGCTTTTTCTTAGTTGGATTCACGGCCTTCTTAGACCATATTTGCAAATAAAAAAAGAGCTGTCTCCTGAGCACTGGCGTTCGCAGAGGGTGGCTCAAGGGGCTACAGCCCTCTCCGAAATTTTGAGAAAATCAACATTTTTCAAATAAAAGCAGTGAAGAACTCGGGGGAAATCAGAGGATAATAATGTGGATAATATTATTACAATTGAGGTAATAATTATAATAATTAATGAGGTACTTATAACTATATTAATTATTTACTTTATTTGTGGCAATTGCAATGCCACCTGTTGTTATTTTGAGAGAGGAAAATTCTAAAATATGAAATATCGTATTATGTATGCAACCTTCCCCAAGAAAGCATCCCCACCGTTACAATTCCAGCCACTTCAAAAAACAAAACAAAACAAAAAAAAAACTGTGTACGACAGTGCTCCTGAGGAAAAGGGGCTGGCGTCTGAATTCCACCCCTGTAGGTAAATATATCATGGTATTAGTGTAATAGAATGAAGTATTTGCAAATTTCAGTAATTATGTTTGTTCCTCGATGTCTTCCCGAAGTACAAGTATTGTTAAAAAAATTTACCCTTTACGACATGTTGTGTCCTTTAAATTTGTTGTGTTAGATCAATGAACATTTCACAACAAAGAGTCAGTCTATTTTTAGTAGTGATCTCTGTGATTTGTTCTTATCAGTGACAACGCCAGAAGGGGCGGGGGGCGACCTCCAGTCAGAAACTTGGCCCCCATCTGCCCCCCAACTGAAGTTAATTGAGGCGGTCTATGGAAAAAGGGCATATACGAGAAAATGCCATTTTCAGAAAATCGCCGAGAAAGTTTTCATTGTTGAACTGAAAGAGACTGAAGCATAGTAGAAGGAAACAATTAACTGACAAATAAATTTGGTCTCTTCTAAAGAAATATACATGTATATTTGCTTGGTACGTTAGAAATCGAGTTTATAATTACGTGCTGGAAGAAACATGTTATGTGCCCTTTTTCCATAGACACATTATGAAACGTAAAAAACCTGGATTAGAGTAATCCAAAACACTATAGAAGTAACGATATGTATTTGAAAGTACGAAAATACCCTTATACTGCTTACTGTATAGTATTTTCTTTTCTTCCTTGATTTGAAAAAAATTCTGCCAGAAAATAAATGACATGAAATGAAAGTATATGTAGCGACATGACAACGAGATACACAAACCGGACACTGATATTTCAGCGACCAAATAAATGTCCAATTCACAGCTTGTCTTCATCCACCAAAAATTTGTAGAGCGATCGCACATCGTCTACTTTAGCACGATTGACTTCTGGGAACACTGCACTCTGAAGCCGAAGGGTTATCTGCTACGATCTTTGGCACCAAAATCGAAATTCTTTGTAAAGAGGGTGATATGTATCAGAACATAGCAAAGCTCCACCTGTTTTGATTTTGATTAAGACATACTTCATGATCGTAAACTGATGGACTGGAGATACAGGTTTGGGTAGGAACATATTTTCTTCCCTTTTCTTATTTTTCCGCTGATTTTATGTTTTCTTGCCAGGAAATTCACTATTTTCACCACCGATTACACACTCCATGATGTTCTTAACGTCTAGGTGCTCCAACAAACGCCAGGAACTCAAGTAACGAGCTTCTCCAACCGAAAATCAACTCTGCAAGCGAGGAAACAAAAACAGGTGTACGAACCAACCTCTGTGTTTGACGGATCGTGTTCAAATTTTTAGCATTTATTCTTTACACTTATGGACACCAAATAAACTGTTCTCCGGAAAAAGGGCATAGAGTACTTATATGCCCAATTTTCATAGACCGCCTCAATTAAATATCGAAAAATAAGAGAGTTCATTTGTAGGAGTATAACGATATTCACCTTTTCTAAGTGGAGTGTACTGTATGATATAACTTTTCATGCTTATAATACCTTCTTGACTAACAAATATTAATTTGTGTTAGTATATATGTATATATATGTGTGTGTGACTTTCGTTCAAGATTCGAGCGCCGATCTTGGCATAGGCGATTGATATCTCATTCATTTATGTCCTGTAATCGTCGCGATTAACTTAAGTTTTAAACAGTTTAGAACTGGATAAAAGCATCGAATGTGGATGGTTTTAAGACATCGCGAACATTCTGAGGACCACAAAACATCATCTGTAGTACGGCCAAATTATTCTATTCGTGAGAGACAACGGTAATTAGTAAAATACATTCAAAGCTGATCCAAGATTTGGTCCACTTTATGCACAGTAAGGCTAATCGAGACTGGACCTACAGTATAAAGTGCCTCCACCGGGTATGGAACCCGGGACCAAAGATGATCCAAGAAAACCGACACAACATGTCAGTTGTGAATGCATCGCGCTTTCTTACTATTCAGGGACTTGATTTTCGAAATGATGAGTCTGATGCAAACCTTAACAAATGAAATTTCTACGATACTCTTCAAGTTAATTTCAAAATGAGGGGATATTGTTTGGCAATGTATTGGACTTGAACCTTAAAATGCAAATTACACTCAAAATTCGATTCAGAACAAATTAATCTGCGTAATGTTCACACTTATTCTCAGCAAAATAAGCCAGGAAGTGGAAGAGGAGAAAGTATTCGCACTGATGTCAGATGCAAGAAAAGACTTTGTGCGAAAATTAAACAGGACAGATATTTGTATGGCGGCAGGTAAAGGAATGCTTTTTAGGATTTGCCACTCCTCATTCCTTAGATGCAGATTCGCTCTTTCTCGTACATATCAATATCGATGAACTTCTTCCCAGAAACTCCATAGGTGCCTGAAATTGTGTAGTACAAACATACGTTCGAGTCGTAGAGTGAGAGGTGCACAAGGGTCAGAATATTTCTGGAATTATCTGATAACTGTAACTCTTTTCAGATTGTTACTCCTGTGATACCATTTCCCTGAAAGGTGAAAAACAGATTTTGCCCAAAACTCTTGAGTGTTACGAAGATGGAACGAAAGTACTCCTCTTAATGGATTTCTTCGAAATCCTAGGAAAGTATAAATTGACATTTCACAAGGTTCACACTCTAGCTGTATTCTCTGTAACAATTCCAGTTTCCAATGCAGCGTGTGCAAGAACCTTTTCGTCTTTGCAACCTTTTTAAAGCCTTGCTCGAAACAGGATGCTGGATGCCAGCTGCCACATTTAGCTGTCCTTGCTATTGAGAAGAAATGTCAAGTCCTGGACGTACCGAAGGTGGGCAATGAAAAATAATAAAAACTGTTAATAAATATATTCTGTGCAATGGATTGACTAGAGAACTATTTTTATATTCTAAAATAAAAACCATGCCCTATTTCATTTCAACACCTCCAGCTCTTATTGAGATAAACTTAAAACCGAAGGATATCAAGTATTTCAAGAACTAGAGCCAGCTTGGCAAAACTGTTATTCATTTTAGATTCAGCCCAACAAAAATACTATAAATTCCTTAAAAAATATTTGGAAACTTAAAATAATATTTTTTGTAGGCCTGTGTGATCATTAATACCTGATTCTCATGAATTGTTTGCTTACTTCTAGTAGAGTCAAGGAATCTTAAACGTGGGAAATATTGGAACACAGATGCTTTTTGTGGAAGAATTTGTCAAAAACTCTAACGTTCTGTATTCTAACAATCATCTATCTATCATCTTGGAGAAATTTTGCCATCTAGGAAAATGGCTGACAAAAATCAGTTTTCATTAATACAGACAAAAAGGGGGGAACCCCCGAATGTATCCTAACCTCCACCCGCATACATTCGAGGGTATGTGCAAGTCCCAGTGCCTCTGTGATAAACTGGGACGGCAGTTGCTCGTTCTACGTTTCCCCCGTTATTGTTACGCTCCATTACTTTATTTGAAAAAATATATAAATATGCTGACCAAGGCAGTAATTTATTTTATTAAAAACATAAACTAAACGTAACGTTTCAACCATCTAGCAAGGTCTTCATCAGACTCTGTATCAAGTACAAAAGTAACAAGATACCAAAAACAGGGCATTATATACACAAAACATTACTCCCTCCAGACTAATAGAAAGTTGTTTTGGAACTTTCTCGCAGGTGGCTTTCACTATACTTTCACCTAAAAGGCGAAAAATATATACTTTCATATAGAATGTGGATTGGGCTTTATATATCACGCTCTTTTTCCTTCATTTTCTTCCTTCTCCTCTCCTCTTTCTCTCTTGTCCTTTCCACTCTTTCTAACACTTTCTTCCATTCTTTGTTTAACTTCAGTCCCCCATTCCAGTTCATTGTGTCTTCTTCACCTTGCTTCTCTATTTCCTTGGCTTCCTTCCATTTTCTCACTAGCATTCTCTTCTCCCTTCCTATCTGCTTAGCCTCATCCCACTCTATGTCATGTCCTGTTTCTCTCGTGTGTTTAAATATTGCATTTCTCTCTCTCTTAAGTCGTACATCATCCCTATGTTGTTTCAACCTATCTTTCAGTCTCTTTTTCGTTTCTCCTATGTACACACTCTGACATTCTTTACATTTTACTTCGTAGATAATCCCTTCCTCTTCCTCTTCTCTGTTTTCCTTTTTCTTGTTTGCATTCTTCGCTATTCCTAAGATGCTTCTCCCTCCCTTCCTGTAAGTTTTAATGCCCGCTTTCCTAAGCACTTTGCATATCTTTTCTGTGGTCTCCCCCATACTCCTTATTCCAAACCACCTCTCTTTTTCTTTCTCTTCATCTTTTTCTTTCTCTTCCAATTCTCCCCTTCCTCTTTTCTTCCTTCTTCTGTTTATGTCCAGTCTATCCTGCTTCTCATAGCCATTCTTTTCCAGCTGTTTCCATAGGCTATTTATTTTGCCTTCTTTTTCACATTCCTTCGTGCATATTTTCGTTATTCTGTCCTCCATATTCTTTATGAAATTTCTTTTTGTCACCTCACTTACATCACTTCTTTTGTGGCAGAATACCCCTGCTGAAGGAAGAAAATGAAGGAAAAAGAGCGTGATATATAAAGCCCAATCCACATTCTATATGAAAGTATATATTTTTCGCCTTTTAGGTGAAAGTATAGTGAAAGCCACCTGCGAGAAAGTTCCAAAACAACTTTCTATTAGTCTGGAGGGAGTAATGTTTTGTGTATATAATGCCCTGTTTTTGGTATCTTGTTACTTTTGTACTTGATACAGAGTCTGATGAAGACCTTGCTAGAAGGTTGAAACGTTACGTTTAGTTTATGTTTTTAATAAAATAAATTACTGCCTTGGTCAGCATATTTATATATTTTTTCATAATAATGGAAACAAGGCTTAATGGTGTTATACTTTATTTGAAATTTGCATTTTACATAAATCTGGAAATAAAATATTTGACAAATACAATAATATTTAATAACATATTATATAACATAAATATAATTTAGTATAATTACATTGGTATCAGTACAGTACAATGTTAATACACATACCTTTCATTTTTTTACATGAACCTTCCCTGGAATATGTATAAAATACGTTATAAGTATTGTGTGTATGTATACATTGTTTAACATATACCGGATTTTGGGATCCGAAATCTATAGTTTTGAGCTCACGCGCCCTGCATGTTACAATTTTCTTGTTAGAAACTGTGCATAGGGAGCTAGAGAACGACAGTAGATCAGAATGTTGTTTAAGACCATTGATTTGAGTTATATTAATTAATTTGGATAGGTATGCTTCACCTCAGAGGCTAGGTGTTCCGCTGTCGGTCTCCAGCCCCCATATTTTGAAGATAGTTTGATGTGATTATGCGCGGTCAGTTCCCATTTGGAATTGTAGAATGTGTGTAGTAATGTGTGTGTGGAAGAAAGTTACCTGCTGCCTTGTATATCTGTTTGCTGAAATAAATACACTTCTGCAGAAAGCAACATGTTAGACATGAATTATTGATTGATAAAATAGAGGTAGTACAATGCAATACAAAAGGTAAAAATTATTTGAAATATAAATGAAATTTAATTTTGAACTAGATTTATTCATGAGAATTTATAAATGCATTGTATGATATGAAGTTTAGAGAATAACGCCGGAATGGTAGCTGGTGTGCCAGCTACGTGTTATGAGTTTGTTTTGAAGCCATTTCTCTTTCCATTTAATCTTTATGTCTTAATCAATACAGACAGAATTATTCAATTAATTACAATACAACCTTAGATGGAATAATATTTATATCATTTTACACCACTTGCACAAGTTAAAAATTCAATAATATCAAGTCGTTGAGGATGAATGGGGTGTCCGCTGCCCCCCTACAGACAACAGTTCGCATTTCTGCTATTTTCAGTACAAGCAGTCTTCATTAATAGACAATTTTTCTAAAACTGCAAAGGATTTCTCTCCTTCACCGTTCTTTTTCAAAATAAAAATTTATGAAACTATTGAAACTTGCTTAATATCGTTTACTCTAGGAGCCTAAATGGACGTAGGTCATTTAGTAGTGGTGAATTTACGGCACTTTGAAAAATTGCCTAATGTGAATTTTAATAGACTCGAATGTTAGCGTGTAACTAGTTAACTGCCGTGCTGTTGTAACTGAGCCCAATTAGTGTATTAGTAGAGGTAGTGCTCCGGTTGAGCGCCCGAAAATGGAGAACCTCTTACGAGGAAAACCATGTAAGGCAGAAAATGGAGCTCACAGTTTTTTTCACCCCCCCCAAAAATACCATGTTCTCATGGCTTTTATTGGCGTAACCTAACTTATATCAAGGAGCTGGCAACCCTGTCGTAGCTTTTCATGCTGTATATTTTGAGGGGCTTACAGCCTTTCATGCTCTATGTTAACCTCACCGGCAGTGTTGTCAACTTGGCGTATACTGTATATTTTGAGGGGCTCACAGCTTTTTACGCTGTATGTCAACCTCACTGGGCCCCTTGGCATACGGTATTGTCAACTTATGTTGTCGAGTCACACTCTAATCTAAACTAACATCGTACTCTATTACGACCCTATCTAACCTAAGTAGATGGCATCTTACGACCTGAATTACGTTACCCTGGCAACTCATGTTACATTAGCAATCGGTGTGTTGCCAACCCAGCCTAACGTAGAAGGATAGCATGTAATACTAATATACCAATTTTGCTCCTGGAAATGTGGCTCCTGGGGCTTGTCTTACGGTGCTCAGTGATGACGTAGTGTTCCAACTCGAGCGCAGAAAATAGCCATACCCATAAACCTGCTCGGGTTCAAACAGCAGACTGTCATGGAAGCATTTTTAAGCATAGCGGTGTGTAACCGCACAACTCATCGACTACGAGGCAACAATGTTAGGAAGTGTGTGCATGGCCCCAAGAATACAATTTAAAATCACTAATGTGACATAAACCTTCTTCACTTGTGTGTATTTGAATATGCGAAAATAGGCACTTTGAATAATCGAGGAGAACAATCACAAAAAGTGCTTACAACGGCAAGGAGAGGGGTCACGAGTTCAAAGTTCAGACGATTTTTGTTAATCTGCAAAAGCCCAGGGCGTACGAAGATTACTACGAAAATTGTAAAAAAAAGAAGAAGAAGCAAGGCTATTTTGGCTAATGGCAACGATGAGAATGAATTATGGTTATTTTGATGAAATTGACGAAGCGGGGCACTTAGAAAACACACGTCTGCTTCGATGTGTATTACACCAACAACTACAATTGTCCCCCCTCCCCCACACAAGGCGGTTAACAGGGGTGTACTTTTGTCGGTCTACGATTCTGAGAGCTTAAGTTACTATGTTTACCCTTAGCTGTACATATTAAAAAAAAATACCTCAGCAATAAAATGTAACAATACAAATCCTGACCTTCGTCGGATGACGTAGTGGTAACGTTGTTGCAATCCCAACTCAATGGCGTATAGACATAAATGTTTACATAACATGAAATACTGTTAATTTGTCGTTTCT